>NC_059122.1:10595421-10895421 GCF_020740685.1 Jaculus jaculus | reverse complement strand
TCCAGCCCCCATTCTTTTTTAAGTAATTATTTTTACTTACTTATTTATTTATTGGACAAAGAAAGAGGGAGGGGAGAGAGAGAAAGAGAGAGAGAGAGAGAGAGAGAGAGAGAGAGAGAGGGAGAGAATGTGTGTGCCAGGGCCTCCAGCCACTGCAAACGAACTCCAGACACATGCATCTGGCTCATGTGGGTCCTGGGGAATCAAACCTGGGTCTTTTAGCTTTGTAGGCAAACATCTTAACTGCTAAACCATCCCTCCAGCCCTATTTTTTTTTTTTATTTTTATGTTTTGGTTTTTCCAGGGAGCGTCTCGCCCTAGCCCAGGCTGACCTGGAATCCACTATGTAGTCTCAGGGTGGCCTTGAACTCATGGCGATCCTCCTACCTCTGCCTCCCGAGTGCTGGGATTAAAGGCATGCGCCACCACGCCCGGCTCAGCCCTCTTTTTTTTTTTTTTTAATACTTTCTTCTTGTTTTATGAGAGAGACAGAGAGAGTTGGTGCACCAGGACCTCCAGCCACTACAACTGAACTCCACACACCTTTGTGGACACTTGCGACATTGTGCATTTGCATCACCTTGTATGTCTGGCTTAGAGAGTCAAACATGGGTCGGTAGGCACCTTAACCGCTAAGCCATCTCTCCAGCCCTAACTTACCATCCTTACCCATCCTAAGATTCAGTTAAGAAAATTCAAATAAAGCACTGCACATAGCAGGGGCATAACATAAAATAATGCTTATGGGGCTGGAGAGATGGCTTAGCGGTTAAGCGCTTGCCTGTGAAGCCTAAGGACCCCGGTTCGAGGCTCGGTTCCCCAGGTCCCACGTTAGCCAGATGCACAAGGGGGCGCACGCATCTGGAGTTCGTTTGCAGAGGCTGGAAGCCCTGGCGCGCCCATTCTCTCTCTCTCCCTCTATCTGTCTTTCTCTCTGTGTCTGACACTCTCAAATAAATAAATAAATAAAAATTAAAAAAAATAATGCTTATGGAGAACATTAAATAATACTTATGGAGATCCTTTGAGATTTTAGTTTCTTAGCCTCAAAGAACACAGCCCGGGTTGGGAGGAGAAACACGGGCGAAGAGTGGGATGCAGGATGGATGTAGAGATGAGTGGAAGACAGGCTTCTTCAGATTTAGCTTTTAATTGTTCCTTAGAAGCTCAGGGAAGGTAGGCGCCTGGTCTAAGGACACTCAGCCTTGGACTCTCAAAATTCCTGGCCAGAGATTAAGGGAGTCTTTTCCAGTACTTCACATCAAAAGTTGCAAATTGCCCCTTTGGGGAGAGCCTGAAGGGTAACAGCATGTGAGGTGGGAATAATGGGTTGGGGGAGGGGCTGCTGGCCCATTGCCTAGGCAACCTGCCCTCCCCGAATGAACCCAGAGCAAGAGGGGCTGCCCAGGGCTGGAGGGATAGCTTAGCGGTTAAGTGCTTGCCTGTGAAGCCTAAGGACCCTGGTTCGAGGCTCGATTCCCCAGGACCCACGTTAGCCAGATACACAAGGGGGCGCACGCGTCTGGAGTTCATTTGCAGTGGCTGGAGGCCCTGGCGTGCCCATTCTCTCTCTCTATCTCTCTTTCTCTCCCTCTCTCTGCCTCTTTTTCTCTCTCTGTCACTCTCAAATAAATAAACAAAAATAAACATTTGTTTTTAAATTGAATAAGTATAATATTGTAATGATTACCCTTCTCAGTCTTATTTTATTCAATTCCTTGGTTAAAAATAGATATGAGCCAGGTATGGTGGTGCACGCCTTTAATCCCAACAGTTGGGAGGCAGAAGTAGGAGGATCATTGTGAGTTTGAGGCCACCCTGAGACTACATAGTTAATTCCAGGTCAGCCTGAGCCAGAGTGAGACCCTACCTCAAAATCCCTCCCCCCAAAAAAAAGACATGAGTTCATGTGTCTGGAGTTCATTTGTAGTGGCTAGAAGCTCTGGTGTACCCATTCTGCCTCTCTTTTCTCTATCTCTTTCTACTTGCAAATAATAAATGAAAAAATATTTTTTAAAAAATTAGACATGAACCTAGGGTTTGAGGTTCAAGGATTTTCCTGAACCCCTAAGACCCTGTTTTATAAGAACACACATTCACTCAGCCTACCTCCACACAAGTGCATCTACAGACAGACAGACACACACACACACACACATAATCTACCGTCACACACTTTCCAGAATACATAAACTTAGTTGCATATATCACCGCTATAGTTATTGCTGGAGTCTAACCCCAGGGCACGCACACTTAAGCCTTTCCCTGTGGTCAGGGCAGCAAAGCCCATGACCTGACCCAGAAAATTCTTCTTTGGATCCAAGTACAGGCCTCCTGGAACTCTTCGCGGCTACCTTTCCGCTCCTCTGTTCCTCCACTCGTTACTATCACACAGCCGCCCGCAAAAAGAGTCAAGTCAGGCTGGAGAGACGGCTAAGCGGTTAAGGCGTTTGCCTGCAAAGCCAAAGGACCCAGGTTCGATACCCCAGAACCCAGGTAAGACAGATGCACAAGATGGTGCGTGTGTCTGGAGTTTGTCTGCAGTGACTGGAGGTCCTGATGTGCCTGTTCCCCCCCCCTCTCTCTCTCTCTCTTTCTCTCTCTCTCTCTCTCTCTTCCTCTCCTCTCTTTTCACGAACCACAAATACAAGATGCCTTTTGAATCCCTGTGAAGCCCAGCCCCAGCTTGAACGTAAGACATACTTTCCCCTCCGTTACTGTTTCGAAGCCAGTGGCGCTAGCTAGCTCTGCTCTGCCTGCTCTGTGCAGTCATTCATTTGCCATGCCAACCCAGAAAGAAGCCCTCGAAAGCCCCAACTTGTTCATTTCTCTCCCTTGAGACTTGCTCCAAAGGTTAATCTCTTTCCCTTGTCCTCTTCCTCTTCTATTTTTTTAAAATATTATTTATTTTATTTATTTAAGAGAGAGAGAGAAAGAGGCAGATAGAGAGAGAATGGGCACACCAGGGCCTCCAGCCACTGAAAACGAACTCCAGATGCATGTACCCCCTTGTGCATCTGGCTTATGTGGGTCCTAGAGAGTCGAACGGGGTCCTTAGGCTTCACAGGCAAATGCCTTACCCGCTAAGCCATTTCCCCAGCCCTCCTCCTGGTTTATTTTTTTTTGAGACAGGATCTCCTGTATCTCAGTCTAGCCTCAAACTCACTATGCAGCTGAATTTATGCAGTGCTGGAACTAGAACCCAGGGCTCCACACAAGGTAAGCAAGCGCTCCACCAACAGAGCGACTTCCCCAGCCCCAATTAAGGGTTAATAAAACCCCATAGGTAAGTGACGAAGTGAATGAAGGGCTGTTTGGGGTGGGGTGGGAAATGTGGTGGTGGGCGGGGGGGAAGTGAGGAGGAGATTCCACACAGATCTCATGGAATATTTGTTACATAATTTCATTTAGTGCGGGGTGGTGGTTTGTGAATTTGTCTAAGTCAGTGCAGAAAATGAGACTTACCAGTTTGGCTTTGAAGGTGTTTGCTGGACAACAAGAACAACAAAAAAACGGAACCTTCTGGCTAGTCCTTGTGCAAGATAGCCAGCTAGGAACAGGGTGTCTGAGAGAGGACAGGGTTCTGCAGCTAGAAAACAGGACGCAAGGAAAGAGAGGGCTCTCCTCGCTCTCCTGCTTCTGCCTCTGATCTCTCACTGGCTACCCAAGAGTTTGCACATCACCTGACGGAACACCTGCAGAAATAACTGCAGCCCCCTTTTTAGAGAAATGTCACAGCCAGACTGTTCAAAACAGCTAATGAACCGTGTCTTCAATCCAACCTCCTTGTGATCTACAGACAAGTAAAATTCCTTTTGCTTTTATTATCTCTTCTAGCTGTAATAATGCTCCTAAGAAACATCGCCTTCAGAGCTCATGTAAAATAAATAAAATAAAATAAACCAGGCGCAGCAGCGTTTCAAATCCCATCGCTGGGGAGGTAGACAAGAGGATCCAAATTACCATTTAGGTTTTGATCCTCCAGCAGCCATGTGAAACTCCCAGAGGCCACAGAGCCCACCTGCACCCCCAGAGCTTAGGAAAAGCAGACCCCTGGGCAAAGTGCTTGGCCAGATGAGCCAAGCTGGTGAGCTCTGGGCTTAACTGCTGGGATGCTGTTCCAAGAAATACAGTGGAGAGTGACTGAGGAGGACACCAGATAAAGATCTCTAGCCTACGCACTCACTGGCGCACGCACAGGCACACAACGGTACACATATACAAGAAAAAGACCAGCAATACGTTTGCTAACATCTGAATCTAACTGCAGACTTAGCAGCTTGCTCGGAGCAATTGCTGACACGTCAAGTGGGCTGCCCTCCTAGGGGTCTGCACTTGACCCTTCCGACGTGCCCCATTTCTTCGTCATCGATATGCTTAGTGACTTTGCTTCGCTTGGACGGGTTGCCCTTCTGTGGGGACTGTTCGGTATACCTGACAGAAGTCACCTGAGGCTGTGAGATATAGACCCCTCAGGTGACATTGTCTGCTACACACAGTTGTAGTTTCTGCCACTGTTAACACATCTTGGGGTGGCGGGGGGAGAGGCGGGGAGTCTAGACCATCTGCGCTGCCCACCACTTTCCTGCAAAAGTCCAACCCTGCTTACCTGGCCCACAGGTGAGCAGCAGACTGGCAGCCAGAGCCAGCAGGTACCTGCACGGATGCTCCAGGTGTGCCGAGCCCTCCCGACCCATCCTCCTGCCCTGCCGGGCCGGGTGTCTCACTTCGTGCTCCTCGGAGCGGATCGCTGTGACTGACCAGGGCCCAGCCTGGCCCCAGCTGAGCTTCCAGGGAGGGAGTTGAAGACACACCCTTGCTGAGTTTCCCAGGAGGGGCAGGGCCTGCACTAAGGGAAGCAGTGACTGTCACAGCTGGCAAAGGCCATCTGACGTTATCCACAGTCCACGAGGTGACTAACACCTGTGGCCCGACTGAAACCGCAGAGGCAGCCCTGCCTCGGACACAGCCCGGCTCCGGAGTCTGGTGCCAAGCCAAGATCCCTGCATGCATCCATCGGGGCTTGGAGGGAGAGAGGGTGCCCTCCGTGAATCTACCCCCTTCTGTGGAGCCCTCACGTTCTCCTTGACATCCTCTTAGAGACTGGCACCACCTGACTGGAGTGGGACTGACCTCCACCACCCCCCCAATCCCTCCCTGGGCCTGAGAGTTAGGTATGTGGGAGTTCAGGGGAAAATGCATTCCAATGCGGGAACACCCTAGCTCAGAAAGGTGAAGGCTGATTTTATCATAGACTGATTGGGGGCCCACAAGGGCCGCCCTCTATCCCCCTGACTCTCCCACGATGGCCTCGCTTTCCAGCCAAGCCTCAACCTCCCCCTGGCAGCGACGGAGAAAGGTACAAAGTGCTGGTCCAGGATGGAGGGAGAGGTTTGGGGACTCTGCCTCCTCGCTGTCAGACCCCAAGCATCTCCCAACTTCTTCATTTCTTCTTATTATTGTTGTTTGGGTTTTCGAGGTAGGGTCTCGCTCCAGCCCAGGCTGACCTGGCATTCACTGAGTAGTCTCAGGGTGGCCTCGAACTGATGGCAATGCTCCCACCTCTGCCTCCCAAGCACTGGGATTTCCTTTCTTTCTTTCGTTCTCCCTCTCTCTCTTTATTGCATGTGTATGGTGTGGTTTCATGTGTGTTCGTATGTACTTGGGTGCATATGCACAAAGCTGTGTGTGCATGAGTGTGCACATGTGTGTAGAAGCTGGAGGTTGAGGCTAGATGTCTCCCTCAGTCTCCGCCTCATTCTTCAAAACGAGGTCTCTCACGGAACCTTGACCTCACTGGTTCACCTAAACCAGTCAGGGGTTCCCTGACAGCCTTCCAGTACTAGGATTTCAAATTTGCACCTCCCCTTTAATCCCAGCACGCGGGAGGCAGAGGTAGGAGGATCGCTGAGAGTTTGAGGCCGCCCTGAGACTCCATAGTGAATTCCAGGTCTAGAGCAAGACCCTACCTCGAAAAAAAAAATTACACCACCGCTACCTTTAAAAAAAAGGTTATGGGATTTGAACTCTGGTCTTCATGCTTCCAAGCAAAGCATTTTTACCTACTGAGCTAACTTCCCAGTCCCCTCCCCCACAACTTCTTAATAAAAATAAAATTGGGTGCTGGAGAGATGGCTTAGCACGTAAGGCACTAGTCTGCAAAGCCAAAGGACCCAGGTTCGACTCCCCAGGACCCATGTAAGCCAGATACACAAGGTGGCGCATACGTCTGGAGTTTGTTTGCAGTGACTGGAGGCCCTGGCGCACCCATTCTCTATCTACCTGTTTCTCTCTCTCTAATAAATAAATAAACTGGGCATGGTGGCGCACACCTTTAATCCCAGCACTTGGGAGGCAGAGGTAGGAGTTCAAAGCCACCCTGAGACTACATAGTGAATTCCAGGTCAGCCTGTGTGGGCTAGTGCTAAACCCTACCTCAAAAACAAACAACAACAACAAAAATGAATAATAATATTTTTTTAATTAAGAGAAATAAATAACAAAATAAAATTGGGCTGTATGGACTCTCCCCGTGCCTTCTGCCCTCTTGTCCGGCCGCTCAGGAGACCCCCATCCCTCTAGCCTGATGGGATCTGGCAGATGGGATGAGCTTAATACTCAACCATCTCTGGGCTGTGAAGTTGGTTCAGTCCATAAAGCATTTGGTGTATAGGCATGCAGACCTGAATTTGGATCCTAAGAACCCCTGTAAACATGGGGTGTGATGGTACAGGCCTATAATCCAGCACCTGGGGTCGGGGGGGGGGGTGACAGAGCATCCCAAGGGCAGGCTGGGCTAGCTAGGCCAGCCCAATCAGCGAGTTGGAAGTCGGTGGGCAAGGTGGAGAGCAACTGGGGGAAACTGGGGGAAACAATGGAGTTCTACTCAGCGGTAAAGAAAAATGAAGTTATGAAATTTGCAGAAAAATGGATGGACCTGGAAAGTATTATACTAAGTCAGGTAACCCAGGCCCAGAAAGCCAAGCGCCACATGTTCTCTCTCATATGTGGATCCTAGCTACAGATGACCGGGCTTCTGCGTGAGAAGGAAAATACTTGGTAGCAGAGGCCAGTAAGTTACAAAGGAGACATAAAGGGTAGAGAAAGGAAGGGAGGAGGGTACTTAATAGGTTGGTACTGTGTGTATGTAAGTACAATGATTGTGATGGGGAGGTAATATGATGGAGATTGGAATTTCAAAGGGGAAAGTGTGGGGGTGGGGAGGGAGGGAATTACCATGGGATATTTTTTTATAATCATGGAAAATGTTAATAAAAGTTTTTAAAAAAACCACCTGATTTCACACCCACGTGCACGCACACATGTGCCCACGCATAGTATAGAAAACACATACATACCTTTAAAAATTAGCCTTGCCTATCTCCAAGAGGGGAAGGAGAAAGCAGGTAAGTCAGGGTAAAGGTGACAAGGGTACACTTCATGTCCCTCTTTCCTCTTGTACTGGAGCCAAACTCCATAGACCTGTGGTCTATCAACAACCCCCACCCCCCCACACCCCCACCACACACACACACTCCAGAGCTCAGCATATTCTTTGCAATTTCCTGAAGATTTGCCACTCTGTCTGCTTACCCCAAACTGTTCATTCTCAATGCAAACACACCTTGAGCCCCAGCATTATCTGGGCATGCATGCGCCCCAAGTGAGACGGGCAAATGGTGACAAACTAGAACCAAGGCGTAAGTGGGAGACATCACAACAGGAAGTGGGCAGAGAATCCGGGGAGGCTTCCTGGGAGAGCTGTCTCGCACCTCAAGATAGGATATTGGGGCTGGTGAGATGGCTTAGCAGTTAAGGCTTTTGCCTGTAAAGCCTAAGGATCCCAGTTCAATTCCCCAGGACCCACATAAGCTAGATGCACAAGGGGGCTCATGAGTCTTCAGTTCATTTGCAGTGGCTGGAGGCCCTGGTGTGCCCTCTCTCTCTTTCTTTCTCTCTCTCTCTCTCTCTCTGCCTCTTTCTCTCTCTGTCTGGCTGTTGCTCTCAAATAAATACATAAAAATAAGCAAAGTTAGAAGTTGGAACGAGGTAAGGGGAGCTGTGGAGGAGACAGCAGATGAAGGCTGAGGAAGGATAGGAGGGAGGGAAATCAGCCTGGCTTCCGTCTAATATCTCCCCTCTCAGTTCCCTACCCCCTTGTCCCTGCCTTTCATAGGGAGATGATTCCAGACAAGAAGCCAGGCCGGTGAGCCTCCTGGGAGATCATTCTCTCTCTCTTTTTTTTTTTTTAATTTTTTTCATTTATTTTTATTTACTTGAGAGCAACAGACAGCGAGAGAAAGAGGGAGAGGGAGAGAGAGAGAGAGAGAATGGGTGCACCAGGGCCTCCAGCCACTGCAGATGAACTCCAGACGCGGGCGCCCCCTTGTGCATCTGGTTAACGTGGGTCCTGGGGAATCGAGCCTCGAACCGGGGTCCTTAGGCTTCACAGGCAAGCGCTTAACCGCTAAGCCATCTCTCCAGCCCAATCATTCTCTTTTATCTCCCTTCCAACCTTCCGCTTTCAAGATCCATGGCGGAGCTGGAATCAAGTCCCGGCCCACGTGTACCCCAGCCAGCCCTCTTCCCGTTTCAACCGTGTGATCACTGCTTCACGAGGAAGCCATCACAATCGTCCCCAAGCACCATTTCTCCATCCGTCGTGAGGCCCACACATTACCCTCCCCTTATGAAAAGACCAAGGGAAGGATCAGTGGAGTTAGCTTCGTTCAGCATAAATGCTGTTTACTGAACACCTGCCAGTTACTGGCCATAATCTTAGTCATCGAATTTCCTCCCTCACAGCTCTTCTATAATCTTCCAGAATCTTTTTTTTTTTTTTTAGGGAGAGGAAAAAAAAGGAAGCGCTGAGGATAAAACCCAGGGTCTCGAGCATGCTAGACCAGCATCGGCCACGGGTCCGCACCCCCGACCCCTCTCTCTCTAGGCAAGCTCGCCTGCAGAACCCCTCTGCCCCTCCACTCCAAGCCGTGTCTGCCCATTGCTCCGGCAAAGAGCTGGACTTGCGCGAAGTGACTCATCTGGAAAAGAACCAGGTGGGATTTGGTCTCGGTTTTGAGCTAGATCAGGGTGTGTTCCTCTGGGGTTCCCTTTCCCTTCTCCAAGATATATACTGGGAGTCATTTTATGATGGAAACAAAGAGGTTTCTATTGGCTTCTAGTAGGGGCAAGGACGAGGATGTTGGTCAATGTTCAGCAGTACATTGACGGGACAATGCCTCCCCCCCCCCCACCAGCCGCCCACGCACACACAACCTCAAATGCCAACAATGCCTTTCTTAAGAAAACTGGGCTGGGCGTGGCGGTGAAGACCCGCTCTCCCAGCACCCAGAAGGTTCAGGAAAGAGGGGATCACAAGTTTGAGGTAAGGTTACATTACATGGTAAATTCAATGCCTGTTTGGCATATACATACCAAGACTCTCTTTACAACAAAGAAAGCTGGGTGTGGTGGCGCACGCCTTTAATCCCAGCACTGGAGAGGCAGAGGTTGGAGGATTGCTGTGAGTTTGAGGCCAGCCTGAGGCTACGTAGTGAATTCTAGGTCAGCCTGGGCTAGAGGGAGGCCCTACCTCAAAAAGAAAAAAAAAAAAAAAAATTAACTAAAACTCCAAAGACAAAACCAAAACAAGAAGAAATGCTGGAGAGAAACATCTTTGTCTGGTGAGGCTTTCTAAATCCGTATTCTGATCCTGTGTTGTTCAATGTGGCCAGCCTGCCAACCTGCATTTGCCAGGTCTGGGGATAGAACCAGCGTTGGTGAACGCCGGGACTTTCAATTTTATATTACTTAATGTCCTCTCCTGTCCTACCTCCTCTTCCCTCCCTATCCCTCTCTTTGAGACAGGGTTCTCACTATCTACCTCAAGCTGGACCTCAAACCCATGGCAATCCTCCTGCCTCGGCCTCCTGAGTGCTTACATTAGGAGCATGAACCGTGATGACCGGACACTTTGTACTCTTGCGCCATGGGCAGTAGGAAACTTATGATCCCATTTGTATTTTGAGTTGTCTTTCTCTGGAGGAGTGCACTAGGACCCAGGGTCTCACCACACACCCCATCGCTTCTGTTTTATCTCACCCGCTGGTCAACTTCTGCCCCGGTGGCAGGAGAGGAATGGGTTCCCATTTGTCTGTATGTCCCAAAATGCTGTTTAGGTATGTCTTCAGGACCGGTTGGGAATTGGGAAAGATGGGGGACAGGTTTGGGGTGCCTCTCCTCCTGGGGATGCACAGAGAGGGCACAAGCAGAAGACAGCATCAACCTCAGGCTCCTGCTGTACCCGGTGTTAGGGGCCTGGGGCCAGTCTGGCTTATCAGCTGGCATTGATGTGGGCAGAGACGTAGAGAGGTCAAGACCAGATTGAGCTGGGCAAGCAACACAAACAGAAAAGCATGACATTTACTGTGTGGGGAAAAAAAAAAAATTGAGAAAAGGGCTGAAGAGATGGCTTAGTGGTTAAGGCGTTTGCCTGCAAAGTCAAAGGACCCAGGTTCAACTCCCCAGGACCCACGTTAGCCAGATGCACAAGGGGGCACACGCATCTGGAGTTCATTTGCAGTAGCTGGAGGCCCTGGCGTGCCCATTCTCGCTCTCTACCTGCCTATTTCTGTATCTCTCTCTCTCAAATAAATAAATGAAAATAAAATATTTTTCAAAAAAAAATAGAAAATGGTGGCCAAATCAGAAAACACAGAGCCTGCATTGTTGTCAAAGCAGCTGGAGAAGTAGAATTCAAAGAGAAGGCACAGAGAGCGAGGGAGCTCGGGAGCAGCTGGAGCAAAGCTCTGGAAAGGGAGGTTTTGTTTGTTTGTTTGTTTACATTTTTAGTTATGCACACAGTGTGTAGACAGCCATGTCGGTACCGTCGTTAGCCTTCTCCCTGTCCCCCCCCCCCCTTCCTCAGGGACCCTCCTCATTGGGGAATGTGGGTCATGCACTGTGGGGGTAGCCATCAGTTATGGGGAACAGGCAACGTCTCTGTGCATAATGTTCCAACATGTGGCTCTAACAACCTTTCCGCCCCCTCTTTCACGAACTTCCCTGAGCTGTGTTGGGTTCATTTTAGATCTGCTTCAGCCCATCGCACCTCACCAGGGCCCCAGCTGGAACCAAGAGTAACTGGGGAAATGAGCAAGAGCGCTGCTTTCTTGGTGAACCTGGTTACCAGCACAAGGGTGAAGGAGATAGATACAGGGAAGGGAGGTTTTATTTTTCTTCAAATATTTTATGTTATTTATTTATTTGACAGAGAAAAAGAGGGAGAGGGGGAGAGAGAGGGCACACCGGGGCCTCCAGACGCATGCACCCCCTTGTGCACCTGGCTTACATGAGTCCTGGAAAATCGAACCTAGGTTCTTTGGCTTTGCAGGCAAACGCTTTAACGGCTAAGCCATCCCTCCAGCCCAGGGAAGGGAGTTTTTGTACAAGAAAGTTCATAAGGGCAGAGGGCCAGGCACAGAAGTCAAGGGAGAATGATGGAGGAGGCGGAGGCAGCCTGGATTCAGATTCCCATTGTAACAGTGATGACAGCGTCAGCAGTGATGTTTGCTGACCACTTACCGATGTGCGAAGCCTCCGGGCAGCAAGAAGAGTGCCAGAGGGGAAGGGCATGGGCCTCAAAACCCCAGCAGCAACAAATGACATTTATTTAGTATTTTCTGGGCTACGCCCTTCACAGAATGCACATGACTCACTCGGTTCCCAGTGTCTCTGTAAAGTGTTGCAATCCTCGAGTTGTTTGATAAAGGAGGAAACTGAGGCATATAAACATTCCATAACCCGCCCAAGATTGTGCAGCCGGCCAAGGGGTTTGCATTTATAAAATGCTCAAGGGGGCCCGAGGCGATGGGATCAGCGGGTACGGCCCTTGCAGAAGTGTGAGGACCGGAGTTTGCAGCCTTCAGCACCCATGCAAACGCCCAGCAGGCACGGGGGCATGCATGTTGGTTGGAGACAAGCTGGCTATAACCAGATGAGGCCAACGAGTGAGCTCTGGGCTCAGGTGAGACCCCTTCCCGCAGTAAGCACACCCTAGAACCGCCGAAGAAGGCACCCAGTATCCGCCCCCAGCTTTCACGTGCACCTTGCACACATGCAGACAGTGCACACGCACCTGTCCACGCGGGCTGCACACGCCTGCACACATACAGACCTGCGTGCATACCGTACGCACACAAACATGTGAAAAATGTTCAAGAGCTGACAAGGAGGGTGGAGGGGCAGATCCATCCCCCCCCCACCCCCGGAACTGTCTGGAAAGGGGATCTGAAGGAATCACCCGGAGCCAGTGGCTCTCAAATGAGAGCAATTGTGAACCCACAGGAGACCGCCTGACCCCACCTAGACAAGACCATCATAACAGGGGGAAAAGATGGTGACATCAAAATAAAAGAGAGGGCTGGAGAGATGGCTTTGCGGTTAAGCGCTTGCCTATGAAGCCTAAGGACCCCGGTTCGAGGCTCGGTTCCCCAGGTCCCACGTTAGCCAGATGCACAAGGGGGCGCACGCGTCTGGAGTTCGTTTGCAGAGGCTGGAGGCCCTGGTGCGCCCATTCTCTCTCTCTCCCTCTATCTGTCTTTCTCTCTGTGTCTGTCGCTCTCAAATAAATAAATAAAAATTTAAAAAAATAAAAGAGAGTCTGATTGACACTGGAAAGGGGGTATGATGGAGAGTGGAGATTCAAAGGGGAAAGTGGGGGGAAGGAGGGAATTACCATGGGTTATTGTCTATAATTATGGAAGGTTTCAATTAAAAAAATAAAATTAAAATAAAAGCTGAAGATAGTTTTGGTTGTTACAGTTGAGATGTGAGAGATGTCGAAGGACGTCAATGGGTGGAGATCAGGTCCTCAGATGTGAAAGGCCCCTCATGACAAACAATTGTCCAGTCTCAAATGTCAAACATACAGACATACAAGACCTGGTTTTGAGCCTGGTTTTAAACCCTGCCTTGTCTGGTCTGAATTTTTTTTCTGTTTTCTTTTTTCTTCTTCTTCGTCTTCTCCTCCTCCTCCTCCTCCTCCTTCTTCTTCTTGTATGTATTCCAACTTTTTTTTATTTCAATTTTTTTTTTTGAGGTAGGGTCTCACTCTAGCCCAGGCTGACCTGGAATTCACTATGGAGTCTCAGGGTGGCCTCAAACTCACAATGATCCTCCTACCTCTGCCTCCCGAGTGCTGGGATTAAAGGTGTGTGCCACCACACCTGGCTTATTTCAAATTTTTGTTAACAGCTTCCATGATAATAAAAAATATCCCATGGTAATACCCTCCTCCTTTCACTTTCCCCTTTGAAACTCTACTCTCCATCATATCCCCTCTCTATCTCAATCAGTCTATCTTTTATTTTGTTCTTTTTTTTTAATTTTATTTATTTATTTATTTGAGAGCGACAGACAGAGGGAGAAAGAGGCAGAGAGAGAGAGACAAAGAGAGAATGGTTGCGCCAGGGCCTCCAGCCACTGCAAACGAACTCCAGATGCATGTGCCCCCTTGTGCATCTGGCTAACCTGGGTCCTAGGGAATCGAGCCTTGAACCGGGGTCCTTAGGCTTCACAGGCAAGCGCTTAACCGCTGAGCCATCTCTCCAGCCCAGTCTCTCTTTTATTTTGGTGTCATGATCTTTTTCTCCTCTTATGATGGTAGTGTCAGGCACGAGTGAGAACAAAGAGAGAGAGAATTGGTATGCCAGGGCCTCAGCCACTACAGTCAAACTCCAGGTGTGTGTGCCCCCTTGTAAGCATGAGTGGCTTTGCATGGTTGTGTCACTTTGTGTGTCTGGCTTACATTGGACCTGGAGAGTCAAACATGAGTCCTTAGGCTTCACAGGCAAACACCTTAACCACTAAGCCATCTCTCTAGCCCCTGAGTATTTTTCATCTGAACAGTGACAACATCTTTGTAATTGCATTTTTCTCTTCTCATCCTGCTGCAAACCAGGCTATTACTTCATCTTTAAAATTCTCCAGTGGCCTGGGATGACCCAAAAGGCAGCATAGTGCTGAGAAGAAGGGACAGAGGAGTGTCCAGCATTGAAACATCTCACACCTTCCAAGGCTCAGGGTCCATTGTGGGAGAGGTGGCGGAAAGAATGTAAGAGCCAAAGGAAGGGCACCACTCCTTACATACAACTGTCCGGACAGAATTTGGCCTTGATATCCAAGACCTCGCAGTGCCTAGCAATACCTACACAAAACCCTCAAAATAGGAGAAAAAGACGATGACATCAAATTAAAAGAGAGACTAACAGACAGAGGGAGGAGATATGATAGAGAGCAGAATTATGAAGGGGAAAGCGGGGGAGGGAAGGGAAATACCATGGTTTGTTGTCTATAAGTGTAGAAGTTGTCAATAAATAAATAAATATATATATGTATATTAAAAATAAGTAAATTGGAGGCTGGAGAGACGGCTTAGCAGTTAAGGCTAGAGGAAAAAGCAGGGGAAACCCTTCAACATATTGGTCTTGGCAAAGACTTTCTGAATACAACCCCAATTGCTCAGGCAATAAAACCACAGATTAATCACTGGGACCTCATGAAATTGCAAAGATTTTTCTCTGCAAAGGACACAGTGAATAAAGCAAAGAGGCAACCTGCAGAATGGGAAAAAATCGTTGCCAGCTATACATCTGATAGAGGATTAATATCTAGGATATACAAAGAACTCAAAAAATTAAATAATAAGGAAACAAATAAGCCGATCAAAAAATGGGCTATGGAGCTAAATAGAGCATTCTCAAAGGAAAAAATTCGAATGGCATATAAGCATCTAAAAAATGTTCTACGTCACTAGTCATCAGGGAAATGCAGATTAAAACTACATTGAGATTCCATCTCACTCCTGTCAGATTGGCTACCATCATGAAAACAAATGATCATAAATGTTGGCGGGGATGTGGAAAAAGAGGAACCCTTCTGCACTGCTGGTGGGAATGCAATCTGGTCCAGCCATTGTGGAAATCAGTGTGGAGGTTCCTAAAATAGCTAAAGACTGATCTACCATATGACCCAGCTATAGCACTCCTAGGCATATATCCTAAGGACTCATCTCATTTCCTTAGAAATACGTGATCAACCATGTTTATTGCTGCTCAATTTATAATAGCTGGGAAATGGAACCAGCCTAGATGTCCCTCAACTGATGAGTGGATAATGAAGATGTGGCACATTTATACAATGGAGTTCTACTCAGTGGTAAAGAAAAATGAAGTTATGAAATTTGCAGAAAAATGGATGGATCTGGAAAGGATTATACTAAGTCAGGTAACCCAGGCCCAGAAAGCCAAGCGCCACATGTTCTCCTTCATATGTGGATCCTAGCTACAGATGATTGGGCTTCTGCGTGAGAAGGAAAATACTTAGTAGCAGAGGCCAGTAAGTTAAAAAGGAGATATAAAGGGAAGAGAAAGGAAGGGAGGAGGGTACTTAATAGGTTGGTATTGTATATATGTAAGTAGAATGATTGAGATGGGGAGGTAATATGATGGAGAATGGAATTTCAAAGGGGAAAGTGCGGGGGGAGAGAGGGTATTACCATGGGATATTTTTTATAAACATGGAAAATGTTAATAAAAATTGTGAAAAGATACAAAATTAAATTAAATTAAATTTTAAATAAATTTAAAAATCATTAACAGAGGAAGAGCTGGTGGTGTGGCTCAGAGGATAGAGTGCTTATCTAGCAGGCACAAAGCCCTGGGTTTGGAACTCAGAATTTCATAAACTGGGTGATGGCATACACTTCATCCTAGCATTGGGAGGGAGGTGGAGGCAGGGAGATCAGTTCAAGGTCATCTGCAGTTACATAGCAAGGTTGTGGCTAGCCTTGGCCTACAAGAGACCCTATCTATACATAAATACATAAATGAATGAATAAAATATTTTAAAACATTACAAGAGATAAATGATGGCAACAAAAATATTTGTGGAATGAAAAACTTGAGGCTCCAGGCTTTCCTCAATGAGGTACAGAATAACATTATTATTATTTTTTTTTTTGAGGCAAGCCCAATAGACTGGTCTTTTTTTTAATGCAAGAGTAAGAGAGAGAGAGAGAGAGATAAAATTGGTGTACCAGGGCCTCCAGCCACTGCTGTGCACCCCTGTGAGTGCAAGAGCAACCTTATGCGCTTATGTCACTGTGCGTCTGGCTTACATGGGACCTGGACAGTCAAACATGAACCCTTAGGCTTCACAAGCAAGCACCTTAACCACTCAGCCATCTCTCCAGCCCCCTTACTTCATCCTAAGATAGCTCTTACTTCACCTCAGGTAGCTCTTTGAGCAACCAGACCTCCAAGGGCTTGCTGTGAAATTCCATTTCACGTATGTCACCCTCTCTGGAACTTTTTTTTCCACTTATTTATTCACTTATTTATTTGAGAGCGACAGACACAGAGAGAAAGACAGATACAGAGAGAGAGAGAGAGAGAGAGAGAGGGAGGGAGAATGGGTGCACCAGGGCTTCCAGCCACTGCAAACGAACTCCAGATGCATGCGCCCCCTTGTGCATCTGGCTAACGTGGGTCCTGGGGAATCGAGCCTCGATTAGGCTTCACAGGCAAGCACTTAACCGCTAAGCCATCTCTCCAGCCCCTCTCTGGAACTTTTAAAGTAAGTCTTGAGTCCGGACTGCTGCTCACTCACTCACCTGAATTCACTCCTTCCTTCTCTTTCTGCTCTAACTTTGAGGACAGATTCCTTCCTCATCCTGATGGCCTGCGGCCGCCCTCCGCCCAGCCAACAGAATGACCTTTCAAAAATGAAAGCCTGGCCCTCCCCTGCCCCGGGCACACATTCCTGCGTGCCTTCGCAACACCTCACGATCAAATCTAACGTCTGCAGCCTATTTCTTTTTAAATTTCATGTCTTTTCGTTCCATTAGTCTATTTTTGACATCTGTATATGTGTGTGGCGCGCATGTGCGTATGCGTGTGCATCCGTGCGCACGTCTGAGCGCGTGTGCACGGATGGACGCGTGTGTGGAGACCAGTGGTCGATGTTAAGGATTTCCTTAGTAGCTCTCTTCTTGTGCTTTGAGACAGGGTGTCTTGCTAAAACAAGCTCATCAGCTTGGTTAGGAGACTAGGTAGCCAGTAGGCCCCCAGGGGTTCCTGGTCTCACTTTCTCCAGAGCTTTTTCACATGGGTATTGGTGGTATGAACGCAGGCCCTCCTGCTTGCATGATAAACTTCCCTTACTGAGCCATTTCCTCAACCCCTCCAGTCTGCTTGTAAAGATCCCTTGAGCTGGTACCTGTCCCTTAATTTGCTTAACATGGGACATAAATTCTTTTTTGGGGGGGAGGACACAAATTCTTGTCTTTGCCTCGGCTGTGCCCTGTACCAGGTCTGCCCTCCCTCCTTTCCCTGGCGCATTCCTTGGCTTAGATATCTTCTGATTCCTCGGGTTTCCTCTGCCTCCCTCAGAGAACATGCCAAACTCCCCTCCCCGTTCCCACAGCACCTGGTAACTTCCGTTCTCATGATGAGACGATGGTGAGAACACCTGATGCTGCACACGGTGCTTGAATATATGTTTCTCCATAAATTCTAGCTCAACCAAGCCAGCAAAAGAGAGGAAAGTAACGGAGGGAGGGCATGATTCAATGGTGCTCACAGGAACACTTGTGATGTAAGTTGTTCACTAAGGGATCACATGTGGGTTTTTCTATCCCTAATTTTCTAAATTTGTGAACACTCCATGAGATATCTGACACACAAGAGATATGAAAAACATAAATGAACCAATAAGTTTAAAAATTAAAATGTAGGGCTGGAGAGATGGCTTAGCGGTTAAGCGCTTGCCTGTGAAGCCTAAGGACCCCGGTTCGAGGCTCGGTTCCCCAGGTCCCACGTTAGCCAGATGCACAAGGGGGCGCACGCATCTGGAGTTCGTTTGCAGAGGCTGGAAGTCCTGGCGCGCCCATTCTCTCTCTCTCCCTCTATCTGTCTTTCTCTCTGTGTCTGTCGCTCTCAAATAAATAAATAAATAAAAATACTTTAAAAAAATAAAATAAAATGTAGCCAGTGTGGTGGTGCGCGCCTTTAATCCCAGCACTCGGGAGGCAAAGGCAGGAAGATCACTGTGAGTTCGAGACCACCCTGGACTACATAGTGAATTCTAGGTCAGCCTGGACTAGAGCGTGACCCTACCTTGGAAGAAAACCAACCAACAAACAAAAAATTAAAAGTTAAAAGAAAATATTGCTGACTCATTTTTAAAATTTATTTATTTATTTTTTTGAGGCAGGGTCTCACTCTAGCCCCGGTTGACCTGGAGCTCAGTCTGTGGGTCAGATGCTCCTTGAACTCACAGCAATCCTCTTCCCTCAAGTCTCCTATGCGCTGAGCGCATAGACACGAACCACCACTCCCAGCTTTTCATGTGCTGATTTCTTGGCAGGCGCCAAACATAAGTAAGGCATAAAGAAATGAGGAAAGGGGGCTGGAGAGATGGCTTAGGGGTTAAGCGCTTGCCTGTGAAGCCTAAGGACCCTGGTTCGAGGCTCGATTCCCCAAGACCCATGCAAGCCAAATGCACAAAATAGTGCATCTGGAGTTTATTTGCAGTGGCTGGAGGCCCTGGCATGCCCATTCTCTCTCTCTCTCTCTGTCACTTTCAAATAAAAATAAACAAAAAAATACAAAATCAAACAGAAATAGATGAACAAAAATTGATGAAGAAGGAAGATGATACTACTATCTGTGCATTTTCTGTACCACGCTGGTGCACTTCCACGTAGAGTTTCAGAAATAAATGCAAAACTCTGGGGCAATTTTGGTGGGGGGTACGACTGGGAGACTGAAAGTCTCCTGTCACCAAACCATGCCAGGCTGTGAGGTTCTGTGCTGTGGGGAGGAGGGTCTGCTCCGGGCTTTGCGTGGCTTAGCAGCTTCCTCCTGCCTGTACCTGTAAGCTGTCAGAAGTCTCACTCCACACCCAGGTGACAACCAAAATGTCTCCAGACCTTGCTAAGCCTTCCAGGGAGGCAAAGTCATTCCTACGTTAGAACTGTTGATTTACATCTATGGACGGAGGGGGGATGGATCTGGTCTGAAGACAAAAAGCCAGTTTATTAAACAATTCAGATACTTAGGTGAGGCAAGAGGCTTGTAAGTTAAAGGCCAGCCAAGTTTAGTGAGACCTGGTTTGAAAATAAAATAATGAAAGGGTTCAAGTGGTAGAGCTCCTGTCTAGAATCCCCCAGTGAGGGGCTGGGGGTGTGGCTTGGTGTTGGAGCTCCTGTCTAGAATCCCCAGTGAGGGGCTGGGGGCATGGCTCAGTGGTAGAGCTCCTGCCTAGAATCCACAGTGAGGGGCTCGGGTGTGGCTCAGTGGTAGAGCTCCTGTCTAGAATCCACAGTGAGGGGCTGGGGGCGTGGCTCAGTGGTAGAACTGTCTAGAATCCACAGTGAGGGGCTGGGGGCGTGGCTCAGTGGTAGAGCTTCTGTCTAGAATCCCCAGTGAGGGGCTGGGGTGTGGCTCAGTGGTAGAGCTCCTGTCTAAAATCCCCCATGAGGGGCTGGGGGTGTGGCTCAGTGGTAGAGCCCCTGTCTAGAATCCCCAGTGAGGGGCTGGGGTGTGGCTCAGTGAGAGAATACTTGCAGAGCATGGATTTCACTGGCTATAAATTTCACCTCCTGGGATAGAGAAGAGGGAATCAGCAAAGGTCTATGTCTTTGGATACATGTTCTGTATTTCCATAGGGTCTCAGGTTGTCCCTGTGCACTTGGAATCTGTGCATTTCATCCAACGTAAATTTGATCTCACAAGACAAATGTCTGTATACAAATGCTGAGCTCCAGTTAAAACTGCGCTTGACTTCCAGTTCAGAAAGGTTGATAGTGGTGAATGTAATAAGGGCACTTTTTGCATGCATGTGTGTATGTGTTTTCATATGTGTGTGGAAGCCAGGGACAACCTCGGGCATTATCCTCTGGAATGCAGTTCACTACTATTTTTTTTTCAAATTTTTAAAAAATCATTTCATTTTTATTTGAGAGAGACAGAGAGAGAGATAGTCAGATAGAGAGAGAATGGGTGCACCATTGCCTCTAGCCATTGCAAAATCTCCAGACACATGCGTCACCTTGTGCATATGGCTGATGTGGGTACTGGGGAATCGAACTTGGATCTTTCGGCTTTGCAGGCAAGTGCCTTTACTGCTAAGCCATCTCTCCAGCCCCCATTCACCACACTTTTTGAGACAAGGTCTGGAGCTTGCCAAGTAGGGTAGACTGGCTGGCCAGTCAGCCCCAGGGCTCTCCCCGCCTCCGCCTCCACCTCCTCAACGCAGGGATCACAGGTGTGTTCCACCATACCTGGCATTTTTATTTTTATTTTATGTTGAGACAGGGTCCCACTGTAGCCCAGGGTGACCTAGAACTCACTCTGTAGCCCAGTCTAGCCTCAAATGCACGGTGATCCTCCTAGCCTAGCCTCCTTAGTGCTGGGATTAAAAGTACGAGCCACCACACCTGGCACTTTTATGGTTTATGTGGGTTTTGGAGATCAAATTCATGTCCTCATACTAAGCAAGCCACTTTACCTAGTCAGTCACACCACCAGCCCAAGAAAGAACCTTCTAAGCCATCTGTTGAGGACCCTCCGAGCCACTACCTCCTAGAGCTGAATGTCTCCTTTGTATATTGTAGGAGAGTCAGAGGCATTTGGCCAGGGTCTTCCTCCTCTGGCTTTACAAGAACACTTCCTTGCAGCCCCTCCCTGTTGCTTCTGTGGACACTTGGGATTAGCAACCCGTGAAGGTGTATCAGGGCTGGCAGACACAGGTGTGCCCAAGAGACCCTGCGGTCCCCAGTAAGGGATGGCTATATTTAGACCCACTGGGCATCAGGACAGGGTCATCCTGGCAGTTGCAACATGTCACATCGTCTTTTCTTGGGCTACAGGAAGTGCAGGCTGACCTCTGCCTGGCTGGCCAGCAAGAACTGAGCAGAGTGTCAGTACCGGACAGCCCGCCGTGCCAACGCCCACCCCACCACTGTGATTTCCTGCTCAGGGGATGAAGTGAACCGACCCGTCACATGGGTGGGTACCAGCTTCCCTTACTCGTTCGGTAAATATTTATCAAGCACTAGCTGTGCTGAGAACAAAGATGTGATTTCTGCCTTCTTGGAGACAGAAAACCAACAAAAGCTGTAATAAAGATTGTTAAAAGAAATAAAAAGAAATTCCGTGAGTGAGGAACCAATTGCAAAACTTCATTTGGCCAGACTCTGTGCTCACTATTTTGGGCACCAGAATGTCATCCTTGCAGTAGAGAATCTACCAGCACCCTGTGTTTTAAATAAGAAGTGGGTGTAGAGCCGGGCATGGTGGCGCACGCCTTTAATCTCAGCGCTTGGGAGGCAGAGGTAGGAGGATCGTGGAGAGTTCGAGGCCACCTTGAGAATACATAGTGAATTCCAGGTTAGCCCGGGCTGGAGTTAAACCAAACCTTGAAAAACCAAGAAAAAAATAAATAAAAGTTGAGTATAGTGGTACACGCTTGTAATCCAAACATTTGGGAGGTGTAGGCAGGAGGATCAGGGGCTCAAGGAGCTCCCATTTTTTCTCTCTCTCTCTCTCTCAAATAAATAAATATAAATATAACATAAATATAAATAATATAATATAAATATAATAAAAACAAACAAACAAAAATAATAATAAGATGGAGAGCAATTGAGCAATATATCTGAGGTTGACTTCTGGCCTCCACATGCACACTCACACACATGCACATGCACCCACACACATTTGAACATGTTTAGACACGTGAGCGCACGCATAAGCACACATGCATTTTTTTTTTCTCAGTTACTAACAGGGAAGCCCAGATTCAGTCCCTCCCTCAGGTTCATCTACTGTGCTCAAGAGCTGCATATTTTCTTCCCCAGCTCAGTAGCATGGTATTTTATTTCATTTTTTCATGTTTTGTTTTTTGAGGTGGGGTCTCACTCTAGCTCAGGCTGACCTGGGATTCACTGTGTAGTCACAGGGTGGCCTCGAACTCATGGCGATCCCCCTACCTCTGCCTCCTGAGGGCTGGGATTAAAGGTGTGCCCCACCACGTCTGGCCATTGGATTTTATTTTGGCATCCTGTGAACCTCTGAACAGTGATCAGCTGGGCTGGTGTCAGTATCAAGCACACGGTCAGTCTCAAACAAACAGAGCCCTTGCTAACTATAGGAGCCTGGGACATGGCTCAGTCTTTTAAATATTTTATTGTTTGTATTTATTTGAGAGCGAGAGAGACAGAATGGGTGTGCAAGGGCCTCCGGCCACTGCAAATGAACTCCAGATGCATGTGCCATCATGTGCATCTGGCTTACGTGGGTCCTGGGGAATCAAACCTGGGTCCTTAGGCTTCGCAGGCAAATGTCTTAACCACTAAGCCATCTCTCCAGCCCTGACATGGCTCAGCCTTTCTTACTGCATGTTATAGCTACGTTCACATTATAAAAGCAATTTATGGGAGGAAAGGCATTGTTTTGGTTTACAATCTCAAGGGGAAAGTTCATGGGCAGGGGAAAAATGATGGTGTGGTAGTTTGATTCAGGCATCCCCCATAAACTTAGGTGTTCAAAATGCTAGCTTCCCAGCTGATGGAGATTTGGGAATTAAAGCCTCCTGGAGGCGGTGTATTGTTGGAAGCAGGCTTATGGGTGTTATAGCCAGTGTCCCCTTGCCAGTGTTTGGCACACTCTCCTGTTGCTATTGCCCAACTTGTGTTGGCCAGGGGGTGATGTCCACCATCATGCCATCGTTTTCCCTGCCATCATGGAGCTTTGCCTCGAGGCTATAAGCCAAAATAAACCTTTTTTCCCCCACAAGCTGCTCTTGGTTGGGCGATTTCTGCCAGCAATGTGACTGTGATAAATGGTATGAGCAGAAGCTGGACATCGCTCCGGCCACAGCAGATGGAAATACAGCAGCAAGAGAGTGAGTCAAGCTCTGGCAAGTGGGAGCTGGCTGTAATCCCCACAAGCCTGCCTCCAGCCCCCCCCCCCAAAAAAAAAACACCTTGGGCTGGGGAGATTAAGCAGGTAAGAGCTTGCGTGTGAAGCCTAAGGACCCGGTTCAAGGCTCAATTCCTCAGGGCCCACGTTAGCCAGATGTGCAAGGGGGTGCACGCGTCTGGAGTTCGTTTGCAGTGGCTGGAGGCCCTGGCACGCCCATTCTGTCTCTCTATCTGCCTCTTTGTCTCTCTGTCTGTTGCTCTCAAATAAATAAATAAAAATAAACAAAAAATATTTTTTTAAAAAAACACACCTCCTCCAGTAAGGCTCCACCTACCAAACTGCTGACAGCTGGAGACCAAACATTCAGAACCCACGACTGTATGGGAGGCATCTAATGCACACCAGCACACTGTACAGATGTGAGAAACTGTGTTCAGATCCCCAGCACACACATAAAATGCCCAACACAGTGCTGCATGCTTGTAACCCCAGGGTTAGGGAGGGAGAAACAGAGGGATCCTTGAGGCTTACTGGCTAGCTTATCTACTGGAGACTGTCACGAAAAGCAACGTGGCTTTTTTTTAAAAAATTTTATTTATTTATTTATTTGAGAGACAGACACAGAGAGAAAGACAGATAGAGGGAGGGGGAGAGAGAGAATGGGCGCGCCAGGGCTTCCAGCCTCTGCAAACAAACTCCAGACGCGTGCGCCCCCTTGTGCATCTGGCTAACGTGGGTCCTGGGGAACCGAGCCTCGAACCGGGGTCCTTAGGCTTCACAGGCAAGCGCTTAACCGCTAAGCCGTCTCTCCAGCCCACAACGTGGCTTTTTTGTGCCGTCCACACACATGTGCACATGCCGGATACCAACCAGCTGTGCTGCTGGCCTCTGTGTGGACTGTATTATACCTTTTGTGTGTGCATGCATGCATTCCTACATGCGTGCACACAAGCACAACACACATGTACTCATGACAAAACAAAAAGCTTACTGTAAAAACAAATACCATGCTACTCCTGCTGGAATCCTCATATACCTTATTTAACATTTTTATTTATTTATTTTACAGAGAGAGAGGGAAAGAGAGAGAGAGAGAATGGGTATGCCAGGGCCTCCAGACACTGCAAATGAACTCCATATGCGTGCACACCCCCCCCCCCGTACATCTGGCTAACGTGGGTCCTGGGGAATTGAATCTGGGTCCTTTGGCTTTCCAGGCAAACGTGGCTTAACCACTAAGCCATCCCTCCAGCCCTTATTTAACTCTCTTTACCTCTTTCTTTTTTGTGGTTTTGATGAATAGATAATGAAGATGCAGTACATATAGACAATAGAATTCTACTCAGCAGTAAGGAAAAGTGATATAATGAAATTTGTAGGGAAATGGGCGGACTTAGAACAGATCTTCTTCCTCTTTCTTTCTTTTTCCTTCCTTCCTTTCTTTCTCCCTCTTTCTCTCTCTTCTCCCTCCCTCCCTCCCTCCCTTCTTCCCTTCCTCCCTTCCTTCCTTCCTTCTTCCCTTCCTTCCTCCCTTCCTTCTTTCCTTCCTTCCTTCCTTCCTTCCTTCCTTCCTTCCTTCTTGCAGGGTCCCAATGTAGCCCAGGCTTAGCTGGAACTCAGTGTGTAAGCCAAGCTTTCTTCAGCCTTAGGATGATCCTCTTCCCTCAGCTCCCTTGTTCTGAGATTGTAAGCATAAACCTCCATACCCAAGTTAACTCTCTCTCTCTTGATTGCATCAGGAAGCCATGCGTAAAGCTGGCACTGTGGCTCAGTTGGTAGAGTGTGCAGCATAAACTGTAACCCCAGCAGTCAGAAGTGAAGGAGAATTAGAAGCTCTAAATCATCCTCAGCTACATAGCCGCTTGGGACCCAGGAGGCCCTCTCCATCAACAAAGGAGAAGCCGGGCATGGTGGCGCACACCTTCAATCCCAGCACTCGGGAGATAGAAGTAGGAGGATCACTGTGAGTTTGAGGGCACCCTGGGACTACATAGTGAATTCCAGGTCAGCCTGGGCTAGAGTGAGACCCTACCTTGAAAAGAGAGACAGAAAGAGAGAGAGAGAGAGGAGCTATGTGCAGTGGCTAACCAGCAACGCCAAGGTTTATGTAAACGTGCACTGTGATTCTCACACAATGACAAAACTACCTCAGAATGTAGTTCCCAGAATGCGTCCCTGTCATGAAGCCATGCAGAAGTCTTTCTGAAAATCTCCTTGCTATATAAGCATATAATATTTGCTAGTTCAAAAAAGATTAAATTAGCTATTTGGCTTTTTGCTGTAAAATGGGTAGAACCAGAGATCATCACTTTCAGCACAAAAAACCAGACTCAGAAAGACAAGTATTGTATGTTTTCTCTCATATGAAGAATCTAGATTTATAAAAAAATAAAAATAAAAAAAAAAGACGAGAGTAGAAAGTAAATTATTTAGGAAGAGGCCTAAGGGATTTGTGAGAAGGTAATATGTAATGAATATAATCAAAGGATATCATACACATGTATGGCAATTTCACAATAAGCACATTACTTTGTATAATTAATATACGCTGACAAAAACATTAAAAACAACAACAACAAAGAGAATAGAACAGCTGTGTGACTAGAGCGATGCTTAATTGAAAGATTAAAAAGCAATCACTTAAGGTGCTGCTTTCTTGGTGAACCTGGTACCAGCACAAGGGTGAAGGAGATCAACACAGAGAACAATCAACTCCTACCAAACCAGAGATCCAGAGACACGGAGGCTCCCAAGAGCTCATCACTGAAGCTGACCAAAAACGAACCCAACATGGCTCAGGGAAATTCGCAGAAGAGAGGCCGGAAAGAATGTCAGAGCCACACGTTGGGTCATGGTACCCAGAGACATTTCCTCCTACCCATAACTGAGGGCTAACTCCACAGTGCACGGCCCATACACCCCAACAAGGAGGGACCGGGGGAGGACAGGGAAGAGGCTAACAATGGTACCAACTTGACTGTATCCACTGAGTACAAAACTAATTAAAAACAAAAAAACGCAAGCACTTACCATATCTGGTCCTGGTGTAGGATCTGGGCAGGGGCACCAGCCCTGAGCGTGGAAGGTGCAGCTCCAAAGGAGAGGCGACATGTGCCTGGGGCACTAAGCCTCCTGGGTCCCATCCCTGGCCTCGGGCACCTGGCTGCGAGGAGCTCACAGGATTTTCAGGTGACTTCGAGGGACGTGGGCTGGATGTCACCCTTGTCATGAATCTTGCCTGTCTCTGCCGCCTCCTGACATCCACCAAAGAATCGCTCCCGTGCCCCCCTTGGGACGGTGGGCAGCTCCCTTGGGCTCTTGCAGGAGAGGTGAGCACTTCGGGGCCCAGCCCCACGGTAGGAGGCAGAGATGTGAGAGCAAGATGCTCCCCCAGGATTCCTGTCACTGAAAACGAACTTAGCAGGGTGCTGGTGACCCGGGGAGCAATTCCTCCTGGGGAGAAGAGAGAAAAGAGAGATCAGCGTCGCTTCCTCAGCAATTTAGAAGATTCTGAGCCACAAATGTATTTCAGCAGGGGCAAAAGGAACCCTCACATAACCAACACCCACCATTACACATGACCCCTCGCAAATGCAAGGCACCTCCACTAGGTCCAGCCCGATTCAGTTAGCCCAAGTGACAATTGAAGATACCCAGTTTGACCATTCACGGAGTCAGTGGATAGCCAGTGGATAGCCCTGTCTATCCATGTTTTCTTTCCATCTTTAGGACAATTTTTTTTTCTCTTTTTTCGTTTTTCGACGTAGGGTCTCACTCTAGCTGAGGCTGACCTGGAACTTACTATGTAGTCTCAGGCTGGCCTCGAACTCACGGCGATCCTCCTACCTCTGCTTCCAGAGTGCTGGAATGAAAAGCATGCGCCACCACGCCCGGCTTCACTTTAGGACAATTTTTATCAGTCTTGTAAATACAGCAATACCTACTGAATTTCCACTCATGTATAAGCCATTTATTAACATGTATGTAAAAACCAGGCTTGGTGGTGCACGCCTTTAATTTCAGCCCTCCGGAGGCAGAGGTACAACGATCTCTGTGAGTTCGAAGCCAGCGTGGGACTATAGGGTGAGTTCCAGGTCAGCGTGGGCTAGAGTGAGACCCTAGCTTGAAAAAAAAGGGGAGGGGATGTGTGGATACAGGTCCTGGTGAGATTCTGCATGTGTAACACACCATCTGCAGCATAGACCTTGCAGAGCTATAAAGCATGAGCATTTGGATAAAACTGGTAGTCCTTAACTGACAAATGGTGGATGGACTGATGGACAAAATTGGTATTCAGTAACTGATGAACGGCGGATGGGCTGGTGGATGAGTAAAAGGAAGTGCATGGATAGGTAATGCATATATGGAAAAGGCAGGTGGATAGATGCATGGAAATGTGTGTAACTTGATAACTAGATGGTTGGACAGATGAATGGTTGGAGAGGTAGAGAGTTGGATGACAGGGTGGTTACAGAGGTAGGTAGATGGGTGTGTGAGTGAATGGATGGATGGATGGATGGATGGATGGATGGATGGATGGATGGATGGATGATGGATAGACAGACAAATGGATGGGTGGATGGACAGGTTAATGTATGGATAGGTGAATAGTTGGATTATTGGATGATCAGATAATTGGGTAGGTGGGTGGATGGATAGAAGATGGATTACCCAACAGATGGATGGATGAATGAACAAGTACATTGCTGGGTAGATGTACGACCGGGCGGCTGAAGAACTGAGTGCTAGGAGAGGCTGATGGATGAGGGAGTGGATAGAAGAACTGATGAGGAGATAAATGGGTAGATAGGTGGTTGGATGGGCAGGTGGATGGGTGGATGAAAGAACAGAACATGAGTGAGTGGGTCGATGAAGAAAACATCCAACACCCTTAAAAAGCAGTATCCAACTCAACCCATCATGAATCCCTCCTCACTTCGTTCTCCATCTCAGCCTGGTGCTGAGAGTCACCCTACTCTTTTTTTTTAAATTTTATTTTTCGTTTATTTTTATTAATTTATTTATTTGAGAGCGACAGACAGAGAGAGAAAGAGGCAGATAAAGAGAGAGAGAGAGGGAGAGAGAACGGGCGCGCCAGGGCCTCCAGACACTGCGAACGAACTCCAGACGCGTGCGCCCCCTTGTGCATCTGGCTTTACGTGGGTCCTGGGGACTCGAACCTGGGTCCTTTGGCTTTGCAGGTAAGCACTTTAACCACTAAGCCATCTCTCCAGCCCCAAATATTCTTTTTAATGTGTAATCAATATTCTCATGCGTGTGTCTGTCACAGGTCAACACTGTCTTCCATAGTCACTCCCCACCACGTTCTTTGAGTCAGGACCTCCTGCTGAACCTAGAGCTCACTGGTTGGGTTACGCTCCCTAGGCAGGGAGCTCCCCTTCCCAGCCCTGGGATTACACGAGGGTGCCGCCACACCTGACAGGTTCACGCGGGTCCTAGGAACCCAGCCTCGGGCCCTCATGCTGATGTGCCAAGCACTTTATCCACGGCCTCATCTCCTCAGCCAAGACCAGAAGCTTTAAGTCACAAAGTAGTCCAGGCTCCGTGTGAAACAGTGTGAAATTGAACAACGGCGTCTTGTCCGAAGACTTTGGCTTCACTGTGGCTGAAGCAGGCCGTGGTGCTCCAGGACTAGAAAAAAACAGATCTAGGGCGTAGGACCAGCAAGGATACACGTGTGAAGGTGACAAGGGACTTTAGAACTTATAAAGAAGACAGAAAAGTTGAGTGGATGGAACCTGGAGTGCCAGGTATCAACAAGAGAAACTACAGAACCGAGCTTTCTAATGGTGTGCGTCATTACGTGTTAGTTAGCTGGGCTACAAAGAGAGAACCCTCTCTCTCCCTCTCCCTCCCCCTCCCCCTCCCCCTCCCCCTCCCCCTCCCCCCTCCCCCCCCTCCCCCCCCCCCCTCCCCCCTCCCCCCTCCCCCTCCCCCTCCCCCTCTCCCCTCTCCCTCTCCCTCTCCCTCTCTCTCTCTCTCTCTCACACACACACACACACACACACACACACACACACACACACACATCAGAATCCCAAATAGAATACATTATCCTCCCCACTGTCTGTCCGGAAAAGTCAATGCTAATCACAGCAGTGTAAACAAAGCAAAGACGTGGGGGGGTAATTCTACCGAGTTCTGAGGCGCCGAAGTATTCATGCATTTCCTTTTAAATCATTATAAAGTTGTCCTTTTCCTTGTGTTAGCTCTGGACTTTTACAGGGCGGACGCCTCACGGATTAGGCATCCTCTGATTTTCCACCTCAGGGGCAAAGATCAGAGGCTTTGTTGCCGTCTCCGAGGCCCATTCCATTACCGTCCTGCCAACAACTTCCCGCTGGTTTTTCAGCTCATTCTTCTGGCTGATACTTTTTCCAGAAAGTGCTACTCTTTCTAACCCCAAGGCCTTTGGCCTTTGTGTGGGTGTGCGTGCATGTGTATAGCGTCCAGAGGACAACCTTGGCTGTCATATTATTGGTTTTTAAAATATTTCTTAAAATTTATTTTTATTTATTTATTTGAGAGAGAGAGAGAGAAAGAAAGAGGCAGATCGAGAGGATGGATGATCCAGGGCCTCCAGCCACTGTAAATGAACTCCAGACGCGTGCACCATCTTGTGCATCTGGCTTTACGTGGGTCCTGGGGAATTGAACTTGAGTCCTTTGGCTTTGCAGGCAAGCGCCTTAACTGCTAAGGCATCTCTCCGGCCCTCATAGTGTTTGTGAGACAGGAACACTCGATGACCTGGAGCTCACCACCACTAAGCCAGGCTGACTAGATAGCAAGGTCCGAGGAGCCTCCTGTCTACACGCCTCTCTTGCAGTGGGCTGGTTTGTGGGTGCTGCCGCATGGGTACCAGGGATCGAACTTGGGTCTTCACGTTGGAAAGGTAAGCACTTTACACATTGGAGTTCTTTCCCCAGGCCCCCGGCACTGAGTTCTTTTTTTGATGTTGTTTTTGTTTATTTTTCTTGTTTTGTTTGGAGACACAGGCTTATATAACACAGAGTGGCCTTACACTCCTGATCGTCTTTCCCCAAGTGCTGGGTTCCAGCCATAGGCCGCATCGTCGGCACTGACACTGAGTTCAGAGAGAACTTTCTTAGCTGGGCAGTGAGAGCAAATTGGGTGATGCTCCCTCCACAAGTGATGCCAACACAGTTTTCGGTGCCCTGAATGCAAAATTTGTCACAGTCAGTTCCGAAACATACCCAGGGCTGGCATGAATTTTTTTTTTTAATTTTTTTGTTCATTTTTATTTATTTATTTGACAGTGACAGAGAGAGAAGGAGGCAGATAGAGAGAGAGAGAGAGAAAGAGAGAGAATGGGCACACCAGGGCCTCCAGCCACTGCAAACGAACTCCAGATGCGTGTGCCCCCTTGTGCATCTGGCTAACGTGGGTCCTGGGGAATTGAGCCTTGAACTGGGGTCCTTAGGCTTCACAAGCAAGCGCTTAACCGCTAAGCCATCTCTCCAGCCCTGGCATGAAATTTTAAAGAGATGATTCAGATAAAGGTGAGATTCTCAACTTTACACTTTATTTTTTCAAGACGATAAAGCTGCATATGTTTACTATGCGGAAACATATCTACTATGTGGAGCTCTTAACCCTATCCAAGTCACATATACATCATCTCACATAACTCATTTTATGGTGGGAACATTTACCATCCCCTCTCGTGGCTTAAAAACATTATTTATTTGAGAGAGAGAGAGTATGGGCATACCCAGGGCCTCTGAAACGAACTCCAGATGCACACATCACCTTGCATCCCTGGCTCTGTGTGGGTACTGAAGAATCGAACCAAGGCCATCAGGCTTTGCAAACCAGTTTCTTTAACCACTGAACCATCTCTCTAGCCCCATCTTTTGGCCTTTTCAAAAATACTACATAGTTGCTGGTCATAGTGTAGTGTGCCTGTAATCCTAGCACTTAGAAGGTTAACGTAGGAAGCCTGCAAGTTCTTGGCCAGGCTGGGCTATGTAAAAAGACCCCATGTCAGGCTGGAGAGATGGTTTAGTGGTTAAGATGCTTGCCTGAAAAGCCAAAGACTCCTGGTTCGACTCTCTAGGGCCCACATAAGCAAGATGCGCAAAATGGCACATGCATCTGGAGTTTGTTTGCAGTGGCTGGAGGCTCTGGCATGCTCATTTTCTCTCCCCCTCCTCTCTCTCTCTTTTTCTCTGTCAAATAAATAAATAAACAATATATATATGTATATATATATTTAAAAGATCATATGTCCTGCCAGACGTGGTGGTGCACACCTTTAATCCCAGCACTCGGGAGGTAGAGGTATGATTGCTGTGAGTTCGAGGCCACCCTGAGACTACATAGTGAATTCCAGGTCAGCCTGGGCTGGAGTGAAACCCTACCTCTAAAACAAACAAAAAAAAAAAATTGAGAATACAATATCAACATTAGCTATAGCTATCATGTTATGAAACAGATCTCTTTAACTTCTCTTATCTCTGTGTTTAAAAAATACATTTTATCATTGGGTGTGGTGGTGCATGCCTTTCACCCCAGCACTCGGGAGGCAAAGGTAGGAGGATTGCCATGAGTTCGAGGACACCCTGAGACTACAGAGTGATTTCCAGGGCAGCCTGAGCTAAAGTGAGACCCTACCTTGAAAAAGAAAAAAAAAAAAAAAGTATATATATATAAAATTTTATTTATTTGAAAGAGAGACAGAATGGGTGCAGGAGGGCCTCCAGCCACTTCAAACAAACCCCAGATGCCATGCCCCACCTTCCACATCTGGCTTATGTGGATCTTGGGGAATTGAACCTGGGTCCTTGGGTTTTGCAGGCAAGTGCCTTGACTGCTAAGCCACTTCTCCAGCCCTAACTACAGTTTGGCATTATTTGAGTAACATCACTTCAACCCATGAGCAACTTCCCTCGCCTCTGGCAGCCACTGCTCTCGTCTTAGTTTCTAGGAGATTAGTCTTTCCAGATTCCACACATGAGTGAGAGCCTTTGCAATTTAGTTTTCTGTGCCTGGCCTATTTCACTCAATGTCTTCTATGTTTATCGTAGTGGGGCAAATGACAGGCTTTCATTCTTTCCTATGGCTGAGAAGCCTTGCACATTCTCAAAGCTTTATCCATTCCTCTGTTGATAGACACCGAGGTTTGATTCTGTATCTTGGCTGTTGTAAATAGTGCTGCTATAAACGTGGCACGCAACAAACTTTTGAACACAGCAATGTCATTTTTTTTTTGCACACATTCACACTGTGGTTCACAACAGCTGCACCTACTTTCAAAATCCTGCATGACCAGCTAACTGACTAGAATTGCGGTGTGAAGAGGTGGTCATACTGCAGGAGCATGGCGAAATTACCGTGTTGTCTTAGCTTCTGTAATGGTCAATGAACAGTCTCTTCTGTGTCTGTTTTAAGCATTCTGTGGGTGCTGGTTTGCGTGTCAAATGGGATCATGTGTTTTGAATACCTGGCCCCCAGCTGGTGGCAGTTTAGGAAAGTTGTGGCGCCTTTGGAAGGGGAGGCCCTATGGGAGGAGGTGTGTCAGTGAGGGCAGACTGTGAGGTTTAGCATTCTGGCCCATTGGCTAGCTCACCCAGAGTACTTACTTCTCACCACGATGGCAAGATGTGATGTCCCATCGCTTGCTCTGCCATGGCAAAGGGCCCCCTCTGTCCTGGTCTGATCCAGGTGTCGCCCATAAACTCAGGTGTTCTGAATGCTAGCTTCCCAGCTGATGGAGATTTGGGAATTAGCGCCTCCTGGAGGCGGTGCATTGTTGGGGGTGGGCTTATGGGTGTTACAGCCAGTGTCCCCTTGCCAGTGTTTGGCACACCCTCCTGTTGCTGTTGTCTACCTGATGTTGGCCAGGTGGTGATGTCCACCCTCTGCTCATGCCATCGTTTTCCCTGCCATCATGGAGCTTCCCTTCAAGCCTGTAAGCCAAAATAAACCTCTTTTTTCCCAAAGGCTGCTCTTGGTTAGGTGATTTCTACCAGCAATGCGAACCTGACTGCAACACCCTCAAAAGCAGTATGCTGAAAGAAATTCTTTTGCCCACAAGCTGCTCCTGGCTGGGGATAACAGCAAGGAGACGTTCATGGTTCTAGCAGTTCGGGGGCCTCTTGCTGGCATGAAGTCAGCTTTGGAGAGGACCAAGTGGCAAATAAAATCACAAGGTCAAGAGGACATGCAGGGAGGGATCTTACAGGTTGGCAGGGTGCCAGAAAGGTCAGGTTAACTCTTACAACAACCACTCAGGGACTGCTCTGATCATTTCCAGTCACAGCCCCCTCAATGGCCTTAAAACTTCCCATAGGCTCCACCTCTTAAAAATATCACTGCTTTGGTTAAGGGGGCTAAGTTTCCCACACATGAACCCTTTGGGGACAACCCATGTCTTCCTGATGCTGAAATACAGCTTTCTCTCTGAAAGCCCAGGGGCACCAAGAAGACTTTGAACAAGGAGACTTGTCAAGTTCCTGCATATCCATCCATCCATCCATCCATCCATCCATCCATCCATCCATCCATCCCGTGACTGTCCAGTTCTCCATCAAACCTGGCCTAAAACATACCCAAGTAAAGGGCTTGCCTTGCAAGCACAAGAGTTTGGATGCAAAGAGCCCACGTCAAAGCCAAGTACGTTGGTGCATGCCTGTAATCCCAGCGCTGGGGAAAATGTGACGGGCAGATCTCCAGGGCAGGTGGTGGGCCAGTCTACTCTAGCTGATGAGCTTCCGGTCAGTGAGGGAACCTGTCTCAATGAAGGCAGTTGGAGTGACTAAGGAGGGCATCTGAGGTTGTCCTGGGGCACTCACACCCAGACGTGTGTACCCACACACGGGTGAGAATGTATATGCCACACACACGTACAAAAACTCCCCAGGCTTTCCCATGGCTGTGAGCTTTCGTCTTCAAATGTGCTTATATCGCGTGAAACTTATACGGAGAGATGGCTTAGTGGCTAAGGCACTTGCCTGAGAAGCCTAAGGACCCAGGTTTGGTTCCCCAGGACCCACATAAGCCAGATGCACAAGGTACTGCATGTGTCTGGAGTTCATTTGCTATGGCTAGAGGACTTGGTGTGCCTCCCCACCCCTGCCTCTCTCTCTATCAAATAAATAAATAAATAAATAAAAATATCTTTTAGCCAGGCGTGGTGGCGCACGCCTTTAATCCCAGCACTCGGGAGGCAGAGGTAGGAGGGTCGCCGTGAGTTCAAGGCCACCCTGAGACTACGGAGTTAATTCCAGGTCAGCCTGGACCAGAGTGAGACCCTACCTCAAAAGCCAAAAAAAAGGGCTGGAGAGATGGCTTAGCGGTTAAGCGCTTGCCTGTGAAGCCTAAGGACCCCGGTTCGAGGCTCGGCTCCCCAGGTCCCACGTTAGCCAGATGCACAAGGGGGCGCACGCATCTGGAGTTCGTTTGCAGAGGCTGGAAGCCCTGGCGTGCCCATTCTCTCTCTCTCTCCCTCTATCTGTCTTTCTCTCTGTGTCTGTCGCTCTCAAATAAATAAATTAATTAAAAAATATTTAAAAAAAAAAAAAAAAAAAAAGCCAAAAAAAAAAATATATATATATATATATATCTTTTAAAAGCTTATACTGAATAAGATGACATGCTTTTCTTGAGTTAATCTATGTTTTTTTTTTTATAGCAGTATCAGCCATTGATCCAGTAATGCGAACAAAGAAAAGATGCCTCCTTTTTTGTCATTCATTATTAGAGTACTAATATTTTCAGATCTTTAATCTGAAGTAAAAAAAAAAAAAAAGTTAGATAAAGTTAGTGACTACAAAATGAGACCTAAATGAGGAACTCAGAATAAAATGATATTCTCAGAAAGGCTGGTGCTTACGTCTCATGCCTTAAGGGATTTAAGTAAATAGTAGGTGAAAGTTCTGTGTAAACATGGCCGGGAGCCAGTGTACAGGGAGAGCTGCGATCCGCTTACCTGAACCATTGTCCTCAGGAAGCACCTGTGAGCGGGCTGGTCCTTTCTGTCTTTCTTCCTCCCCTCTCCTACCTGTTTCTCTTTACAAGTTTCATCAGAACAGAACCTTAGCTTTAAAGCCTAAAGCCCTGAGAGAATTTGCTGGAAAGTTTTCATCTAGCACTCCAATTATTCAAATCACTAAAGACCAGTTAGCACATGTCAGTTTAAGAAAATTTCCGTACTTGGTAAATGTAATTATTATTATTACTATTATTATTATTATTATTATTATTTTCTTTCTTGAGACACGGTCTCATGTAACCCAGGCTGACCTCAACCTCACTGTGTGGCGGAGGATGACTGTGAACTCTGAACCGCCTGTCTCTAACTACTGAGGGCCGGGGTGACTCTCCTGTGCCAGGCTGGCATGTGCTAAGGATGGGAGCCAGGGCTTCATGCACACAAGGTGAGCGTCCTACCAGCCAAACTGAACTGTGCCCAGCCCTGGTTTCTTTTTTTTTTTTTTTTAATTATTTATTTATTTATTTGAGAGCGACAGACACAGAGAGAAAGACAGGTAGAGGGAGAGAGAGAGAATGGGCGCGCCAGGGCTTCCAGCCTCTGCAAACGAACTCCAGACGCGTGCGCCCCCTTGTGCATCTGGCTAACGTGGGACCTGGGGAACCGAGCCTCGAACCGGGGTCCTTAGGCTTCACAGGCAAGTGCTTAACCGCTAAGCCATCTCTCCAGCCCCCTGGTTTCTTTTTTGGCCCTTTTGTATTTCTATCACATTCCCCTCCCATTTCTCTCTCTCTCAGCCCCTACCATGCCCACTAATCCCCTACTTCTTCCCAACTAGTTCCTGGGTAAAAGGAATTATCCTTTTTTTTTAATGAATGTGTATGGGGGGGGGCGACATGCCTGGGCCTCTTGCCACTGCAAATGAACCCTGGGAGCTTGCTTGCACACTGTTTGCATCCAGCTTATGTGGGTGGCTTGGGAATTAAACCCTGGGCTAACAGGCTTTGCAAACAAGCACCTTTAACCACTGCACCATCTTTGCAACCCTAGTTCATATCTTTCAAGGATTATAAATTTATATATGATATATATATATAATGTTATATATATTACTTTTTTGTTTTGTTTTGTTTTTCAAGGTAGGGTCTCACTCTGGTCCAGGCTGACCTGGAACTTAACTATGCAGTCTCAGGGTGGCCTTGAACACTCAGCAGTCCTCCAACCTCTGCCTCCCGAGTGCTGGGATTCAAGGCGTGAACCACCACACCTGGCTAATATATATATATATATATATATATATATATATATATATATATATATATATTATATATATATATTTTTTTAATTTCATTTTTATTTATTTATTTGAGAGAGAGAAATAGGCAGGTAGAGGAGGGAGAGAATAGGCATGCCAGGGCCTCCAGCTGCTGCCAACAAACTCCAGATGTATGTACCCCCTTGTGCACCTGGCTTACCTGGGTCCTGAGGAATCGGACATGTGTCCTTTGGCTTTGCAGGCAAGTGCCTTAACCACTAAGCAATCTCTCCAGCCCTAATTTTTTAAAATATATTTTTTACGTTTTATTCTTACTTTTTTTTACTTGAGAGAGAGAGAGAGAGAGCAAATGTATTGATTACAATTTTTATAACCAATCCATGAGATGAGTATTACTCAAAGATATTTTAAAAGGAGGGAAACTGAGCCTTGGGGAGATGTTATGCCAGTATGGGACAGCTAGCAATGGTTAGAAGGCCACTAGGCATAAACTCTTGGTGGCTCTAGTTAGGGCGGGTCATTCATAATGGTTTGACTTTAGCGTTGCAGCAGAAGAGACGAGACCAGTACAGACAATAGTTTGAATTTTGCTCCTATCCCAGGCTAGCAATATGCCACGTGATATTCTCTCGAGCTCCTGGGCAGTCAACGGGACCTGCAAGTCCCAGTCAGATACAAGATCATGAGAGAAATAGTAAAAACATGTTAACATAAAATAAAATAGGGCTGGAAGGATACTTCACAGTTAAGGCATTTGCCTGCAAACTCGAAGGACCTTGGTTCAATTCCCCAGGACCCATGTTAGCCAGGTGCACAAGGGGGCACACGTGTCTGGAGTTCATTTGCAGTGACTGGAGGCCCTGGCGTGACCATTCTCTACACCACCCCTTCTTTCTCTCTGTCAAATAAATAAATACAAATAATTTTTTTTTTAAAAAGCAGGGCAGCCGGGTAGGGTGGCGCATGCCTTTAATCCCAGCACTTGGGAGGCAGAAGTAAGAGGATCGCTGTGAGTTCGAGGCCACCCTGAGACTACAGAGTGAATTCCAGGTCAGCTCTGAGCTAGAGCAAGACCCTGCCTCAGAAAACCAAAATTAAATGAATAAAATTTAAGAATAAAATACAATAAGAACATATTGTGCCTGGGCTGGAGCGATACCCCACAGGTAGGGTACTTGCTTTGCAGGTATAAGGACCCACGTGAAAACAGGGATAGTGGTGCGTTCCTGGAAGCCCAGCACTGGGGAAGTACTACGTGGTGCATCCCTCTGTTCGCTGGCCAGGCAGCCTAGCCCAAAGGTTGGGTTCCAGGCCGAGAAAGACCTTGTCTCCGAGAGGAGTGAAGCAGGTAGTGGAGGCACACATCTTTAACCCCAACATTCAGGAAGCTGAGATAGGTGGATTGCCATGAATGTGAACAGCTTGGGCTACAGGGTGAGTTCTGGGTCAGCCCGGGCTCGAGTAAGACCCTGCCTCAATTATACAAAACAAAACAAAACAAAAAGATTCTCAGAGATGAGCAAGAGAGCTGCTTCCATGCTGAACCTGACAATCAGCGCCAGGGGGAAGGAGACAGACCCTGAGGACACTCAACACCCACCAAAGCAGAGATCCAGAGGCTCTGAAGAGCTCATCACTGAAGGAGACTGAAAACTCACCCATCAGGGCTTAGGGAATTTTGCAGAAGAGAGGGCGGAAAGATTGTTAAGAACCACAGGTTGAGACATCATGCCCAAAGGCATTCCCTCCCCCCCCCAAAAAAAACTGACTACTGCTCCCATAATGCATAACCCACAACCCCATGGGGAATCCCTACAACCCCACTGAGGAGCGTCCCCAATGGAATGGGGGCAGGGATGAGGGAAAAGAGGGTACCAACACATGATGTATCCATATGAAATATGTTCTTAATAATAACATTTAAAGCCGGGCGTGGTGGCGCACGCCTTTAATCCCAGCACTTGGGAGGCAGAGGTAGGAGGATCGCTGTGAGTTCAAGGCCACCCTGAGACTACAGAGTTAATTTCAGGTCAGCCTGGACCAGAGTGAGACCCTACCTCGAAAAACCAAATAATAATAATAATAATAATAATAACATTTAAAAATAAATAAAGTTTTTACAAAAAAAATAAACATCGTCCTTTGGGCTACAGAAACACGCACACATTTAGACAAGTATACAAACACACAACACACACATGCTCAAAAACAAAACACAACACCGCAGTGTGCTATGTATCTAAGCTGTGACAATAACTTAAAAACTTAGTTCTCACAAAGCACATATGTAAATTTCTATTCTTCCTCTGGACCCCTCTTGGCACACATGTATGAGTCTCTCGTGGTTTCCTCTCCCCCTTGACAGCCTGGCTGGGAGCAAATGAGGGGTTCTTTTTTTTTGTTATTTAATTTATTTATTTGCAAGCAGAGAGAGAGACAAACAAAGTGAGAATGGGCGCACCAGGGCCTGCAGCCACTGCAAACAAACTCCAGATGCATGCGCCACCTTGTGCACCTGGCTTACGTGGGTCCTGGGGAATTGAACCCGGGTCCTTTGGCTTTGCAGACAAATGACTTAACCACTAAGCCATCTCTCCAGCCCAAGGGGGGGAGGGTTCTTTTTGTCCTACCTTACTTTAGAAACTTTCTTGCATGGCTACATATATGATCTCTCTTTAAACCCTGAGCTCTTTCCTCTCTCTGAATCCTCTGTGACCTTTTATGCGGCTTAAGTTCTCCGCTTTGCTTTCTGTGTATGTGTGTGTGTGTGTGTGTGTCTGTCTGTCTGTCTGCCTGCCTGTCTTCCTTACAGGAGATGTGGAGATTTTTCTCTGGGTCCCTTCCCCAGGCTGGCTGCAAAGGTAGAGACCTTCTTTTGGCTTGAGTCTTTCTGCTAGCCCTTCCCTCTGGATTCCAGCTCTCCCCCAAATAACCCTAATAATTCATAACTCTCTGGGTCTGTATTTTTTTTTTTTTTTCAGTGCTGAGGACCAAACCCAGAGCCTTGTGTTTGCTAGGTTCTATATCTCCAACCCCAACTCTTGGGGTCTGTATCTTCAATTCTTTGCTAACTTGCTCAAGAACCTAAAAGTTGGAGTACATGGGCACGGAATCTCCTGTGTCTTTATGGAAGTTAATCCCCTCCCCAACCCACCACAGGACCCAAAATTCGACACCAATTTCAGGGAATTAGCAATTCATACATTGTTTGGCAACTGAGAGAGGTATCCTGGGCCACTTCTGGGAACCAGAAACTCCCGCGTTGCCAAATGGCGATGAGAAGTGAAGACATTCAGTGCCAACACTCACAACTCTGGCATTTCATAGAAAGCAAGAATAGGCTCCAGCCTCATGGCTCTAGTTGTGGAGGCTGAGGTGGATATGGGGCTGTAACACAAATACGGATTCAATCGAGTTCTGAGAGGTGATTCTGGGAACGGCTGTGATCTTATTTATCATAAATCTCTAGGGCTGGAGAGATGGCTTAGCGGTTAAGCGCTTGCCTGAGAAGCCTAAGGACCCCGGTTCGAGGCTCGATTCCCCAGGACCCACATAAGCCAGATGCACAAGGGGGCGCACACATCTGGAGTTCGTTTGCAGTGGCTGGAGGCCCTGGTGCGCCCATTCTCTCCCTGTCTAATAAATAAAAATGAACAACAAAAAATTAAAAAAAAAAAAAGAAATCTCTAAGGAAAAAAAAAAGTGTACAAAGTGGGAAGGAAAGAGGCAGTGGGTTTTTAGGTAGTGGGAGGCTCTGTTTTCTTTAGTGAGGAGAGATGAAATCAGTGAGGCCTTCCTGGGGTTTTGCAGGCATGTGTGGGCTCAGCATTGTTTTGAAAGGTCCATGTCTGTACAGCATAAAACACAGTCTCCAACGTGCAGTGAAGCGGGGAGACACAGGGCTGGGGTAGGCAGGAATCAGCCTGGTCCCCGAGGAGAGAGCCCACAGTGTGGAGAAATATCTCAGCAAGATGTATTGGTGAGGAGGTGAATTTAGGAAGGAGGTAGAGGCAAGGATGGCGTTAAGAAGGCTGCTATACCAGGAGGCAGTCCCAGAGTTAGCATGGCCAGGAGGCAGGGGAGAGAGGCACATGGGTAGAGAGCTCTGAGGGATGGCTTGCCTGTGAAGCCTAAGGACCCAGGTTAGATTCCCCAGGATCCACGTTAACCAGATGCACAAGGGGGCGCACGCGTCTGAAGGTTGTTTGCAGTGGCTGGAGGCCCTGGTGCGCCCATTCTCTCTATATATCTGCCTCTTTCTCTCTCACACCCTCTCGAGTAAACAAAACTAAAAAATTAAACAACAACCCAAAACAAAACAAAACAGAGAGACAAGTTTGGAGAGGGGTAGCCTCATTGGGTGATGGATGGCGCGATCATTTCTCTCTCTGGTCCTCTTCCTGTTTCCTGCTCCGTGGAGAGTGTATCTTCTCTGCCTTTCTCTCCCTCTTTCTCTCTTCTCTCTTTCTCTTCATCTCCTCCTCTTCCTCTCTACCTCCTCTCTGACTCACCTGTTGTCTTTATCCCTTCCCCCCCAATCTAACCTCACTGAACAAGCTAGCCAGTGAGCTTCATTTTCTCTCTCTGTCTCTCTCTCTCTCTCTCTCCTTCCCCAGTTCTGGAATAATATGAGTGTACTACCACATCCAAAATTTAGGAGGGTTCTGGGAATCTACACTCAGGTCCTTGTACTTGTGTGGTAAACGTTTTACCCACTGAGTCACCCCCGCCCCCACAAACACACACACCACCACACCATACCTGACCTAAACTTTCTGATCCTGTCACCTCCACCTTCAGAATGCTGAGATTACAGGTGTGCACCACCACACCAGGATTATACGGTGCTGGGGATGAAGCTCAGAGTCTCCTGTATGCCAAGCAAGCACTTTACCAACTAAGTAACATCTCTACCCCTAACCTGGGACTTTGTCACCTCTTTTTACGCACACACATGCACGCACACACATGCACACGCACACGCACACAGCCTTGGAGGCCCATGAATTCGGTGGATGCCGAGAGGCTGTGAATTTGAATGTGGAGGGAGGATTTTGTTTTTTAACTAAACATTGCAAATTACAGTTCCTGGAAGACAGCACCACCCCTCCAGGCCCTGAGAAAGCCACAGGGACAGGACACAGAAAAGCATCAAAGGGTTATGATCTCAGGCAGTTAGCTGAGAAATGGGGAAGCTGGCGTGGGCATTGTTCCCCCAGCAAGGTGAGATGGCGGAAGCTCCGAGCTGTGAACAGGACACACTGCCCAGCCCTTCCTCCTGCTATTATGGTCAGGCTCCAGGCTGGGGGCACGGGTGATGTTGAAATCCTCTGGGTTACCTAGGAGCCAGCCTTTTGGTGCCCACACGGGCCAAGTTTCCCTCCCCCCACCCCCCTTGGCAACTGTTGCCAGAAAGACAGTGAAAAAACAAAAAGCCAAGTTTGGGTTTTACCAGCAACTAGTGTTGGGCTAAATACAAAAAATAATAATAATAATTAAAAACTCTGCTCTCTCCTTCTGCCCAAATTCTGTAGTTTGGATCATGCTCCCTAATCCCCACATGCCTCATTTTTCTCATGCTTAAAATGGAGATTACAATAGCAAGGACTGAAGATCACTGTGTGTCGTAGCTGAAACCCAATGTCAGTAATTTCAGGCAACTCCCCACATGCAATACAGTCCACTTGTAACGGCCCTGGCAGGATGGATGATATCCAAGAGACATTGTGCCCCATCCCTTCAGCCACCAGACTCTTAAAATAATGTGCTTCAAGACGTCAAAAACTCCCCTGTGAATTTCTGGTGTTTTTAATATTTATTTTTATTTATAAAGAGAGAGAGAATGGGTGCACCAGGGCCTCCAGCCACTGCAAATGAACTCCAGGCGCATGTGAGAGTGAGACCCAACCTCAGGAAACACACATACACACACACACAAAAGAACATCTAAAAATCCTCCAGAAAAAAAAAATTAGTTGCAGGAACTCCTTGAAAATGAGGGTCTCCAGTCTGAGCCAGATGCTCAGGACCTATTTAATGAGTGACGAAGGAGGGACTTGGGACTCTATACTTATATATATATATATATTTTTTTTTTGTATTATTTGGTTTATTGAGGTAGGGTCTCCGTGTAGCCCAGGCTGACCTGGAATTCACTATGGAGTCTCAGGGTGGCCTCGAACTCACAGTGATCCTCCTACCTCTGCCTTCCGAGGGCTGGGATTAAAGGCATGAGCCACCATGCCTGGCTATATTTCTTTTTATAAAAGCTTATTATTTGAGAGAGAGAGAGAGAGAGAGAGATACACACAGAGAGAATGGGCATGCTAGGGCCTTCAGCCACTGTAAAGAAACTCCAGCCACCTTGTGCAAGGCCATCTGGGGTGACAGCCTCTCTTCCACACGGGCTGGCCCCATCACCCGAGCCGGGGAAAGAAAGGCTTGAGAGCAGGAGGTGGAAGAAAGAGCAAGGTAGGCGTGGAGCAAAGTGAGATGGGCGGTTTGGTTTCAAGGAAACGAAACTCACTCATAGCATTGGAGACAAAACTGAAGCCACCACCCAGGCTCTGAGAAGCAGCAGAAGGACTCTCAGCTGCCCGGGGTCACTGGGGCTCAAGGGAGCAGTCCCTCAGGAAGAAGAAAAAGAGAAAACCCAGCTCCTTTGTCACGGATGCCAGCTGACCCATGCCCAGCAGTGACTCACCCTCATACCCATCCACCTGAAGCGTTCATTGCACACACAGAGACTGGCACTCTCAGGACCTTGCCCTCCACTGGCACGTTCCCTAGGGTCACATCGACTCCAACCACGCCTCAAAATAATCTTCACACAGACCACCCGTGCCCTACTGCTTAGAAACACGTGATTAGCAACTTGCCCTACAGTTTCATCATCTTCAAGAAAATACACGGCCCCAAAGCAAACACAAGCCCCTTCTACACCAAGTCACCCCATTCCGTATCTCTTTTTTTTTTTTTAAGAGTAAATTTTGTTTATTTACTTATTAGAGACACAGAGAGAGGACAGAGAGTGAGAATGGGCGCGCCAGGGCCTCTAGCCACTCAAACGGCCTCCAGATGCATGTGCCACCATGTGCATCTGGTCTACATGGGACATGGAACATCGAACCCGGGTCCTTATGCTTCACAGGCAAGCGCCTTAACCACTAATCCATCTCTCTAGCCCCCATATAGTTTTTTAAGATTTTATTTTTATTTATTAGAGGGAGAGAGAAAGAGAGTGAGAGAGACAGAATGAGAATGGGCCCACTAGGGTCTCCAGCCACTGCAAATGAACTCCAGATGCATGAGCCACCATGCACATCTGGCTAACACAGGGCTTGGAGAATCGAACTTGGGTCCTTGGGCTTCGCGGCCATGCGCCTTAACCACTAAGCCATCTCTCCAGCCCTTAACTTGGTGATTTCTTTGCTTGTCACTCCCCTGGATATTTTCACAAGTCCTGAAGTGTTAGTCGACAGTCATCTTCTCCTAACATGTTGAGGATTGTTCAATCTTCTCTAGCCTCCAAGGTTGCCAGGAGAAATCTGAACTCAAATCAGCATTTGATGAATGGTCGCTATCTTATGCCACCTCAACTTGGATCATTTTCTTCCTTTTCTTTTCCTTTCTCTTATTTGCTTTCTTTCTTTTCTTTCTTCCTTCTTTCTCTCTCCCTCTCTCTTCCTTCCTTCCTTCCTTCTTTCTTTCTCTCTTTCCTTCCTTCTTTCTTTCTCTCCCTTTCCTTCTTTCTTTCTAGTTTTCTCAAGTATCGTGTGTGTATGTAGTGTCTGCACGTGTACGGGCAGACGTGTTTTCAGGAGCGAGGAGGCCAGAGGGGATTGCCAGTACCCATCCTCTCTGTCTTTCATCTCTGTGTTTCCCTGAGTTGGTGCGTCTCTAAATGTGAAACAGCAGTTTTTGTAAGTCCCGGAGATGATCTGATATCTGCTTCCCACAGGAACAGGGTTACAGACATGCATGACCATGTCCAGCTGTTTACATGAGTCTTGCGGAGTCAAATCCAGGCAGTCTCAGGCCCTCCCAGGCCTGCTTAGGCCCACATGCTTGCACAGCAAATGCTCTAACCTGCTGAGCCTTCTCCCCAGCCTCAGCATGGTTTCTTACAGACCAGTGGATAACTGAATGGTCAACAATGTAAGCAAAGAAAAATAAACAGCTCTTACTCTCAAATGGTTGCATAGACATTTACTCCCTGTACCTAAATACTCTTTAAAAAAAAAAAAATTATTTATTTATTTAAGAGAGACAAAGAGGCCAAGAGAGGGAGAGAGAGAGAGAGAGAGAGAATGGGCGTGCCAGGGCCTCCAGCCACTGCAAACGAACTCCAGACACGTGTGCCCCCTTGTGCATCTGGCTTATTTGGGACCCCGGAGAATTGAACCAGAATCCTTTGGCTTTGCAGGCAAACACCTTAACCACTAAGCTATCTCTCCAGCCACCACCCTCACTTTTTTTAGAGGTAGGGTCTCACTCTAGCCCAGGCTGACCTGGAATTCACTATGGAGTCTCTGGCTGGCCTCGAACTCATGGCGATCCTCCTACCTCAGCCTCCCGAGTGCTGGGATGAAAGGCGTGCGCCACCACGCCTGGCGCTTAAACACACTTTCTCAACAGGTTCTCTGTAGATGCCATCGAATGAAGTACTCAAAATTGAAAGTCCCAAGGCCAAGAGTATCGGTACTAACGTACCGACCTGCTCACAGATTTAACCTCAGAAACACACAGGAGTGTGCGTGTGTACTGACACATCCAAGTTCATGGGCACAGCCACGTGTATGCCCATAGACACGTGTCTACCATCATGAAGCATGCGTAAGGTCAAGGGCGCAGGCAGACAAGCAAGGAGTGCAGTGTCCCGACACACCTTAGGCCCTTGTCCTCGGGGTCACTGCCCTGACACAGGGTTCTAAGATTAGCCCTAGGTTGCAGTCAGGTCTGCATTGCCGGTAGAAATCACCCAAGCAAGAGCAGCTTCTGGGAAAAAGAGATTTATTTTGGCTTACAGGCTCGACAGGGGAAGTTCCGTGATGGCAGGGGAAACGATGTCATGAGCCGAGAGTGGGCATCACACCCGGCGGCAGCTGCTGGTGGCCTAGGACTGGAATCCAGCGCCTGCCCCCGCCCCATCCCATCGGCTCTCTCTCCTACTTTGCCCAGGTGTGTGGGCCTCTTCCTAAGGACAGGCCAATCAGCTCTCACGCCTTACCCAGATGTGCCAACCTCTTGCTGAGACAGCCCCCTCCCCGCTCCCCGTGCATCCCAAAATATACTTACAAGGAGTCAAGCGGGTAAATCCTTTCCTAGTTCCTTGGCTGTTCATCTCTCCCCGTCTGAGTCTTGGGGGGTCCCAGAGCCATTAAGGCCATGTCCTTCCCACACTACTCTGGTGGCCTGGCTACCAGAGTGGGAACGGATATTCCATTTTTACTATTTTTATGGCCTTTTGATTTTTTTTTTTAAGTGCAAGCCTTTTATTTTTATTTTTATGCATTTGAGAGAGACAGAGAAAGAGGTAGATCGGGAGGGAGAATGGGCACTCCAGGGCCTCCAGCTGCTGCAAACGAACTCCAGATGCATGCGTCACCTTGTGCATCTGGCTTACAAAGTTCCTGAGGAATCAAACCTCAAACAGGAGTCCTTAGGCATTGCAAGTAAGTACTTAAACCGCTAAGCCATCTCTCCAGCCCTTTTAAAAAAAAAAAAAAAAATCCCTTTTCATGTCTTTTCCCAGGCCCATGCTTAGCTTCCACAGGGCCTCTCGGACCACGTGGGTGTGCCCATGCCCCCTTCCTCAGTTCACAGCTCGCCCTCACATTCCAGACTTTTCCCATGTAATAAAGTACAATCTGTCCTCTTTAGTCTTGTCTTATTCCGATCCTTTGTTAAAAACAGACGGCATGAGAGCCGGACATGGCGGTACACGCCTTCAATCCCAGCACTCAGGAGGCAGAGGCAGGAGGATCGCCATGAGTTCAAAGCCACCCTGAGACTCCATAGTGAATGCCAGGTCAGCCTGGGCTAGAGTGAGACTTTACCTTGGAAAACCAAAAAATAGAAAAGAAAAAGAAACCACAAAGATGACTTGAATTCACGGTTGGGAACTTAAGGACTTTTCCTGAACTCCCGAAACCTCTGTTACTTCTAGCTCTTTCTTCTAAAGAATGTTTGTTTTCTTGTTTCCCTGCGTCCTAGAGTTAAATTCATATCTGATTGCTCCACTACCATATCTTGCCTTTATTCTTATGTTGATGGAGCACAGTAACTGAGAGGAGAGCCCAGGAAGATGGTGGAGTGGAGAAAGCATTGTTACCCACACATGAGGACCAGAGTTCAGATCTCCAGCACTCACGTAAAAAGTTGGGCTTAGTGGTTGAGCGCTTACCTGTGAAGTCTAAGGACCCCGGTTCGAGGCTCGGTTCCCCAGGTCCCACGTTAGCCAGATGCACAAGGGGGCGCACGCGTCTGGAGTTCGTTTGCAGAGGCTAGAAGCCCTGGCGCGCCCATTCTCTCTCTCTCCCTCTATCTGTCCTTCTCTCTGTGTCTGTCGCTCTCAAATAAATTTTTTAAAAAAGTTGGCTGTGAGAAGCCGGGCGTAGCCGGGCGTGGTGGCGCACGCCTTTAATCCCAGCACTCGGGAGGCAGAGGTAGGAGGATCACCGTGAGTTCGAGGCCAGCCTGAGACTACATAGTGAATTCCAGGTCAGCCTGGGCTACAGTGAGACCCTACCTCTTTAATCCCAACCCTCAGGAGGCAGAGGTAGGAGGATTGCCGTGAGTTTGAGGCCACCCTGAGACTCCATAGTGAATTCCCAAGTCAGCCTGAGCCAGAGTGAGACCCTGCCTTGAAAAACCAAAATAATAATAATTAATAATAATAATAATAATAATAATAATAATAATAAAGCATTGGCTCATCAAGACGGATTTTCATGTGCTCATTTCTTTGGTCAGTTGTCTGTGCTCTTTCTGGGTTGAATAGATGTCTGTTTGTGTCTCCCCAGGAAAAGTTCCCTATGCAACATCGCTGACTAGTCACACATGTTCACAATGCCATCCCGCTGCCCAGCAGGCATATTCATCGTTGGAGAATTTCTTTCTCTGTCTTAACCCATAGCATGCTCAGACATCATGTCACCCACCCTTCAGATGCTGTGTTTTCTAAAACTAACTAAAATAATTTAGGGAGGGAGAGGCTCCCCTGACTTTACTCCCTACCACTTGACTTCCCTGAACGTGACATGATCCAAGCACCCCTTTTCCCAGGGGTCCACCCATCAGCACATCCTTCAAGACCTCTACAATCTATCTGTAAGTCTGCCACTACTTCTCAGCCTCTTCCTAGTCTTCTGTTTTCTTCTTGGATTATCTCATCAAAATCACCGCCCAAGATCTCCTCCATATTTTTGTGTTAATATTTTAATTAATTTATTTATTTAAGAGAGAGAGAAAGAGGCAATGAGAGAGAGAGATGGAGAGAGAACGGGTGTGCCAGGGCCTCCAGCCACTGCAAACAAACTCCAATGTATGCGCCCCCTTGTGCATCTGGCTCACGTGGGTCCTGGGGAATTGAACCTGGGTCCTTTGGCTTTGCAGGCAAGCGCCTTAACCGCTCAGCCATCTCTCCCCGGTGTTTTAACTCTGTTCACCCCCTCACTGTTCTGGGGCAGCAGCGAGAACAGTGAAAAACCAGAACGTGGTGGGTCAGACCTCCAAGTTCCTCTGCAGTTCTGCGTTTATGTAAGAGGGAAAGCTAAATTCCTACGACCTAGGAGCGCCTGTTGCTCTGTCTTGACTTTCCTGTCTCTTCCATAATTCTTCCCTTTCCCTCACTTACCGTTTGACCTGCTCTGACTTCTTTGCTGTTTCCCAGACTTACCTTGGCCTCGGGGCCTTAGAACTTGCTATTCTCAGTGCCTGGAACACCCTTCCAGCAAATGCCAAACTATCTCCATATTGACTCATTCAGCTGTACTAAGATCCCAGCTCTTCAAAGATCATCCTCACCTCATAACCGCCTTGTCATTATGTCTCTTGTCACATTATGCCCTAACGAGTGTTCACAAAATGAAAAAGGCCTCTGCCTTAGATTACCGCTGTCTCACTCTGTCCAGATCACTCCCCCCTTCTCACTGCTCCTAAACAACCTTCCATTTCTGTCTCTTCCCACTGAAATACCACCAGTCACCTGCTGAGGAGGGGTGCAAATACCCTCACCTCAGAACGAACCCCATCTCTCACCTACCAACTATGTCTCCTTGGGCAGATTACCCAATCCTTTTGATTCTTGTTTCCTCAATAAACATACACAAATAGAAAATCTAGTCTTCCTGGGCTGTTGAGACAATGAAACGGGATTTTTCATATAAGCTTTCAGCATTTGGTGACACAATGTCAACACTGTCAACGAACAGCGAAGTGAGCTGTCTCGGTCTTAATTCTTGTCTAAATATGAGTAACGCTTCTCATACTTAATGTAAGCGTTAACCACTGTTGTATCCTTTTCTGTTATTTAGCCCCGAGTCTTTCCTTAGCACATTATAATTAATAGGCATTTCCTGAATGAATGAATGAATCATTAATGAACTTTGTGAAATGAGATCATGTATTCCTTAAAAAAAAAAAAAAACTATAAAAACTACAGCCCTTTTTAGGCCAGGTGTGGTGGACTTATGCTTATAATCACAGCACTTGGGACGTTAAGTAGGAAGATCGCTGTGAGTTTGAGGTCAGCCTAAACTAGAGTGAGATTCTGTCTCAGAGAAAGAAAGAAAGAAAGAAAGAAAGAAAGAAAGAAAGAAAGAAGGAAGGAAGGAAGGAAGGAAGGAAGGAAGGAAGGAAGGAAGGAAGGAAGGAAGAAATGAAGGGAAAGGAAGGGAAGGGAAGGGAAGGGAAATGAAGGGATATGAAGGAAGGGTTGGAGAGATTGCTTAGTGGTTAGTTAAGGTACTTGCCTGCAAAGCCAAAGGACCCAGGTTCAATTCCCCAGGGCCCATATAAACCAGATGCACAAGATGGTGCATGTATCTGGAGTTTGTTTGCAGTGGCTTGAGGCCCTGGTTCACCTATTCATTCTCTATCTCTCTCTTTCTCTCTCTGTCAAGTAAATAAATAAAAAGAAAACAAAACAAAACAGCAGGCTTTTTTTTTTTTTTTTTAGGTTTTTTGAGGTAGGGTCTCGCTCTAGCATGCCTGGCTTCTACTTAACATTTTAGGGCCATAGTTGAGCACGGGTAATCAAAACTCTGGAAAATAAGCCAGGCGTGGTGGTGCACGCCTTTCATCCCAGCACTCTGGAGGAGGCAGAGGTAGGCGGATCGCTGTGAGTTCGAGGCCACCCTGAGACTCCATAGTGAATTCCAGGTCAGCCTGGGCTACAGTGAGACCCTACCTCGAAAAACCAAAAGAAAAAAAAAAACAAAAACGTTAAGTAGAAAATTCCAGTGAGAAACAATTTATAAGTCGTAACTTGAGCCCCACGGTGGGTGGCGTGAGAGGCCTTTGACCAGGCCGTCCCGCTCCCCAGAACGTGACTCCTCCCGTTGCATGAGCTCCCCTCAAGTCAGCCGCTCAGCGGCCATGGGATCGGATCGATTGTCGCAGCATTGCGGGGTCTGCATTCAAGCAATCCCTGTTTTACTTAATGATGGATATGATGCAGGCGTAGAAAATGGAGAAGACGGGCTGGAGAGATGGCTTAGTGGTTAAGCGCTTTCCTGTGAAGCCTAAGGACCCCGGTTCGAGGCTCGGTTCCCCAGGTCCCACGTTAGCCAGATGCACAAGGGGGCGCACGCGTCTGGAGTTCGTTTGCAGAGGCTGGAAGCCCTGGCGCGCCCATTCTATCTCTCTCCCTCTATCTGTCTTTCTGTGTCTGTCTCTCTCAAATAAAATTAAAAAAAAAATTAAAAATAAATAAATAAATAAGTAAAAAAATTTAAAGGTACCTAGGATTTAGTGATATTTGTAGTTTCAGTAATCCACTGGGAGTCTTGGAACAAATTTTTTTTTTTTTTTTTTTTACAGAAAAATTAGACCTGAGGCAGGATAGAAAGAGAAACTTACGGAGATATGAGAAGGGAGTGTCTGCTCACTTTGGAATCTGGTTAAAACCTTTCAGAGCCAAGGAACCAAACATTCTAGTACGTCAATATTTGCTTAAGTTCTTTTTCCCCAAACCTACAATATTCTAGTGTTCTTACCAGAAACCCCATTAACAGAGGAAGCAGATGTACTAAATCACTTATATAACCCTACTGTGTCCTAGGTTGTTTTTTTAACCTTATCAGATTGTAGCCTCACCCAAGGCATATCCACATCACCCTATAATGTCATGTGTCAAAAAGGAGAGAAGGGCTAGAGAGATGGCTTAGCAGTTAAGGCGCATGCCTGCAAAGCTTAAGGACCCAGGTTTGATTCTCCAGGTCCCACGTAAGCCAAATGCACAAGGGGTGCATGTATCTGGAGTTCGTTTATAGTGGCTGGAGGCCCAGTCACGCCCATTCTCTCTCTCTCTCTCCCTTATCCCTCTCTCTCTCCCCCTCTCTGTTTCTAATAAATATAAATAAATTTAAAACGATGAAAAAACGAAAGAACAGAAAACAAGACAGGGCTCCTCAACAGCCTTTTGAGATCTAACTTGAGAGCCATCAAAATGGTGTATGTGGCTATGCTGAGACACTTCCATGAGGAGCCTAGACCCACACTTTTTTCTTACTTTGTACATACATACGACAAAAAATAAACTCCAATTCTTCTTCAGATTGCCTAGACCTGAATTTCTTTTCTGACTCAATGCCAGGAGTCCCAGTTTTTCCTGAGCTGAGGGCCATAAAAAAATTAAAGGAAATCAGCTGGGTGAAGTGGTGCACATCTTTAATCCCAGCACTTGGGAGGCAGAGGTAGGAGGACTGTCATGAGTTAGAGGCCACCCTGAGACTCCATAGTGAATTCCAGATCAGCCTGGGCTAGAGTGAAACCCTACCTTGAAAAGAAAGAAAAACATCTCATTTAGTCAGGTGTGGTGGTGCAAGCCTTTAATCCCAACACTTGGGAGGCAGGGGTAGGAGGATCGCCGTGAGTTCGAGTCCACCCTGAGACTCCATAGTGAATTCCAGGTCAGCCTGGGCTAGAGTGAGACCCTACCTCAAAAGCCAAAAAAAACAAAACAAAACAAAACAAAAAATCTCATTTGGAACAAATAGAGGCTTGAAGATGGTAATTTTCTGACTTTGAGCCCAGGTGCAAGGAGCTGGGTTATCCAAGGCCCGATTAAACTCAGTTTTCAAGATTCCGGTTCTTCAAAGACAGACCAGACCTCCAGTGAGAGAATTACTGATCACCACGCTTTCATAGCTATAAATTAGCTAATTAAGAGTCCTTTCATTTAGCCTGGGACCGAGAGGGGGCTCACACCAGAAAATTCTCTTAGCAAAACCTTAATGATGGAAGACGGCAAAAATAATGCCATGAGGGTCAGATGTAGGTCTAGGCAACATCCCATCTGTCTCGCTCATCCTGGAATTGCTTTTAAACTGCAGTTGTTTCCTTTATCCTGCAGCTAACTTATTTTCATGTCTGAGCCATGTCTGGGGACTTTGAGAAGGCATTGTCAGTGCAAACATGGCCCTCCCCGAGGGAGTTAGGGAGCTTGCAACCGAAAAGTATCCTGGCAGGCAAAAGTGGTAGCTATTCTTTTGTTGTTGTTGTTTATTTTTATTTATTTATTTGAGAGCGACAGAGAGAGAAAGAGGCAGACAGATAGAGAGAGAGAGAATGGGCGCGCCAGGGCCTCCAGCCACTGCAAACGAGCTCCAGACGCGTGCGCCCCCTTGTGCATCTGGCTAACGTGGGTTCTGGGGAATCAAGCCTTGAACCAGGATCCTTAGGCTTCACAGGCAAGTGCGCAACTGCTAAGCTATCTCTCCAGCCCAAGTGGTAGCTATTCTATTCCCCCCAACAATTGGAGTGTCTGTCAGTTGTTAGTCCAAAGGAAGGATGGCTTGCATCACACCTGTTACACGTTCACTCCCTTTGAATGTGTCAGCCCTCAATAGCCATTGCCCACCTCTGCGTCTGACCTAACTAATGTCCTCATAATTATCATTTGACCAGGTGTGATCTTTCTGGAATCTACTACCAGACCACCAGCTCCCACCAACCCAAGGGCTAAGAATGTCATTAGGCAGCGTCTGAAGCCTAGTGTGGAGGTTTCCACACTTCGTTGTGATCTGCTCACCTGAAGTTTCTACCAGTGTATTTGAAAAGTACCTTGGCTGGTGGCTTTCTTCTGTTTTGTAATGAAATGACTTTCATGAAATTGTTAACTGTGCGGGGCAGGAGAGATGGCTCAGTGGTTAAAGGTGCTTGCTTGACACTTGTTAACACATTAGAACACAGAATTTGGAGTAACCTGAATCTGTGTTTACAGGCTATGGTCACTCGTATTGGGCTTCAAAATAAACTGTGTCAGGCTGGAGAGATGGCTTAGCAGTTAAGTCGCTTGCCTATGAAGCCAAAGGACCTAGGTTCGATTCCCCAGGACCTACGTAAGCCAGATGCACAAGGTGGTGCATGCATCTCTGGAGTTCCATTACAGTGGCTAGATACCCTGGGGTGCCCATTCTCTTTCTCAAATAAATAAACATAAAAATATTTTTAAAAAATAATAAACTATCTCTTCTCTCTTTGAGGTAAGAGTTGTGTTTTCCATTGACACTTGCAAACGGCTTTCATAAAGAATGTAAAAAGGGCCAGGTGTGGTGGTGCACACTGTTAATCCCAGCACTTAGGAGGCAGAGGTAGGAGGATCACTGTGAGTTTAAGGGCACCCTGAGACTACATAGTGAATTCCAGGTCAGCCTGAGCCAGAGCAAGACCCCACCTCAAAAAACAAACAGCAGCAATATATATATATATATATATATATATATATATATATATATATAATTTGTTACATTTAGGAATCCGGATGACTGAAAAATCCAAGATTACCCTTTCCAGTTGGTTTGCTCTGAAAGAAGAACTACAAAACAGACAGGGTATGATGGCACACTTTAATCTCAGCACTTGGGGGGCAGAGGTAGGGGGATCACTGTGAGTTCGAGGCCACCCTGAGATGACAGAGTTAATTCCAGGTCAGCCTGGGCTAGAGCGAGACCCAACCTCAGGAAAAAAAAAAAAGAATGGGAAAGAGCTACCACCTCCTCTACCTTACTTAGCTCAGTATTTCTTAAAGTGGTTCTCAGACTACCCAGATCATCTGGGTTACCTGTTACAAATATCACTTTTTCAGCCCCATCCCTGACCTCTTGAATCACAAAACCCCAAGGTTAAATACAACTCTTCACACATTAAAGATCCCCCCGCCCCAGGGTGATTTAATTCCCTTGCTATTATAATAGGTGACCACCAACAGATGAATGGATAAACAAATTGTGGTATATACACCTAGTGGAATTTTATTCAGCTTGTTAAAAAAAAAAAACAATGAAATTATAAAATTTTGATGAAAATGGCTGTATCTGGAAATTATTATGACAAGGTAACCAGACATTGAAAGACAAATACCACGTTCTCTCTAATATGTGGATCTCAGCCTTTAATGCTTATATTTATATGTGTGGCTGACAGTGCAACTGCCACAAAAATAGGAAATGGGAGCTGGAGAGATGGCTTAGCGGTTAAGCGCTTGCCTGTGAAGCCTAAGGACCCCGGTTCGAGGCTCGGTTCCCCAGGACCCACGTTATCCAGATGCACAAGGGGGCGCACGCGTCTGGAGTTCGTTTGCAGAGGCTGGAAGCCCTGGCGCGCCCGTTCTCTCTCTCTCCCTCTATCTGTCTTTCTCTCTGTGTCTGTTGCTCTCAAATAAATTTTTAAAAAACATTTAAAAAAATTAATGTATTAATTTAAAATGTTCAAAATAGGGCTGGAGAGATGGCTTAGTGGTTAAGGCGCTTGCCTGCGAAGCCTCAGGACTCATGTTCGACTCTCCAGATCCCACATTAAGCCAGACGCACAAAGGTGAGGCAAGGCCACACATGCCCACTAGATGGCGCAGGTGTCTGGAGTTTGATTTCAGTGGCCGAGGCCCTGGTGCGCCAATTCTCTCTCTCTTGCTCTTTCTGTCTCTTACTCACACTCTGACTCTCTCACATTAAAAAAAAAAAAAAAAAGTCAGTCTGTTGTCTCAAAAAATAAAATAAAATAAAATCTGAGTTGAAAATGAACAGGCCCTTGGAGGTGGTTCCTACAGTGAGATCCATCCTTTGCTGGCTCCCGTAACCCCTCCAACAAGCCCACGTGAGAAAATTGAAGTAAGGATGAGGGAAGACTTCTTCCTGGAGAGTTTGGACTCCATAGGTCATGATGTTTACCTCCCTTCACACACAAGTGATTCTCATGTGCCTCAATGGAAACGTCAACCTCCGGGTTTTCTGGCTAACTTTATCTCACAGGGAGATTTCCTCTCACTCCCCCACCCCATGTGGTTACAAAGCCAATGTTACGGCGTGAGTGAGATAGTCAGGAGACAGTCAAATGAAGTCACCTTGCCACGCTGTGACTTCAACTACCAACTTCCAAACACTGAGCCACGAAGTTTCTATTGTTGTCAGACTATAGGATTTTGCTATAGCAGCCCCAGAATTTAATACAACGCCCACAACTTTAATCTTTATCAACTTTTCTATCCATAAGTCCTTAAATTCTTCAGAGACTCAACAAATAAATGCTCCCTGTGTGACTGTATGACTTCCCAAGGAAAGATAGAACTGATCTAAGGAGAAGGGTTCTGTTCCATGGCCTGGGGCAAATGCAGATCCCTGAGCCTGGATTTTGTCCTCTGTAAAGTGGGGTCGCTGGACTAGCCAGTATTGGAGAAAGATATGGCACGCATGACCAAAACATGATGTATGCGTGTATGAGAAATGCCAGAGTGAAAGCCATGTATAGCGGCGCACACCTTTAATCCCAGCACTCGGGAGGCAGAGGTAGGAGGATCGCTGTGAGTTCGAGGCCACCCTGAGACTCCATAGTGAATTCCAGGTCAGCCTGGGCTAGAGTGAGACCCTACTTCGAAAAACCAAAAAGAAAAACAAGAAAGGACAAGAAAAGAAATGCCAGAGTGAAATCCATGAATTTTAACAATCAGTGTGCATTAATAACCACAACGCAATACATAACATGCCAGCCACAATATGAAGGATTCCAGTGAGTCCTAACATCACGCCTATGAACGAGCTTCTGTTCTCACAGCCATTTGCATTTTACAGATTTGGAACACTGAGGCTCAGAATGACCCAGCCAGTGGCTTAGGCATCTCAGCCTGTGAGAGCTGAAGATGGGATACAACCTCCAAATGTTAAGTTTTGTCCACCATGCTTCCCATCCCAGCTACCTACATCCAACATGTAAGAAACACATTTACAGGGCCAAAGAGGTGGCTTAGTGGTTAAGGCACATTCCTGCAAAGCATAAGGACCCCAGTTTGATTCTCCAGGTCCCACATAAGCCAGATGCACATGGTGGTGCACGCATCTGGAGTTCATTTGCAGTGGCTGGAGGCCCTGGCACACCCATTCTCACTCTCTTTCCTTCTCTCTGTCTCTAATAAATAAATAAAAATAAAATATTTTTTAAAAAAAAAGAAAAGAAATACATTTACAGAAAGCATCCTGTATATACTATGAACCCATCTTTATGGCTCTGAGATCAACAACCAAGTAGAAAAAACAGAATTTGGGGCTGGAGAGATGGATTAGCCATTAAAGCACTTGCCTGCAAAGGCAAAGAACTCAGGTTCGATTCCCCAGGACCCACATAAGCCAGATGCACAAAGTGGAGCATGCAATAGAATTTGGGGTGTGGGGCTGGAGAGCTGGCTTAGCGGTTAAGGCGTTTGCCTGCAAAGCCAAAGGATCCAGGTTCGATTCTCCAGGACCCATGTAAGCCAGATGCACAAGGGCATACCTGCGTCTGGAGTTCGTTTGCAGTGTCTGGAGGCCCTGGCACGCCCATTCTCTCTCTCTCTCTCTCTCTCTCTCTCACCGTCTCAAAAATAAATAAATAAATAAATGGAATTGGGGGTATGCTTGTGAGAATGAATAAAGGAAGAAAGTGGGCAAGAGGGATCCCCTATATGAGGTGTTTGCAGACGCGGGGAAGCGCTTGGGAAAGGAGATCCAGTGAGGTTGACAGCTGAGGCCAGCGGAGGATGAACCTGGATCCGCGTGCACCACCCCCTTTCCCACAAGTGACCGTGACATCATGAGACCCTTCCCTTACCTGTGTACAGGAGGCATCCCAGCACCGGCACAGCCAGGAGCCACCGCCGGCCTCCTCGGGGACCCTGCTGCAGGCTGGCCATTCATAACATCAGGGAAATGTCGGGGCCACTCCTTGCCCTGGGTCCAGCCCCGCGCCTGGCTGGGTCCGTAGATACTCCCTTCCCAGGGCGAGGAATCCAGGTGGCTGAATTCCACTGGTATCAAATGTGCATCAATTGTTCTAGCCCCTGGAGGCTGGGCGGGGCTGGGAAGGGTCCCCTTGCCTGTTCCCAGGCCCTGATTGGCTCTGGGGACCTTGATTTAGCCTTCTTGGATCCGCAAGAAGACCGAGACCCATGGGTGTGCGAGGTCAGCTTCCAAGATCAGACAGGAGGCTCAGAAAGAGGCTCCCCCTTCTTGCTTGCCCGTTTTCCACCCTTGAAGCTGCACTAAAGCCTAGGCTCTAGCCACGCAGCATGTCCCCCTCTAACATACTTGTTTGAGACAGGGTCTCCTGTAGCTCAGGGTGGCCTCAAAGTCACTATGTGGCTGAAGGCCAAGTTGAACTTCTGATCCTCTTGCCTCTACCTCCAAAGCACTGGCGTTATAGGTGGGTGCCGTCATGCCCGGTTTATGAGATGCTGGGAACGGAATCCAGGAATTTGCACATGCTAGGCCAGCGCTCTACCAAGTGAGCCTCATCCGTAGCCCTAATTTTTTTTTTTTTCAGAGGTAGGGTCTCACTGTAGCCCAGGCTTGACCTGGAATTCACTATGGAGTCTCAGGGTGGCCTCGATCTCACGGTGATCCTCCTACCTCTGCCTCCCAAGTGCTGGGATTAAAGGCGTGCGCCACCACGCCCGGCCCTAATTGTTTTTTTATTTTCAATCTATCTATGCATCGATCTATCTTTTATTTATGTTCAATATGTAAATCCACCTCTCTATATCTTTTATCTGTCATATATATATTCATGTACGTATATATTATTTTAAAATTCTTTTTTAAACTTATGCACTTGCAAGCAGAGAAAGACAGAAGACACACACACACAGAGAGAGAGAGAGAGAGAGAGAGAGTGAGTATATGGGCACGCCAGGGCCTCTAGCCACTGCAAACAAACTCCAGATGTGTGTGCCCCTTTGTGCACCTGGCTTTATGTGAACAGGGGAATAGAACTTGGGTCTTTAGGTTTTGCAAGCACTTTAACCGCTGAGCCATCTCTCCAACCCCTTGTACGTATTGTTAATCTATCACCTGTTTTCACCTATCATCTGCATTATCAGTCTATCTACCTATCTATCTATCTCTCTTTAGATCGTCTTACTTTGTAGTGCTGGGGACTGGAACTCCAGACTTTGAGCAAGCCGAGCAAATGCACCATCAACTGAGCTACATGCCCAGGTACTAAAACTATTTTCAGAAGTATGCCTTGTAGCTGCTTTGATGTAAAATGAGTGGAAGGCAGGTTGGATTGTATTTGGAAGCCTCTCAAAGTACCGTAAGCTCAGTGTTAACTATTATTTTCTGAGCCCAAAGAATGAGTTGGGGGCTGGAGAGATGGCTTAGCAGTTAAGCACTTGCCTGTGAAGCCTAAGGACCCCGGTCCAAGGCTCGACTCCCCAGGACTCTCGTTAGCCAGATACACAAGGGGGCGCACGTGTCTGGAGTTCGTTCACTGTGGCTGGAAGCCCTGGCACACCATTCTCTCTCTCTCTCTCTCTCTCTCTCTCTCCACCCCCATCTTTCTCTCTGTGTCTGTCACTCTCAAATAAATAAACAACAAAAAAAAAATTAAAAAAAAATAAGAATGAGTTGGGTCTCCATCCCAAGCTCTGCAGGAGCTCACAAAGGGAGCAGACATCTTGGGGAAATCTCACAGCATCCTCAGAGAGATTCAGACTACACTGACATTTCCCAATTTCCTAATGCAATGCCTACTTGCTGTGCAAAAAGTCCTGGGTTATATCCTCAGCGTTGTGTATGCTGTGTGTGTGTGTGTGTGTGTGTGTGTGTGTGTGTGTGTAAGTTTCCAGCTCAGTGTCATAAAATGTATCTATTTTATTTTCTTATTTGCTTCAAGTCATCACCGTCATCCTTATTATTATTTTATGCTGGGGATTAAGTCCAGGGCATTGTCATATTAGGTGAGCACTCTACCATTGAACCGGACCCTGCTTGAAGTCTTTCCAAATAATTTTAGTTTAAAATGACATATCAGGGGCTGGAGAGATGGCTTAGCGGTTAAGCACTTGCCTGTGAAGCCTAAGGACCCCGGTTCGAGGCTCGGTTCCCCAGGTCCCACGTTAGCCAGATGCACAAGGGGGCGCACTGGTGAGTTTTGAGTCACCCCATGGCCACCATCATCTGAAAAGAGAAGCTTCTCTAACCAAAAGTGAGAGTGGCATTAATTTATGGGTATAAACATAACTATTCAGAGTGCAGTTTCATGGGCATCATATGCGCATTTAACCAGAAATCAGTTCAACTGAAAATTTTATCCTTGGATTCCCATCTCCTCATCCCCTACATCTTAGTCTCTGGTAACCGTCCTTCTACTGTCTGCTCATGATGGCAGGGGAAACGATGGCATGAGCAGAGGGTGGACATCAGCCCCTGGCCAACATCAGGTGGACAACAGCAACAGGAGAGTGTGCCAAACACTGGCAAGGGGACACTGGCTGTAACACCCATAAGCCCGCCCCCAACAATACACCGCCTCCAGGGGGCGCTAGTTCCCAAATCTCCATCAGCTGGGAAGCTAGCATTCAGAACACCCGAGTTTATGGGGGGACACCTGAATCAAACACCACAAACACCCTTTGAGGAATGAGGGCACAGGAGAGGGAAATAAGAGCAGAGCCCACTGGGACTATGACCAGTATACAATATGTTAAGTTAAAAAGGAGATAAAAGGAGTTATCAAATTAATTTGCATAAGTGTTAATAAAATGTCTTTATACCCACAAAATTTTTTTGAGATTTTCTTAGGGAGGTGTTGTAGTCAGGTTCTCATCGCTGGCAGCTTTTGGGAAAAGAGGTTTATTTTGGCCTATAGACTCGAGGGGAAGCTCCACGATGGCAGGGGAAAAGGATGGCATGAGCAGAGGGTGGACATCACCCCCTGGCCAACACAAGGTGGACAATAGCAACAGGAGAGTGTGCCAAACAGTGGCAAGGGGACGCTGGCTGTAACACCCATAAGCCCGCCCCCAACAATACACCGCCTCCAGGGGGCGCTAATTCCCAAATCTCCATCACCTGGGAGCCTAGCATTCAGAACACCTGAGTTCATGGGGGACACCTGAACCAAACCACCACACTGGCAAAGACACCCATAAGCCCACCCCCAATAATACACTGCCTCCAGGGGGCGCTAATTCCCAAATCTCCATCAGCTAGGAGCCTAGCATTCAGAACACCTGAGTTTATGGGGGACACCTGAATCAAACCACCACACTGGCAAAGACACCCATAAACCCGCCCCCAATAATACACTGCCTCCAGGAGGCATTAATTCCCAAATCTCCATCAGCTAGGAGCCTAGCATTCAGAACACCTGAGTTTATGGGGGACACCTGAATCAAACCACCACACTGGCAAAGACACCCATAAGCCCACCCCCAATAATACACTGCCTCCAGGAGGCTTCAGTTCCCAAATTGCCACCAGCTGGGGACTAACATTCACAGCAAAGCATATGTAGCGGATGGACACCAGAATCAAAACACAATAGGTACATATGAGTAACGTCCGTTTGCCTTAATTGATTTTCTGAAAGGCCTTCGGAGTTGATATTGGAGGGCCACCTGGCAGGGTCTTTAGTGGGGTCCGGTGTCACATGAGTAAGATCACTGACTCATTCCCAAGGTGCTGGGTGCGAAGGCTACACATCAGAGGGCCTGATCTCTGAAAGCGGTCCAAACTGGTCTGAACTGCTCCAAGTGTCAGTTCTTATTGGAAAGAAAAAATGTTTATTATAAAAACAGGATGGGAGTTAAACCATAAATCACAACCCACATGTTACCATTACAGCCATGAAAGTGATTTTAAACGTAAAGGGGAATTCGGTGGGTTACAGCAGGGACATTCTATTCTTAGAAGCTTACAAGGAAGAGAAAACAAAACGGTCAGTTACAGGAAGCACCTTTGGGGGGGGGGGTGAGGCGAGGCAGGCCTGTGACCAAAAGTCTCTGAATGTCCCGTTTATCTGCCCTTAAGGATTTTGTTCAACAACGCAGGCCTGGGGTAATGCTATTCAGACCAGCAGGGGCCCCTGTTTACCTTCCACCCCATCTGCTTAAGCAAGCGTTGTATTCCATTCTTTTGTGAGCCCCTCCAAGGAAGTGACTTCTATTTTTCTCTAAGCTTGATATCAAGAAATGTAGAGAAAGCCGGGTGTGGTGGCGCACGCCTTTAATCCCAGCACTTGGGAGGCAGAGGTAGGAGGATCTCCATGAGTTCAAGGCCACCCTGAGATGACAGAGTTAATTCCAGGTCAGCCTGGACCAGGATGACAACCCTACCTCGAAAAACCAAAAAAAAAAAAAAAAAAAGAAATGTAGAGAAATACATTTCGCTCCCTTCACACGTCCACCTGCTGACCATTAGGACAAGCATGTATCACGTGTCTCCTTTGTTTACAGGAATACCAGCTTGTTTAATAAGAGCATGTGCATTATAATAATAATAAAAAAAAGTTTGCTTAATGCATATGCCTTTGTAGGATCCAAACCTCCTCACCTTCTGACACTTTTGTTCCATCCTTCCCACGGAGTGGGGGTTCTTGATGTATGTGTTGGGTATAGGGGTGCACACATATATGGAGGGGTGCAGAAAAAATGATGGGGCTACCTGCGGGTCCTCCTGACTTTCCTCCTAAGGGCTGGGATTACAGGCATGCACCATCCCGTCAAGTTTGCAATTTTATTTTGTATTGCAATTGCAGTTTCACCCTATCTTCTCCTCTCCTATCTTCTCTTCGATTTATCTCCTTCTCCCCTCCATTCTTTCCTTTCCCTTCCTCAAGGTGAACAGAATTTATTTTTGTCAGCCGGGCGTGGTGGCGCACGCCTTTAATCCCAGCACTTGGGAGGTAGAGATAGGAGGATCGCCGTGAGTTCGAGGCCACCCTGAGACTCCATAGTGAATTCCAGGTCAGCCTGGGCTAGAATGAGACACTACCTCAGAAAAAAAAAAGAACGAAAGAAAAAAAAAGCTTGACACATGAAAGAAATCAGTTGGCAGAGGACAGGAAACTCTTCCTTACCTGGCCTGTGTGTGACAATAGAATAGACCCACGCCACATACCAGCTCAGAAGAAGACGGGTCTGATGTAAACGACCTGTGAGAGCTCGTGAGCCTCTTATCTGTAGCTCATTGCTTTGCACTCTATGCCTTTTTCCAGCATGCCACCCCACTTTTATTCCCGGGAGTGTTTTTTTAAATACTTTTTTGTTTATTTTTATTTATTTGAGAGCGACAGACAGAGAAAGAAAGGCAGATAGAGAGAGAATGGGCACGCCAGGACCTCCAGCCGCTGCAAACAAACTCCAGACGCGTGCGCCCCCTTGTGCATCTGGCTAACGTGGGTCCTGGGGAATCGAGCCTCGAACCGGGGTCCTTAGGCTTCACAGGCAAGCGCTTAACTGCTAAGCCATCTCTCCAGTCTCTATTTCTACTATGGGACCCTGTTAACCAGTGTAAATCTCTGTTCCAATATGTAAGAAGTTTGAAAGCTCAACAAGTTTTCCTTGGATCAGACATATACCTACAAAAATACTTAGAAACAGGCTGGGCGTGGTGGTGCACACCTTTAATCCCAGCACTCGGGAGGCAGAGTTCCTGTAGGTAAGCAGTATGGAGACTACTGGAGAAGAAGGGGTTCATCAAAAGTGGGAGAGGGGGTGAATCTGATCACATACATTGTAAACGTGTGAAATTGTTAAAGGAGGAGGCGGCGGAGGAGGAAGAGACATGGGCAACTTACCTAAGGCAAGCCTGAAGGCTCTTATGTGGCACAGAAAGCCACAAAGAGGGGCTGGAGGGATGGCTCAGCGGTTAAGGCGTTTGCCTGCAAAGCCAAAGGACCCAGGTTCGATCCTCCAGGAACCATATAAGGCAGATGCACAAGGTGGAGCATGTGTCTGGAGCTCGTTTGCAGTGGCTGGAGGACCTGGCGCGCCCATTTTCTCTGTCTCTCCCTTTTTCTATCAAATAAATATATAAAAATTCAAAAACTAAAAAAGAAAGAATGCCACAAACGATCAGATCAACTTGCTGTAGGGAGATTGTGTGTGACTGTTTAGGGTGGGTAGAAAGGAGTGGACTTGGGCTGGAGAGATGGCTTAGCGGTTAAGCGCTCGCCTGTGAAGCCTAAGGACCCCGGTTCGAGGCTCGGTTCCCCAGGTCCCACGTTAGCCAGATGCACAAGGGGGCGCACGCGTCTGGAGTTCGTTTGCAGAGGCTGGAGTCCCTGGCGCGCCCATTCTCTCCCTCTCCCTCTATCTGTAAAGTGTTCACTAGTCAAAAAATGTTTTTTAAAAATATTTTATTTTTGACAGAGAAAGAGGGACAGAATGGGTGCGCCAGGACCTCCAGCCACTGCAAACGAACTCCAGACGCATACGCCGCCTTGTGTATCTGGCTGACGTGGGTCCTGGGGAGTTGAACCTGGGTCCTTTGGCTTTGCAGGCACGCACTTTAACCGCTAAGCCAGCCCTCCAACCCTATGCAATGTTTTTTAAAAATATATTTGAGAGATAGAAATAGGCAGGGAGAGAAAGAGAGAAAATGGCACACCAGGGCTTCCAACACTGCAAACAAACTCCAGCGTGTGCCTCCTTGTGCATCTGGCTATAATGTGGGTCCTGGGGAATCGAACCTGGGTCCTTTGACTCTGCAGCCAAGTAAGTGCCTTAACAGCTAAGCCATCTCTCCAGTCCCCCAGTCCAAATTTTAAAATCCTTCCACATATTTCCCACAAGCCAGTTTCAAATAAATAAAAACCACATGTCATTAATTGTAGCAATGATCACACTTCTCAGTGCTTTTTGTTTTTGCTTTTTTTTCTGTTGCAGTTATCTTAATGCTGAGAGAAAACATGACGCCAGAGACACTTTTGGAAGGAAAGGCTTTCTGCTTGTTTCAGGACAGTTTTGACGTGGGGAAAGGAACAATAGCCTATCTGAGGCTGGACATCTTTTCATGTCAGCTAAGCAACTGCAGTGGAATCCAGTGAGGCTGGATAGGAAGCTGCCAGACGTTCCCACCGTCACAGGACGACTATCGCAAGGCTTCAGCAGCTGGGGATCCTAAGAAGGCAGATGTAGCTGAGGGACACTTTGCATTTAATCCATAACACATGCAATTTTATCATAATCACTTCATATTAACTTTATCCCCCTCTCCCTTTCACAGAATCCCTTTTTCTTTTCAACTCAACCCTCTTCAATTTTAATTATCTTTACCGTGGAAACCAGCCATGTTGAAATGTTGTGGCCACTTTACATGAGCTTTCATGTAATCTGGAAATTCCCTATCAAACCAATATCGGACATGGAAAGAAATTTGTTTCCAAGGTTAGTCTAAATCTTGTCAAGGTTGCAAGATGCATTTAATAGGGTAGCTTTTCAGTGTGAATTACAGGCATGATGTAAGACATTTAAAAATATTTTATTTGTTTGAGAGAGAGAAAGAGGAGGCAGAGAGAAAACTGGTGTGCCAGGGACTCCAGCCACTGCAAAGGAACTCCAGACGCATGCATCCCCTTGGGCACCTGGCTTACGTGGGTCCTGAGGAATCAAACTGGGGTCCTTAGGCTTCACAAATGTCTTAACCACTGGGCCATTTCCCCAGCCCCCTGTAATAATTTCATACTGTCAATCTTTTCCTTTATTCTTTACATCCTCAGTTGTCCACTGAGAGTAGAATTATTCACATTACTCAAATTCACTGGCAGGGCATGTTTACAATAAATGTGTTTTCTGAATTTTAGTAATCTCTGAATTACAGGATAAATTGTGCATGCTACATTCATCAGTTTTACCCGTAGGCACACTCTCATGTGAAGTTAGGACTAGGGTACTCAGAGTTTCCCAAATTTATTGCCAATATATAATCTCCATTCTCAGTTCCAGCATAGAAAACTTTTATGATTTATTAAGACACATTGAGTGTATGAACTGTCACATGAAGTGATGTATTACTTTCAGTGAAAAACTTCCTAGCTTTTTTTTTTTTTTTTAAATATTCACAGGACTCACAAACTATTGCTTGCAATAGAAAGCTTTCCCACATTCATTATATTCGTATGGCTTCCCACCTGGAGTTCAATGATGCACAGTGAGTTAGGACTTGAAAAGCTTTCCCGGATTAAATACAGTCAAACGGTTCCTCAAAGGTGTGGGCTCTCGGATAAACGGCCAGATCCGAGCTCCGGAAGAAAGCTTTCTCCAACTCATCACATTCAAATGGCTTCTGAGCTTCGTGGGTTCTCTGGTGAATCCTGAGGTGTGCCTTCCGGAAGAAAGCCTTTTCACATCCACTGCACTTATATGGCTTCTCGCCTGTGTGAACTCTCTGGTGGGTGGCAAGTTGTGACTGGGAGAAGAACGCTTTGCCACACTCGTGACATTCACATTGCTTCTCGCCCGTGTGATTTCTCTGGTGAATATTGAAGTTTGACTTCTGGCAGAAGGACTTCCCGCACTTGTTACATTCGTACGGCTTCTCTCCCGTGTGAGTTCTTTGGTGGATGGTGAGCTTGGACTTGGTGAGGAAGGCCTTCCCGCACTCGCTGCACTTGTATGGCCTCTCGCCCGTGTGGATTCGCTGATGGATGGTCAGGTAGGACTTCATGAAGAACGCCTTCTCACACTCACTACATTCGTAAGGCTTCTCGATCGTGTGAGTTCGCCGGTGCACGGTGAGCTCCGACTTGGAGAAGAAAGCTTTCGGGCAGCTGCTACATTCGTAGGGCTTCTCGCCGCTGTGAGTTCTTTGATGGATATTGAAGATGGACTTCTGGCGGAAAGACTTCCCGCAGTCGCTACATTCGTAGGGCTTTTCACCGGTGTGGATCCTCTGATGAATGGTGAGCCGTGACTTATAGAGGAAGGTTTTCCCACACTCCGCACACTCGTGTGGCCGCACGAGTTTGTGAGTTTTCTGATGCATCGTGAGCTGGGCCTTGGAGAAGAAAGCTTTCTCGCACTGGTTACACTCGTTCGGCTTCTCCCCCGTGTGGGTTCGTTGATGGATGGTGAGGTGCGACTTCAGGAAGTAGGCTTTGCCACACTCGCTGCACTCGTAGGGCTTCTCGCCCGTGTGGATCCTCTGGTGAATGGTGAAGTTCGACTTCCGGCAGAAGGCTTTCCCGCACTCGCCGCACTCGTACAGCCTGTCCTCCGCGTGCGTCTTCTCGTGCACGGTGCAGTGCGACTTCCGGGAGAAGGCTTTGCCACACTTGGGGCACTCGTAGGGCTTCTCGCCCGCGTGCGTCTTCTGGTGGATCGTGAGGCACGACTTGCGGAAGAAGGTTTTCTGACACTCGCCGCACGCGTACGGCCTCTCGCCGGTGTGAATCCTGTGGTGGATGGTGAGGTAGGACTTCAGGAAGAAGGCTTTCTCACACTCGCTGCACTTGTACGGCTTCTCGCCGGCGTGAACCCGCTGGTGCATGGTGAGCTGGGACTTGGAGGAGAAGGCCTTCTCACAGTCGTTGCACGCGTACGGCTTCTCGCCCGTGTGAACCCGCTGGTGCACGGTGAGCTCCGACTTGGAAAAGAAGGCTCTGTCACACTCGGTGCACGCGTACGGCTTCTCGCCGGTGTGCGTCCTCTGGTGCACGGTGAGCTTCGACTTGTGCAGGAACGCCTTGCCGCACTCGGGGCACACGTACGGCCGCACGCCTGTGTGGATCTTCAGGTGCATAGTGAGCTGCGACTTGGAGAAAAAGGCTTTCAGACACTGGTGACACTGATACGGCTTCTCGCCGGTGTGCGTCCGCTGGTGGATGATGAGGACGGACTTCTGAAAGAACGCCTTCCCGCATTCCTTGCACTCGTATGGCTTATAACCCGTGTGGATTCTCTGATGGACGGTGAAGTTAGACTTATGGCAGAAAGTTTTCCTGCAGACCTTACATTCGTAAGATTTCTCTTCTGAATGAGTTCTCTGGTGAGCAGTGAGTTCTGGCTTTGTGAAGAACAATTTCCAACACTTATGACATCGATACAGCTTTTCACCTGAATGAACTGGGAAGCGTGGCTTCCAGAAGAAGCCGTTCTCATACTCACTACATTCATATGGCTTCTCACTTAAATGAGTCATCTGATGATGCGTGAGGTGTAACTTATGGTAAACCGCTTTCTCGAACTGGTTACATTCACGAGCCGGTGTCCAGTGGATATTCTGTTGAAATTTCAATTCTGTAATAGAAAAAAAAAAAAAAAGATTGTTACATTCCTAATATGAAACAGGACCTTGACACACAAGTGATTCCTAATATTTGGTCATGTATCGTTTTTTAAGAAAAGATGTCTCACAACAATGATATCAATACTGTTTTTCACTTATTATGACATTTTTATTCTCTGAATACAGAATATAACTCAGTGGTGTGTTTCTTGACATAAGACTTTTTAAAAAATATATTTGTATTTATTTATCTGAGAGAGAAGAGGAGGTAGAAAGTCAGAGAGAGAGTGGGCACACCAGGACCTCCAGCCACCGCAAGCGAACTCCAGATGCATGTGCATCTGGCTTACGTGGGTCCTGGAGAATCGAAACGGGGTCCTTTGGCTTTGCAGGCAAATGCCCTAATAGCTGAGCTATCTTCTCCAGCCCATGAGACATGCTTTTTACACAAGCACAAATAAACTAAGCAAAAGATTTCCTATAGTCACTCAAGTTATTTAAAGTCTTCTGACCACAAAACGTTTCTATGTGAAAATAATACTGACAACTAGGGATAATTTTCTCCCATTTTCAAGAATAAGTTCTGACTAATTTTTAAAGACAGCCATTCTACCGTGGAGAAGACTTAATCTATTCTGGTGTTAACTTTCAATGTGATAACTATTGAAAATGAAGAAGAGTTTTCTTTCTTTTTTTTTTTTTTGGCAGTTTCCATTTCCACTGCCCAGTGTTTACACTACGTTTCTCTATGTAATGACAGGAACCTTTGTCCTATACTTGACTTTTTTTTTTTTTTAAAGATTATTGTGCATCAGTTTGGAAACGTGTTTTACAGAATGGGCACGTGGAGCTAAGAGGACAGCCTCAGGGGCCAGTCTTCCCTTTATTTGACAGTCTTCTGTGGAAACCATCAAACCATTTTATATGTTTTTTATTTTTTGAGGTAGGGTCTCGCTTTGGCTCAGGCTGACCTGGAATCCACTATGTAGTCTCAGGGTGGCCTCGAACTCGTGGCGATCCTCCTACTCCTGCCTCCTGAGTGCTGGGATGAAAGGCGTGCGCCACCATGCCCGGCATCCATTCTGTATGCCACGGGCCTGTGAGCTTCGGGGCGCTCGCTTGCTATTGCATTAGGCCGCTGAGTGACCTCCCTAGCCCACACTGGTTTTGTAACTGCTCTGAACATGATTCTTCTGTAGTTTTTCATTATTGTTATGTAATTATATAAACTGTTGTTCAAGCTTGCCTTCAATTTTATTCTATGTGAAGCAGAAGAGAAAGTGTTGGGCAAAAAACAAAAACAAAAAACAGAAAGGATTTCCTAAGAAAGAAAAATCACACACCACACAAGAATATGAAACAACATAAGTAAAACAGTACATAAAGTGAAGGAAGGGCTGGAGGAATGCCTTAAGGCATTTGCCTGCAAAGCCAAAGGACCTCGGTTCGATTCCCCAGCACCCATGTAAGCCAGCTACAGAAGGTGGCACGTGCATCTGGAGTTTATTTGCAGTGACTGGAAGCCCTGGTGTGCTCATTCATTCTCCCTCTGCCTCTTTTCCTCTCTCAAATAAATAAAAATAAAATATTTTTAAATGAAGGTAAGATAAAAATTCAAACATCAGAGACAGCACAAGATGTAATAAAGTGAAACTAAATTAACATTGTACAAAAAAAACAAATAAAAAAAGGAAATTGGAGAAAGTGATATCTATGCTCACTAAGACTACAATCTCAGAGTGGTTTGTAGAAATAATGGTAGTTTAATGGGAATCTAATATAGTCCCTCTGTTTTCACTGTTACAGTTGATCTTGAATGTTAAGCCCATGAACAATGTTAACGGCAGGACTGTGTTCAAATAAGAAATGTGTCTGCACATAAGACGACACTGGCGACCGCCAATATCCTCTGAAGTTGAGGGGAACAGGCAGAATCTTATTCACTGTAAAGGCCCCCACATTTCTTACAGATACAGGCAAAAGTACGATGCATGTTCCGAGTGCGTCAGCCTGTGAAAGAGGAGAGGAATCCAGGACTGTCCTGGGTCATTTCAGAGCTTTAAGCATCCAGCCAAGTCAACCACAGGTGGAAGGATCCAGCCGTATGATTCACCAGGCTGCCTAATTTTCTGCTGGACATTGCAGCTAAACGTGGGGTGCTCTAACGAATGCCTGAAGGTCACGTCTACGGTCAGCACAGGCTGGGCGCTCTCTGTCGTTCTGACCATAAACAAGCAGCGTGGCTGATTCGATGCCGTGATGGGGAGAGCACCAAGCCCCCCACTCCTTGGGTCCCTCATGTTCCCCTTCCTCAGTAATTCTAGACCTGCTCCTGTAGACTGCACTGCTGCCCGTGGTGCCCAGCTGCCACACAGAAGCCATTCAGCGTGTCCACGGCCTCCACAGACGGGGGCTGGTCCTTGTTTCCAGGTTCCAGGAGTTGATCGCTTCTACTTTGAGCACTCCCAGGTATTTTGATAAACTGAATCCACTTCTCTAAGGCAAGTGTGCTGCTGTTATGCATTAAATCATGTTCAAACATAACCACACTTGCCGGGTGTGGCGGTGCATGCCTTTACTCCCAGCACTTGGGAGGCAGAGGTAGGAGGATCACCGTGAGTTCGAGGCCACCCTGAGACTACATAGTGAATTCCAAGTCAGCCTGGACTAGAGTGAGACCCTACCTCCAAAAACAAAAACAAGGGCTGGAGGAATGGCTTAGCGGTTAAGGCATTTGCCTGAAAAGCCAGAGGACTCAGGTTCGATTCCCCAGGACCCACGTAAAGCCAGATGCACAAGGGGGCGCACGCGTCTGGAGTTCGTTTGCAGTGGCTGGAGGCCCCGGCGCACCCATTCTCTCCTCCTCCATTCTCTCTGCCCCCACCCCCCACCTTTCTCTGTCAAATAAATAAATAAATAAAAATATTAAAAAAAACCCATAACCACTCTAAACTTAACACCTAACAGACACAAATTCTACCAGCAGATACTACAGTCTTGGCACAACAGCTCGGAGTAGTCGGGTCTCATCTTGCAGTTGTGCTTTTCTCTGACTTCACACCTAGTAGAGGAAAACGGACGGCTTTCTGCTGTTCCCTTTGCTGTCATTTGGACGGCCCTTGTTTTAGATGCACCAACACCTATGTTCCAACCCTCGGCACACTTACTCTTTTTCAAGCGTCTAATACTCTTTGTCACCTTGATTCTTCTCAAGGATCTTGTGGCATGGAGAAAACGTCTAACCTTTATTTATTTATTTTTGGTTTTTCAAGGTAGGGTTTCACTCTAGCTCAGGCTGACCTGGAATTCACTACATAGTCCCAGGGTGACCTTGAATTCACAGAGATCCTCCTACCTCAGCCTACTCAGTGCTGGGATTAAAGGCGTGCGCCACCACGCCCGGCTGAAAACGTCTAATCTCTTATGGTGGAATCCTTGCTGCTCAATTTTCTCATTTTCTTCTAAATAACACAGACAACTGAAACTATTACAATGTTAAATATTCACTTCGGTGTACTTATTTCCAACTCTGTGTCACCACTGAAAGCATGATTCCATTGAGAAATTGTGTACTTACGGGGCTGGAGAGATGGCTTAGCAGTTAAGGCGTTTGCCCACAAAGCCAAAGGATCTCGGTTCCATTCCTCAGGACCCACGTTAGCCAGATGCACAAGGGGGCACATGCGTCTGGAGTTCGTCTGCAGGGGCTGGAGGCCTTGACGCGCACATTCTCTCTCTCGCTCTCTCTCTGTATTTCTGCCTCTTTCTCTCTCCCTCTCTCAAATAAATAAATAAATAAAATAATAATGAAAAAAAGAAATTGTATACTTAAACTGGACATGGTGGCAAACTCCTTTAACCCCAGCACTTGGGAGGCAGAAGTAGGAGGATCGCTGTGAGTTTGAGGCCACCCTGAGATTAGAGTGAATTCCAGGCCAGCCTGGGCTAGAGTGAGACCATACCTCAGAAAACAACAACAAAAATTGTATACTTAACTACGAGCTGTTTTTTGTGTTGTGAACGGATCACAGCAAGATGAAAGCAACAGCACCATATTAAAAACATACACAAGGTAAGTGAGAATTTAGGTGCAATATCTAACATTTTATATATATATATATATATATATATATATATATATATATATATATATTTTTTTTTTTTTTGGTTTTTCAAGGTAGGGTCTCACTCCAGCCCAGGCTGACCTGGAATTCACTATACAGTCTCAGGGTGGCCTCGAATTCACGGCGATCCTCCTACCTCTGCCCCCTGAGTAACATAGTATTTTTGAAGAAAACCCTTTGAAGAAAACATTTCGGAAATTCTAATAAAATAGGCTTCAATGGGATAAAGCGAGTTATGGGTTAACGTGGAGAAAACGCTTCGGAGAATGCATAAGGCAGATGTCTGATTCACAGGACAGGAGTCGCTCAACGTGGCCATTCCTGACGACTGCGCCTCCGGGCGGCCCCTCCCCCACAGGGCCTTCACTTGCCTTGCAGCCTCTCAAGGGAGTCTTCAGCCATGCTCCAGGGTGCGTACCCGTGCTCCAACCTGAATATCAAGTCGGGCTTGGTCAAACAGTGCCCTGCAAAAGGGAAATAAAGGACAAGCCATTGAAATGGGCTAAATCAGACAGGCTCGTGGAAGAGGACAGCCCCACTACAGAATCTGCGCTCGTCTGCGCGAAACACACAGTTTCCTTAGACAGCGTTTTACACTCATGATGTAACTGGAGTATTACCTTCAAGCGACATTTACGTAGCATGATAGGTAAAACAATGATCCAAAAACAACAACACTGGAGAGATGGCTTAGTGGTTAAGGCACTTGCCTACAAAGGCAAAGGACCTTGGTTCGATTCCCCAGGACCCCACATAAGCCAGATGCACAAAGAGCGCACGCGTCCGGAGTTTGTTTGCAGTGGCTAGAGGCCCTGGTGCGCCCATTCTCTCTGTCTCTCTCTCTCAAATAAATAAATAAAAAATATATTTTTTTAAAAAACTGGGCTATCAAGCTCATGGTGATTCTTCTACCTCTGCCTCCTGAGTGCTGGGATTAGAGGCATGTGCCACCACGCCTGGCTCCTAAGGAATTTTCTGTTTGTGTCCCCAAATCATGTAACCTTAGAAACTTGAAACCCACCAATAGTGCAAAGAATTCAAGATAATGTCAGACTACCTGCCATACTGTTTATAAAACCTCTGAGCTATCAGAGCTTGGGACTCAGGCTTTGGAAGTTATTCTCCTGAGTCCATGTGGACATGAATAAATTTTCTGATTCTCCATTCCAAAAAAAAAAAAAAAAACCTGGGCTGGAGAGAAGGCTTAGCAGTTAAGGCTCTTGCTTGCAAAACCAAAGGACCTCAGTTCAATTCCCCAGGACCCACATAAGCCAGATGCACAAGGTGGTACATGCATCTGGAGTTTATTTGCAGTGGCTGGAGGCCTGGTGTGACCATTCTCTCTCTCTCTCTCTCAAATAAATAAATAAAAGATTTAAAAAAAAAATTAAAAAAAAAAAACACTGCCAGGCATGGTGGCGCACGCTTTTAATCCCAGCACTGGAGAGGCAGAGGTAGGAGGATCGCCGTGAGTTCGAGGCCACCCTGAGACTCCCATGGTGAATTCCAGGTCAGCCTGGGCTAGAGTGAGACCCTACTTTGAACAACAACAACAACAAAATTAACACAACATTAACTGGGAGTGGTGGTGTACAACTTAAAAGATCACTGTGAGTTCAAAACCATCCTGGAATGACATAGCGAACTCCAGGTCAGCCTGGGCCAGAGCAAGACCCTACCTCAAAAAGAAAAATACATAAATAAAAGAAGATAATGAAGCCAGGCATGGCGTCACACACCTCTAATTCCAGCATTCAGGAGACTAAGGTAGGATTGCTATGAGCTTGAGGACAGCCTGAGACTACATAGTGCATTCCAAGTCAGCCTGGACTAAAACAAGACACTACACCCCCAGAGAGAGAGAGAGAGAGAGAGAGAGAGAGAGAGAGAGACAGAGAGACAGAGAGAGAGAGAGAGAGAGACAGAGAGATGTGTGAACAGGATTGGAAGGCAATATACGATCTTAAAGCGAAACAGTTCTACTGACTCACAAGGTGTCTCCCACTGCAGTCATTAACAGAATTAAGAACTAAGCAGCAATTAGCAAGGTCTTTGATAAGGGTAATCACTACCCCCATTTCTCAACCAGACGGCCATAAACTCCTCACTTGATATTCAAATTGGAAATATGTAGTTAAGAGATTTAAAAAACAAAAAAACAGGGGATGGACAGATGGCTTAGTGGTTAAGGCGCTTGCATGCAAAGCCTAAGAACCCAGGTTCAATTCCCCAGGATCCATGGAGGCTAGATGTACAAGGAGGCACATGTGTCTGGAGTTCATCTGCAGTGGCTGGAGGTCCTGGCATGTCCGTATTCATTCTTTCTCTCTCTCACACACACACGATAAATAAATAAAATATTTTTGAAAAGAGATCAACACTGGTAAGAGTTTTGATTTATTTCTTCAGCACAAATCTTTTTTTTTTTTAAAGACTTTATTTTTATTTATTTATTAGAGACAGAGGGGAAGAGAGACAGAGAGAGTGAGTAAGAATGTGCATGCCAGGACCTCATGAACTCCAGATGCATGTGCCACCATGTGCATATGCCTTATGTGGGACCTGGAAAATCGAACCTGAGTCCTTAGGCTTCACAGGCATGTGCCTTAACCACTGAGCCTTCTCTCCAGCCCACAAACCTTTACGTTAGTCCTATTTCTCTATGTAATTCCCAATATGCTCATTTACTCATCAAGCTGGAATTGACTGTTTTCCATTGAGATAACTGCAGTGAATAGATGTTTCCTCACTTCTCACCAGAACAGTCACAGGTCAGAAATGAAACATGCCAGGCACTGAGACAAAAATGCTCCCATTCTAATTACAAGATCAAGCTGACTTAGTAAAAGGAGAGAATAAAACAATAAAGCAGGTAAGTAGAATCTGGAAAGAGCAGACGAAAAAAGGCAGGGGGAGGGGAAGGGCAGAATGAAGCGGGTGCGTGTGGAAGGAATAACTTCCTGGGCTCCATAGTGCAGCAGTAACCGAGCATGCACTTGACAATTAAATTAGCACCTCAAGTTTGCCGGAGGAAGGTCTATGTCCCCCGGACAGCTGAAGAGGACAATAGCAACATACTATCAAGGGTCGGCAGCCACCTCTATGCTCATCAGCCAAAAGGAAAGGACGTGCTCCTCGGTGTTTCCGGGGAGTTGAGCTCACCCAAGAGCAGAAGGCTGCTGTAGTTCTCCAGCATCACCTCCCGGTAGAGGGCTCGCTGAGCCACGTCCAGATGCTGCCACTCCTGCCACGTGAAGTCCACGGCCACGTCCTCAAAGGACACCAGCTCCTGCGACGAGAGAGTGCTCTTCACACAGGGACCACAAGAAGGGGAGCAGTAAGAGCGGTTCACTCTTTCATGTCTGCCTGAGCAGCGACTCACACCAAGTACGGGTCATCTATGTATTTTATCACGGTAGAAAAGAACAAGACAAGTATCTTGCCTAAACCTTTCTGTGGTGATTTAAAAAAAAATACATGATTAGATTTTTTTTTTTTTGGCTTTTTGGTTTCTCGAGGTAGGGTCTCACTGTAGCCCAGCCTGACCTGGAATTCACTATGGCGTCTCAGGGTGGCCTTGAACTCATGGCGATCCTTCTACTTCTGCCTCCCGAGTGCTGGGATTAAAGGCGTGCGCCATCACGCCCGCCGGTGGCTTATCTTTGGATTTTCTATGCAAACATGGAGCTTGAAAATCTTATTGCTGAGGCTGGGCAAGAGTAAGATGCTACGTCAGAGAACACAACAACAACAAAAGAATCTTATTGCTGAGCATGAACATTTGGCTATAAACGTCTTCCAGAGTCTAGAAGCAACCTATCACTATCATTATAGGTCTTACTTTCCCACAAATGTTCTAAAGTTTTAAGTACAAAGTAAGTTTCTCGCTCTTCCTAATAGGTGAATGAGGATCATCATTATCAACAAACACACACACACACACACACACACACGCGGTTCTTTAAAAACTTCACAGCATGGAATATCAGTGCTCCTCATATTACCAGGAGAGTCCTTTGGGAGCATTAGGGGGAGACAATTAGCCAAAGTTAACACTGAGCCCTCTCGGCAAAGTCGCCCTTACAATTCTGTTTCTCTAGAACCACTTGTGGAGTCACAAATGGTTGGTCAGTGTGGTGTAGAACATGGAGCCAACAATATATATATTAGTATTGTGGTTACCTTCTCACTGCTGGCTACAAACACCCACACTGAAGCAGCTTGTGGGAGGAAAAGACTTATTCTGGCTTACAGTCCTGAGGGGTAAAATTCATGGTGGTGGTGGTACAGGAAAACATGGCATGAACGGAGGCTTGGGAATCACCCCCTCGCCAACACCACATGGAGCGGCAGGGTGGTGCGCAAAGGTCAGGCAAGGGGAAGTTGGTTCTATCATCCTTGATCCTGCCCCCAACAGCACACCTTCTGAAATAAGGTTCCACCTCCAAACTGCCATCAGGTGGGAACCAAGCACTCAGAACGCATGATTTTAGGGAGATGACTAAATTCAAGCCACCACAGTCGGCTCCCAGCCCCCATGAACTGACAACCACCAGGCTGGGGAGATGACTCAGCGGTTAAGGCATTTGCCTGCAAAGCCTAAGGATTCAATTCCCCAGGTCACATATAAGCCAGAGGCACAAGGGGGCGCACGCGTCTGGAGTTCGTTTGCAGAGGCCGGAGGCCCTGGTGTGCCCATTCTCTCTCTCTCAAATAAATAAACAAAATATTAAAAAAAATAAAGCCAGGCATGGTATAGCATGCCTTTAATCCCAGCACTCAGGAGGCAGAGGTAGGAGGATTGATATGAGTTCGAGGCCACCCTGAGACTACATAATGAATTCCAGGTCTGCCTGAGCTACAGTGAAACCCTACCTCAAATAATAAATAAATAAATAAAGTGATAACCACCTACGATGTAAAATGCAATGCGGTCACTGTTTCCAGCCTAAAGCTTTCATTCTTTTCGTGCCCTACCCTCTGGTTCACAGCAGTCCATTTCTTTTTTTTAAAAAATATTTTTTAAATTTATTTATTTATTTATTTGAGAGCAACAGACACAGAGAGAAAGACAGATAGAGGAAGAGAGAGAATGGGCACGCCAGGGCTTCCAGCCTCTGCAAACGAACTCCAGACGCGTGCGCCCCCTTGTGCATCTGGCTAATGTGGGACCTGGGGAACCGAGCCTCGAGCCGGGGTCCTTAGGCTTCACAGGCAAGCGCTTAACCGCTAAGCCCTCTCTCCAGCCCACAGCAGTCCATTTCTAGGCAATGCAACAGTGTGCAAGTTTTCAGGACACAGGAACAGCACAGCCGGCGACGCCAACTGTCTGCAGCCCAATCCACACAAAGCCTTTCCTTCCTCTCCTAAGCCAACCACCGCATCCCATACTTCTTTCTACGTTTAGGTCTTTCAGCTCTAATGATCTTACCGAACCCTGCCCTCACAGCTCTGGAAGGGCTCTCAGGACAAAATTTCAAATCCTTCCACATTCCTCCCACAAATCAGTTCCAAAAAGCCAAAAGCCACACCATCACGTTGCTAGTGGCAATGGGACCCTCCTCGGGTAGCAATTTCCTGTTGTCGTTACCTTCTTCTGGTAAAGCACCCAACCCAAGGGGCTGGTGGGAGGAAAGGGTGTATGTAATTTGGCTTAAAATCCTGAATAGAAGCTTCGTGGTCTCATGAAGAAGGTGGTAGGCCACAGACTGGACATCGCCTTATAGTCAACATCGGGTGGACGCCAGCACCAGGAGATGAGCCACTCCAGCATGGCGGGGCTCGCTATATCACTTTTTAATTTTTATTTATTTGAGAGTGACAGACAGATAGAGAGAGGCAGATAGAGAAGTATGGGTGTGCAAGGGCCTCCAGCTAATGCAAACGAACTCCAGACGCGTGCGCCCCCTCGTGCATCTGGCTTACGTGGGTCTTGGGGAATCGAGCCTCGAACCGGGGTCCTCAGTTTTCACAGGCAAGCGCTTAACCGCTAAGCCATCTCTCCAGCCCTTGCTATATCACTTCTAAGCCTACCCTAAAAAACACAAGTCCTCTAGCAAGGCTTCACCTCCCAAATTGCCATCAGCCAGAAACCGAGCATTCAAACATGAGTCTGGGGCTGGAGAAGGTGACTTAGTGGTTAAGGCGTTTGCCTACAAAGCCAAAGGACAAAGGTACGATTCTCCAGGACCCACGTCAGCCAGATACACAAGGGGGTACACGCATCTGGAGTTTTGTTTGCAGTGGATGGACGCCCTAGCGCACCCATTCTCTCCCTCTCTCTGCCTCTTTTTCTTTCTCTCTCTCAAATAAATGAAATGCCAAACAGAAAATGGTTATAAGTATCTTCAAAGAATTCAAAGGAAACAAACCCCAGAGGCTAACACAGGTAACCAACTTAACAAAATAAGGAAGTCAATATAAGATATAAGAAAGAAAACAGAAATATTGAAGAAATACCAATCAGCAATAAGAGACATGAAAAATATAGTAAGTCAAATAAAAAATTCTGTAGAAAGTCTCATCAACAGAATGGATCAAGTAAGGACAGAATATCTGAGCCAAAGACCAGGAAGTAAGCCTACTTGGGCATGGTGGTACGTATCTTTAATCCCAGCGCTTCAAAGGCAGACACAGGATTGATTACTTCGTGAATCTGAGGCCAGCTTGGGACTACAGAGTGAGTGCCAGGTCGGGGTGGTGGAATGAGACACTACCTCATAGACAAAAATAAAACCTGGGGAACACAATAAAGGCAGTTGTTAAGAGAGGGGTCTATAGCTTTAAGTGCCTATATTAAGAAATTAGAAAGATCACAAGTAAACAACTAAATGTTATGCCTTAATTAAGGCACTGGAAAAAGAAGAATAAGGCAACACAAAAATTAGTAGATGGGGCCGGGTGTGGTGGTGCACGCCTTTAATCCCAGCACTTGGGAGGCAGAGGTAGGTGGATCACCATGAGTTCGAGGTCACCCTGAGACTACACAATGAATTCCAGGTCAGCTCGGGCTAGAGTGAGACCCAACCTCGAAAAACCAAAAAATAATAGTAATAATAATAAATTTTAAAAATTAGTAGATGGAAAGAAATAATAAAGATCAGGGTTGATATTAATAGAAAAAAGTAAACAATGAATAAACAAAAAATTGGTTCCTTGAAAACATAAACAAGATTGATAAATCCTTATGAAAACTGACCAAAAGAAGAGATCCAAGCCAGGCGTGGTGGTGCACGCCTTTAATCCCAGCACTTGGGAGGCAGAGGCAGGAGGATCGCCATGAGTTTGAGGCCACCCTGAGACAACACTGGGAATTCCAGGTCAGCCTGAGCTAGAGAGAAACCCTACCTTGAAAAACAAAAGCAAAACAAGATCTCCAATTAAATAAAATCTGGACCCAGATGGACAAGCTGGTCAGTTTGATCTGATCTTTACAGAAGCAGCAAAGATACTTGTCAAACAAAACTTGCTCCATGAAGTAGGAAAGGAAGGAATACTGCCAAACTCTTTTTTTTAAAAAATAGTTTTTATTTATTTATTTGAGAGAGACAGACACAGAAAGACAGATAGAGGGAGAGAGAGAGAATGGGTGTGCCAGGGCTTCCAGCCTCTGCAAACGAACTCCAGACGCGTGCGCCCCCTTGTGCGTCTGGCTAACGTGGGACCTGGGGAACCGAGCCTCGAACCGGGGTCCTTAGGCTTCACAGGCAGGCGCTTAACCGCTAAGCCATCTCTCCAGCCCTGCCAAACTCTTTTAAAGAAGCCAGCCAGCATTATTACCCTGATGCCAAAACCAGGCAAAGACACAACAAAAGAAAATTACAGACCAATCTCCCTCATGAACATACATGTAAAATTTCTCAACAAAATACTAGCAAACTGAATACATCAAAAGGATCATTCACCCTGGCTAGGTGGGTTTCGTCCTAGAGATGCAGTAATGTTCCTAGTCACAAGTGCTTCAAAAATAAATGAAATACTTAGTCCCAGCACTCGGGAGGCAGACGCAGGAGGATCACTGTGAGTTCGAGGCCACCCTGAGACTCCATAGTGAATTCCAGGTCAGCCTGGGCTAGAGTGAGACCCTACCTCGAGAAACAAACAAACAAGAATAATAATAATAATAATAGAGTTGGAGAGATGGCTTAGCAGTTAAGCACTTGCCTGTGAAACCTAAGGACTCCGGTTCGAGGCTCGATTCCCCAGGACCCACGTTAGCCAGATGCACAAGGGGGCGCATGCGTCTGGAGTTCGTTAGCAGTGGCTGGAGGCCCTGGTGTGCCCATTCTCTCTCTCTCCTGCCCTCCCTCCTTCTGTCTGTGGCTCTCAAATAAATTTTAAAAAAAGTAATAAAATAATAATGATAAAAAATTAACTAATATATTGGAATGAACCGAACCAAGGAAGTGAAGGCTCTATACCACGAGAACTGTCAATCGCTCAAGAGAGGGTCAACCCAGCAGGAGAGACAATGGGCAAGAGCAGCATGGACAGGTCCTGGAAAGCTGCTCGGCAAAGAGGTGTGCTCAAGTACGAGGACCTGAGTTCAATATCCACCCACGGGTCAGCCAGGCAGGGCCACACTTGCCTGCTACACCAGTGCTGCGGGGTGGTGACGGGGGAATCACCGTGGCAGAACTGTTTACCAGTGTGACTGAAACTGGCAGCTCCAGGCTCACTGAGAGACTTCCTCTCACGGTCATGGACAACAGAAGTGAAAGGCTGTGGGAAGAGGACACTCAGTGTTCTCCAGCCTCCGCAGACAGAATACATGCATTTGCACTCACACATGCACATATCATATATCCACACATACTAGACAACACACACATACACCTCAAAAGAATAGAAATATAGGGGCTGGAGACAGGGCTTAGCGGTTAAGGTGCTTATTTATGAAGATTCGATTCCCCAGGACCCACGGACGCCAGATACACAAGGGGGTGCATGCATCTGGAGTTTGCGTGCAGTGGCTTGAGGTTCTGGTGCGCCCATTCTGTCTCCTCTCTCTCTCTCTCTCTCTTTTTGAAAATAAATTAAAAAATTAATTATTTTTAAAAGTAATGGAAGTATAGTCTGAATAGACAGAGGCAGGAATCTGCTCAATTTGGCATATGTCCAGCACAGGAGCTGGTAAGGGGAGCATCTTTTGTTTGAAAGTTTTCCTGAATGGAATGATCATGCTAGGAACCTCAGTCAAAATACAGATACTGTGATAACCCCAAACACTACAGGCTATTGCCAAGGCCCTTGGTTTCCCACCAGAAATAGATGGTAAGACCCTATTGCTGAAGACTCCACACACTTGGGCTGCAAGGCCACTGAGAGAGAATTCCTCCTGGAACTGAGCTGATAACCTCCTCCAGGTAGAGCAGGTGACAGAAAGCTGGAAGAAGCCATTCTGCATGCAGTTCAATGGGGGGAAGAGAAAACACCAGTGAAGATACTCAGCAATGGACACTGCAAGCATTATATTTGGCCAGCCAGGCCAAATGAACCAATGGGTGCAATAGTGGCACGTCTGTCATGGTGGAAATCAAATGCCCTCTAATTGGACTGGAGGCCCGCTCCATGGGAGGGAATACATCCCTGATATTGAAAACTTAAAACAGGGGTAGTCATGAGCTCTAGGGATGTAACTGCTGCTGTCTGGCTAAATGTATATACTATGCTCATCAAAGTGCCCATTAAGCACTTCTCTTAATGTTCATACCCATATATTAATGCTACTGTCACTTTTGGTTAGAGAACCTCTTTTCAGATGGCAGTGACCTTGGGATGACTCAGAAGGCACCATGGTGCTGGAAGGAAGTGACAGGAGCGCTCAGCACTGCAATATCTCTGTCACACCTTCCAAGGCTCAGGGTCCATTGCAGAAGAGGTGGCGGAAAGAATGTAAGAGCCAAAGGAAGGGTAGGACTCTGTGGTGCTTTGATTCAGGTGTCCCCCATAAACTTAGGTGTTCTGAATGCTAGGTTCCCAGCTGATGGATATTTGGGAATGAACGCCTCCTGGAGGGAGTATATTGTTGGGGGCGGGCTTATGGGCTTTATAGCCAGTTTCCCCATGCCAGTGTTTGGCACATCCTCCTGTTGCTGTGGTCCATCTTATGTTGGCCAGGGGGTGATGTCCACCCTCTGCTCATGCCATCGTTTTCCCCTGCCATCGTGAAGCTTCCCCTTGAGCCTGTAAGCCAAAATAAATCTCTTTTTCCCAGAAGCTACTCTTGGTTGGGTGATTTCTACCAGCAATGCGAACCGAACTGCAACAGTAAAGTGGTACCGAGGAGCAGGATTGCTGCTAGACACCTGACTGTGGCTTTGGCCTTTTGGAGCTGATTTTCAAGAGGAATGTGGAAAGAGTTGAAACCTTGGCCTAAGAGATGCTTTGCAGTGCTGTAAGTACAGCTTGATTGTCTATCCTGGTCAGAGCTGAAAGACCTGAAGGCAGTAAGAACTATGGACTGTGAGGTTTGGCTTATGAGGGTGAGAAAGAGCTGTGCCTGGACTGGGATAGCAGTTTGTGTGAGAAGCTTGTTCTTGTGCCCATGTCCTGAGAAGTTGTGCAGGGTTGCTTAGCGTAGAAATGAACTGGTGTGTGCAGAGGGATATGGCACAGAAAGGAAAATCTTTGGGTGAACTGCTGCCCGTTCAGCTGCAACTGAGAGATTACAACCTATGAGTCTGGGCTAGCTGACCTGCGCTGGGGCAACAGAAAGAATGTCGACTCTTTTGAAGGGGCCTGAGTGCTCAAGGAGTGTCCTGTTCTTCAAAGTCTGCTTTATTCCCCCCGGATTAACAAATTGGGACCCTACCTGGTATCCTGGAGTATAAGAAATGCTGGAAAGAGGGTCATTGAGTTTGCAACACGGTCTTGTGTTTTGGAAATGGCCATGGGCAGTGTGAAGCGGGTTTGCTGGTTGCCTGCATAGATACCCCATGGGGCCATGAGGATGAACCGTGGCTTGCAGTGGAGACCCAGTGGAGATGCCGGGAGCATGAGATGGCTGCCGAGAAGCTGCCGGCCCCGATGAAGTTCCCAGGATTGTGAGTAGCCTAGCTGGAGGGGCGGAATTGGAATGCCAGAGACTTGTTGCTGTTTAGAATTATCAGACTTGAAGATTTGTCACTGGCTAGAGTTGCTGGACTTGAAGCTACAGAGTTTGATGTTTGCCCTGGTTGTTTTAAAGCTTGTATTGGTTGAATGTTCCTCTGCTATGCCCAATGCCATCTTTTGCAGTGTGAATATTTATTCTGTGCCATTATGGGTTTTTTGAGATTATATTTTGTTATTATGGCTCAGTTAAAAGATCTTGAACTATGGGGATGTATGAGCATCATTGGAATTGATAAAAACTATGGGGACTTTTAAAGTCAGACTGAATGCATTGTATTTTACATCATGTACGGATATCAGTTTATGGGGGCCAGGGGCGGAATGTGGTGGTTTGATTCAGGTGTCCCCCATAAATTTAGGTGTTCTGAATGCTAGGTTCCCAGCTGATGGATATTTGGGAATTAATGCCTCCTGGAGGCGGTGTATTGTTGGGGCGGGCTTATGGGCTTTATAGCCAGTTTCCCCATGCCAGTGTTTGGCACACCCTCCTGTTGCTGTTGTCCATCTTATGTTGGCCAGAGGGTGATGTCCACCCTCTGCTCATGCCATCGTTTTCCCCTGCCATCGTGAAGCTTCCCCTCGAGCCTGTAAGCCAAAATAAATCTCTTTTTCCCAGAAGCTGCTCTTGGTTGGGTGATTTCTACCAGCAATGCGAACCGGACTGCAACAGACTCCTAACAACGTGCTCCCCCAGACACAAAATGGCCTGGATATCCATGTATTTTACTTTTTGATTTATTAAGGTGATGTTTTACTCTAGCTCAGGCTGACCTGCAATTCAGGGTGGCCTCAAACTCACGGTGAACCTCTTACCTCTGTCTCCCCACTGCTGGGATTAAAGGTGTGTGCCACCATGCCTGGCCAGTAGAAGGTGGGATTATAGACCTGTCCTACCAAGACTGGCTTGGAAATAGAATTTGAACCCAGATCTACACCACATTCCCTATTTAAACTAACAAAGTATTGGGGAGGGACTCCAAGTCTCAAGGGACAAGGCCTCTGAGCACAGGCGCTCCTGGAGTCACCTGAGATGCTGGCTGTCCTGAGGGAGGGTCTTCATGAGTCACTTCACCCTTCCTAGAAATGCCCTCGCAGAACTACCCAGAGCATGCGTGTTACGTAACTCCTGCCCTGATCAAGTTGAGACAAGACTTGAACCGTCACACATATGTGACACTGTACTTCTTTCTCACTCCTCTCCCTTGTGGTACTGTCCCCCTCTGACTGGAGCCCTTTAATCCTCAAACAACAGCAACAGTTGTATCTTTCCTTCTTCTTAAGCCTTCCCATTAGCTAGGAATATAAGCCTTCACCACCTGGGCTTGAGGGGAGATTTGAACCAAGGGATAGCCCCCTTTCCCCTCTGTACCTTAACAGGGCACTGAGGACATGCGGCCACAGATAGCAGGAGACAGGAAGGGCAGAACCCCATGCTCACAGCTCCTCCTGGAATCCTGCATCCTGAGTTAACCATCCCAGCTGGACAAGGTCACTTCTCACACCCACGTAACACAGACACATACGTAAGTGGCTCAGGGAGGAAAAACTGCCTCATCAGAGAATCCTGACTCCAGTCCGTGACCTGGTGGTCCCAGAGACTGAAGAGGGGCTCCTTGAGCCGGGGGAGTGCCAGACAGACGGACCAGCGACAGGACAGAGTGGAGTCCCGTTCACATGCCTGGCTGAGGGCAGTCAAAAGAGAGTCAGCCAGGCGTGGTGGCGCACGCCTTCAATCCCAGCACTCGGGAGGCAGAGGGAGGAGGATCGCCCTGAGTTCGAGGCCACCCTGAGAGTATGCAGTGAATTCCAGGTCAGCCTGGGCTATAGTGAGGAAAACAAACAACAACAAAAAAAAAAAAAAAAAAAAAATATTAAAAAGACAGAGTGTGTCAGAGATGGAGGGTATAGGTTCAGAGGTAAACAGCCTAGGACACAAACCCAGCAGCGCACACAAATCGTCACAGGTGGCCTGTGACCTTCGGCTGTGGCTGTATCTCCCCCAGTAGCTGCAGGAGGGTTCAGGAAAAACGGGGGGGGGGGAGGAACCCAGGGGTCAAGTGACCCAGGCCGTGGGGAGCCAGAGGAAAGGGTCACATAGTCACATGGCATTGCCATTTCCCTCACCTGGCTTAGGGAAGCCATGCGCAAACTCACGATGTCTAGATGCTGGGGTGTAAAGTGCCCTCCCTCGATCCCACTCCAGTAATAGTTCCTGGGAGAGTCTAGAAAATTCGGTACAATTAGTAACATCACACTGAAGGTCCCACGTGCTTGGGCATAAATCGCCGTGAGGGCAACGTTATTATTTGAAGTGTACAGAGAAGGGACGTTCTCTGCACGCAGGTAACCATCTCAGCAAGTGGTGCTAACTGAGCTGGGATGTTAGACTTTCAGCTCGCCAGAGACAGTCAGCAGACTCCGGTTCGATGTCCTTCCCACGTCCTCTTAAATTTTCCCCATGTCTATTCCTCACTCCACAAAGCCTCCCTCCATCCTGAGGAGTGGAATCCAGCCTCAAAGGCCCTCCTCAGAGCCCCTTCCCTGAAGTCTCCTAGGCCAGACCTTCAGTGCCTCCTTCACACCGTTACCCCACCCCTGAGGCCCCTGCACCAGCTCTCTCAATAGACCAAACCCCCTCTGCAGTGCTCCTCCCTTAGACACGGGCCTCCAGCCCTTGGTCGCAGTATCCAAGGCTAGCCTCTCACTTCCTCCCTCACGCATGACTTCTTCCTTCACACCTATTTTAGGCCTGTCTTCCGCACAGATTGCCCCCTTCTGTAGACCCCCATCCCTCCTGAGGACCAGGGACCCCCAGCAAGTCATGCCCCTCCCATCCTTTGCAGAACATGGGCTTAGTGAAGACACAGCCTTCTGGAACATGTGATCATCAAACCACTGACCTGCTTGTCCCACGGTGGCAGGCAAAGGTGGGGGGGGGGGTCGCCCGCCAAGCCCCTGGTGCCTCACAGCAGCTTCCCTCGCTGCACAGCGAGCCAAGCTCTGCATCTCACTGTTCTCTTGGGTTCCAGGGTCCTGGGGGCTGGTGGACTTTAAAGCACCCCTGGTCTCCCCACGACAATCTTATTTTTGGCAGGCTGCATTCCCACCACACTGGCCAACAAACAGCAAGACTGTCCCGTCCTCAAGAAGAGAACTGAGTGACAGCAGGAAATGGCTTCTCTGAGCTGCCACGGAGAGATGACTACGCATGAACTTAAGGCACAGGCCATGCCAGGCACTGCCCACCACTGCTTCTTGCTAATTTGAAACCAAGTTTCTCTAGATACCCAGTTTTAACTACAAATATCTCTAGACAAGGCCGGTCTGGAGCTTGGGGTCCTGTCTCTGGCCACAGACTCTGGAGTGGCTAGGGTTACAAATCTACACACAGACTACCTGTTTGAAAGTGACACTGAACTCAGGGCTTGGCTCCCTCCTGTTTCACCTTAATAGCAAATGGATGGAGACACATCCAGAGGAGGGAGGGAGGAAGGGGTACAACCCTGGGGGCACAGCTGCCCCTAGCATCCAGCTCACGATGTAAAACCATCCACCTGGACGGGGCCTCAGCCAGCCAAACTGTCTCCACACTGATTCTCCTTGTCTTACGGATATACCACCATAGAGGACAGAAAGATGGACACAGGGGCTGGAGTGATGGCTTAGCGGTTAAGGCGTTTGCCTGCAAAGCCAAAGGACCCAGGTTCGATTCCCCAGGACCCACGTAAGCCAGCAGAAGGAGGTGCGTGCGTTTGGAGTTCGTTTGCAGTGGCTGGAGGCCCCGGAACACTCATTTCCTCTTTCCTTTTCTCTCTCTCTCCCTGTTTCTCCCAAATAAATAGATAATTAATTTAAAAAATTTTAAAAACAGAAAGATGGCCACAGATATGAGAAGTGACAGTAGCGGGAGGCCGGTGACTCGCGTGCACACATCGCAGTACTTAGGGGGCAAAGGTCAGAGGACTGCTGTATGCTTGAGGAAAGCCTGGGCTACAGCGTGAGTGGTTCACCTTCACTACAGAGTAAGACATTGACTGAAAAATAAAAATGCAAAAAGAAATAAAAGGAAACCAGGAAAAGGATGGAGGGGAAAATATACAGGAACACCCACAGAAGGGGGGTAAGGGGACACCTCACGGGTCCCCCACGTAGGATTGGGGTCCAGGCCCCATTCCTCCGCCTCCGAGGATCCAAGTCTTCCCCTCTGACCTGTGGCACTCAGCGAAAAGGATCAACACCAGCAGCAGCCCTGTCCCCAGGGAAAGCCATGCAGGCCACAAGTTTTAGCTCATGCATGGGGAAGGAGGGCGAAGACTCTGCCCCTGCCTTGCCTCCCCAGCTCGGGCGCTTCAAAATCACGTCCCAAACCAGCCAGATGGGACCAGAGAGAGCACAGGGAGTCAAGCTAGCCCTGAACCCCAGTGCCTGGCCTTGAGGTCGAACTGTGGCCTCCGGATCTTACCACCTGAGGCCTTATGTCTCACCTGAGCTCCACACCTGTCTCTCATCCTTATTCCCTCTGTGAATATCTGACTTTCCCGAACCTGCCTTGTGCTCTTCGGGCTCTAGTGGAAGAGACGTATTTAGCACCCCACCAGTGCCTGGCTAGTCACAGTTGGGTCGCAAGGTAATGTGTGTACGTACGTAAGTACACACACACACACACACACACACACACACACACACAGTGCTTGAATAAAGTCACCCAGTAAGGAAGTGCATGGCTTTTGGATTCCAATCCATGGCTTAGCGACGTCGGGTCCTCAAGGAAATTCATTCTGGGGAAGAGGTGGTTGAGAGCCAGATACACTTTATATATATATATGACTACAGAAAGAATGGTGCTCACACGCCTGGACTTCCACAGTCAGATAAACACAGGGATCCAGATGAAGAGAAAGTAATGATTAACAACTAGATATACAGGAATAGAAGAGGCTCAGGGAGTACTCTGGAAGGGCGGTGGCATCACGACCCTCGGCGGCGCTGAGTCCCTAGAGAACAGACAGGGCAGTATAAGGGCCCAGGTTCGATCCCCCACGACCCAGGTAAGCCAGATGCTCTAAGTGGCACACGCGTCTGGAGTTCCTGGAGGCCCTGGCGCGCCCATTCTGTCTCCTTTTAATCTCTCTCTCTCTTTGCTTGTAGGTAAAATATTAAAATAACATATGTAACAACACAATAAAATATTAAAATGCCAGGGTGTTACGTAAGGGTGACCCGCCCAAATCCACCGGGCTAACAAATGCCGGCCGACTGCTCCGTACCCCAATGTACCCCCGCCTCCAGAACCCACCCCCAGATTCACGTGCGCGGTCCTGTGACCGTGCACATCCTATCCCGGAGTTGCACACACCGCAAGGCCGGCTCGGGAGCTGCAAGCCCGGGCACCCGCGGGCCCCACCGCCGTCCTGGGCACAGGCGGGCCGCAGACGGGGAGGTGACAGCGGCTGGACTCCGCGGCCCGCGGCAGGCACCCGGGTTGGGAAGCAGCCGCGCACAGAGATCGCGTCCCTCCCCCGTCCCCGGCGGGGCACCCCCGAGGTCTGCGGCGGGGGCGGGGGTGCAGGGGGAGGGACCCCGGAACGGAAGACGGGGACTTCCGTCCCCACCGCGGCGGCACCGACGACCTGCCCGGGGCTCGGGGCGCCGCGCTCACCATTTCCGCGTCGCCTTGGCCGGCAGCACAAGTGGGGCAGGCCACGGAGTCTGGGGCGCCGTCCCCGCCGCACGCACACACACACACACACACACACACACACACCCGAGGACCCCAAATGCACACAGGAAGCCCCGGCGGCGGGCACGTCCCCGGCGGCCGGGCAGGTACGGCGCGCACGCTCGGAGACAAAGGCTCGGCACTGCGCACGCGCCGCCCCGTACGGCGCGTCCCATTGGACGGCGCCCCAGGCCCCGCCCCACTCGGGCCCTGACTGACAGCACGCGGCAGGACACCACTTCCTCCCCCCCCTCGCGCGGCGCGTCCCATTGGGCGGCGCTCCCGGCCCCGCCCACTCGGGCCCTGACTGACAGCACGCGGCAGGACACCACCAACCCCGTACGGCGCGTCCCATTGGACGGCGCTCCCAGCCCCGCCCACTCGGGCCCTGACAGCTCACAGCAGGAAGAGCCTGGTGGGTGGATGCTGAAGAAGCAGCCTGGGCCAAGGGATCCAACCTGGGCCTTATAGGTGCTGGTTCCAAACAGTTTCAACAAGGCTGCGGGAGGCGGCTCGGCACTTAAAGGCAATGGCTTGCAAAGCCTGCCTGGATTCAAAACCCCAGTACCCATACATATAAAAGAAATGCGCAAAGTATCCTGACACTCCATAGTGAGTTCCAGGTCAGCCTGAGCTAGAGTGAGACTCTACTTCGAAAAAATCAAAATAAAATTAAAAAAAAAATACACACAAATGCACAAAGTGGGGTATGTATCTGGAATCTGTTTGCAGCGGCAGGAGGCTCTTGCAAGCCCTCTCTCTCTCTCTCTCTAATTGCAAATAAAAATAAAACATTATATATATATGTGTGTGTGTGTGTGTGTGTATGTATGTATGTATGTATGTATATAAATAACAAGTTCTTCATTGCTGTTATTTTAAGGCAAAACTGCCTATGGGAAATCCTGAAACAAATGAAAAATTTGGTTTTTAACCATCCATCTATCTATCTATACACATATGTATGTGTATATATACATTTATATATATGTGTGTGGGTGTATATATATATATATATATGTATGTGTATATATATATACATACACACATATGTATGTATGTGTATGTATATATATATATACACATATATACATACATACATACACACACACACACATATTGTGGTAGTTTGATTCAGGTGTCCCCCATAAACTTTGGTGTTCTGAATGCTAGGTCCCCAGCTGATGTCAATTTGTAATTAAAGTCTCCGGGAGGCAGTGTATTGTTGGGGGCAGGTTTATGAGTGTTACAGCCACTTTCTCCTGCCGGTGTTTGATATTCTCTTGTTGCTATTGTCCACCTATTGTTGACCAGGAGATGATGCCCACCCTCTGTTCATGCCATCGTTTCCCCCTGCCATCATGGGGCATCCCCTTGAATCTGTAAGCCAAAGTAAACATTTATTTTCCCACTAGCTGTTCTTGGTTGGGTGTTCTGTGCCAGCAATGTGAACCTGACTGTAACACATATTCGTATAATGTATATATCTTATTTATAAATGGGAAAATTAAGACAAATTCCTCCTTTTCTAATTTCCTGTTGCAATCTCCTAAAACAACTCAGATTGTAAGCACAACTTCCAAATGCCTTTAGAGGTAAGCCAATCTATAGAAGCATGCTTATACTGGGCATGGAATGGCCAGTATGACCTGAGGGCCCATCGGCCACCTTCCATCTGAACCCCTGTGCTCAAATATTAGCAAAGCTACCTGCTGGGCTGTGAGGGCTCTTCCTACGCTTTACTGTTCCGCACGAAGAGTGAGGTGAGGACCTGATTGCTAATTCACAGGTTTACTCTGAAAGATGAAGTAGGAGGAGTGCCCGCTTCAGCAGCACATATGCCAAAACTGAAATCATAAAAGAAAAACAAAAAGCACAAAAAAGAAATTATAGCCAAAAGATTAGAATGGCCCTTGCACAAGAATGACATTAATTATCCATGACCTCACGGTGCCTGACACTACCTGCACAAGACCATCATAAGAGGAGGAAAAGACCATGACATCAAAATAAAAGAGAGACTGATTTGAGATGGGGAAGGGATATGATGGAGAATGGGATTTCAAAGGGGAAAGTGGGCGGGGGGGAAGGGAGGGTATGACCATAGAATACTTTTTATAATCATGGAAACTGTTAATAAAAATTGAGAGAAAAGAATGGCATTAATAATTGTGAAGTATTCCATATTTTGACATGAACACACATGTACATGGGAATAAACATATATTTAAAATAATAAGGCAAGAGGCACTTATAGCCCTGATGAGGTCTCCAGAAAGAGATGGGTTGACACTGTCTATTAATAAAAATGCTTGTCTTGCCGGGTGTGGTGGGGCACGCCTTTAATTCCAGCACTCGGGAGGCAGAGGTAGGAGGATCGCCATGAGTTCAAGGCCACCCTGAGATTACAGAGTGAATTCCAGGTCAGCCTGAGCTAGAGTGAGACCTTACCTTGAAAAAAAATTGGAAAAAGAAAAAGAAAAATGCCTGTCCTAATCCAGACATGGCAGCTGATGCCTTTAATCAAAGCTCAAGATAGTGACTTAGAACTGCTCTGAGATTGTCAGCCTGGGCTACGGGGATATCCTGACTCAAAATACAAATGAGCGGAGTGTGGTGGCATACACCTTCAATCCCAGCACTCTGGAGGCAGAGAGAGTCTGAAGTCAGCCTGGGACTACAGAATGAGTTCCAGGTCATCCTGGGCTAGAGTGAGGCCCTACCGTGAAAAAAAGTTTAAAAAAAAATGCTTTCATAACAATAAGAAGGAACACAGACCTACATGCACAGGGATTATTAAAACAGTTAATATATTTACAACAACCTTTTATGAGACGTGGGCATCTGTATAGCGATCTTGTTGGTATTCTCTGATGTGAGGCATTTTATTTTCATTTCATTAAAATTGAGACGTAGGGGGCTGGAGAGATGGCTTAGCGGTTAAGTGCTTGCCTGTGAAGCCTAAGGACCCCGGTTCGAGGCTCGGTTCCCCAGGTCCCACGTTAGCCAGATGCACAAGGGGGCGCACGCGTCTGGAGTTCGTTTGCAGAGGCTGGAAGCCCTGGCGCGCCCATTCTCTCTCTCTCTCCCTCTATCTGTCTTTCTCTCTGTGTCTGTCACTCTCAAATAAAAAAAAATTAAAAAAAATAAATTAAAAAAATTGAGACGTAGGGTCTCATTCTAGCCCAGGCTGACCTGTAATTTGCTATGTGGTCTCAGGCTGGCCTCGAACTCACAGCGATCCTCCTACCTCTGCCTCCCCAGCGCTAGGATTGAAGGCGTGCGCCACCATGCCCGGCACAGCTCACGTGCATTTTTAAGATTCTAGAGTTGAGGGTGTAAAACTTTATGATAACTGCGAGTATCTGAGTTACAAGACAAAAGTGTACATTTGTGTGTCCGTCGGTCATGCCTGCAGACTTTCTATGTGGCAAAGTTAGGAGCGGTTTACTCAGGGGGTCTCCCGTAATTGCAAACATACTGAGTTAATGTTGCAGAAGAAAAGCTGACTTCACTTTTAAGTCTTCCTTATGACTCTCTTCTGTACAGCGACATGATTTCAAGTAAAAGGATCCTACATTCTTCTTAAGTTCTTAAATTCTAGGAGTATGACTTTTCTTATTTATATGTATTGTTTATTGACAACTTCTATACTTACAGAAAACCAACCACAGCATTTTCCTCCCCTCCCCCACCTTCCCCTTCACAACTCTGTTCTCAGTCGTATCCCCTCCCTCTCTCCATTAATCTCTCTTAATTTGATGTCATTATATCATAATCATATCAAATGTATTCTCCTATTATGAGGGTCTTATGTAGGTATTGCTAGGCACTGAAAGGTCTTGGATATCAAGGCCAAGTTCTGTCTGGACAATTGTATGTATGGAGTGGTACCCTTCCTTTGGTTCTTACATTCTTCCTGCCACTTCTTCTGCAATGGAGCTGAGCCTTGGAGGGTGTGAGATGTTTCAGTGCTGAGCACTCCTTTGTCCCTTCTTCTCAGCACCATGTTGCCTTTTCGGTCATCCCAGTGGTCATCGCCATCACAAAACAGAAGCTTCCCCAACCAGGAGTGACAGTAGCATTAATATATGTGTATGAACATTAAGTGTAGTGCTTTCAGGGCAATCTGGTGAGAGTAATATATGCATTTATGCAGACAACCTCTACCTCCACAGGGTTTTGATTAGATTTTCAGTACCAGGCATGTATTCCCTCCCATAGAGTGGGCCTTCAGTCCAATTAAGAGAGCAGTTGGTTTCCCCCAGAGCAGACATGCCACTATTGCACTTGTTCAGTCATTTGGCCTCTCTGGCCAAACTTGAGGCTTCCAGTGTCCACTGTTTTCACTGCTGATGACTTCTGTCCCCCATAAGACTGCATACAGTGCAGCTTTTTCCAGATTTCAGTTGGCTGGGCTACAGGGAGAAGGTTTTCTGCTCAGTACCAGCTTGATTTCTCAGTGATGCCACACAGGCATGTGAAGTCTTCACAATACCATTTACCAACTCTTTCTCACAGGAAACCAAGGGCCTTGGCAACAGCCTATAATGTTTGAAGGCAATACAGATCTCCCTGGCCAAGAACTCACTGGAAGGATATCCCTGGCACTGAAAATTTTCTAGTAACAATCTATGGCTTCTGGGTGCGCCATTATTCTAGAAAGTAAATTTTCTTATGTCTTATTCAGAATATCCTGAATTTTGATTGTCCCTCCCTCCCCTTCTTTTATACAATCACTTCCCCTGGCCTCGCTTAGGCCTTTCCCCTCCCTGTAATCTGTTTTTCTCATATATACAATACCATCCCCTGAAGAACATCTCTCCCTTATAGCCTTTTTCTAGCTTATGGGCCTCTGCTACTGATTTTTGGTTCCAGATTACACACACGTCTATACATTTGTAGCTAGGCTCCACATATGAGAGAGAACATGCAACATTTGGCTTTCAAGGCCTGGGTTACCACATAGTATAATCCTTTCCAGATCCATCCATATCCCTGCAAATTTCATAATTTTGTTTTTCTCTACCACTGAATAGAACTCCATTGTGTAGATGTACCACATCTTTATTACCCACTCATCTGTGGATGGACATCTAGGCTGGTTCCATTTCCAAGCTCTTGTGAATGTGTAGAGTGATATATGATTTTAATTAAAAGGACCCTGCATTTTTCATATACATATACATACATACACACACACACACACGCTTCTAAATTCTATGAGTATGACTTTTGATAGCTTTCCCACATTCTGATGACTTCTCACCTGTCACATCTGTCTGACACACTGTGAGTGTGACTTGGGGACTAACACTCTGCCACACCTGTTAGTGTTACATGGCTTCTCACCCTTCAGTTACCTCATGCAGAGGCATACGTTATGGAAAAACATTAACCGTACTCACAAGGCACTTCACCTCTTTGAATTCTCTCATGTACAGTGACATGTGATTTTATAGGGGATTCTCCACATGAATTACATTTGTATGGTCTTACCTGCATAACTTATGTCATGCATAGTGGGTAACAATGAAGGGGAAAGGCTCACCACATTTATCCCATACTTACACACTGTCACATGTATGAGTATTTTTGGTGCAGAGTAAGCTGTGAACTCCAGCAAACATTATTATATTAGTACCAGTTTTAAAATTTCTTTTTATTTGATAGAGGAGGGAGAGAGAGAGAGAAAGAATGGGCATGTCAGGGCCTCAAAAGCTGCAAATGGACTCCAGATACATGTGCCTCTTGTGCATCTGGCTTACTTGGGTCCTGGGGAACTGAACTCAGGTCCATGGGATTTGCAGGCAAGCGCCTTAACCATTAAGCCATTTCCCCAGCTGTATTCATGACTTTAACATGTATGAGTGCTCTGATGTATGAGCAGTGGCTTTTTCCAGAAAACCTTCCCACATTCCTTATATGTGTATGGTTTCTCAACTGTATACACTCAATGATGAAAAGCAAGTTGTGACTTGGGAAAAGTTTTTATCAATCCAACACATTCCTGTTTTTATTTGTTGTTGTTGTTACATGAGTAAGTTTCCTGATGCTGAATCCTTTGTGAAAGTCCTTTTCACATCTGTTGCATTCCTACGTCCTTTCGCCTGTGTGAGTTTTCTAATGCGCAGTGAGCTGCGAGTTTGCAGTGAAAGCTTTCCCACATCATTGGCATTCGTGTGGCTTCTCACCAGTGTGAAGGAACTGATGCTGAGTGAGATGTGACTTTCTGAGGAAGGCTTTCCCACATTCACTGCTCACACATGGCTTCTCGCCCGTATGAATCTTCTGATGCTCAGTGAGAGAGGACTTGAAGTAAAAAGCTTTCTCACATTGACTACATTTATGACACTTGTCACCTGTATGAATCTTCTGATGCTCAGTGAGGTGACCCTTGGTGCTACAGCACTTTCCACATTCGTCACATTCATACGGCCTCTCCCCTGAATGTATCCTCTTATGCACGTTGAGTCGCGCCGTGCTGATGCAAGCTTTTCCACACTCATTACAGGTATATGGCCTCTCTCCTGTATGAAGTCTCTTATGCACGTTGAGTGCTAACCTGCTGATGAAGGCTTTCCCACATTCATTACACTCGCGTGGCTTCCTCCTTCCGGTGTGGGTTATCTCGTGCACTTTGAGCTGTGATTTGAGAGTAAAAGCTTTCCCACACTCATTGCACTTCCAGGTCTCCTTCTGTTGATGAGTTTTCTGGTGCCCGAGGAGTTGTGACTTGCTGGCAAAAGCTTTCTCACATTCATGACACCCATATGGCCTCTCACCTGTATGGCTTCTGAGATGCACAGTGAGCTGTGACTTTGTGTAATAAGCTTTCCTACACTGATTACATTCATACGGCTTCTCGCCAGTGTGGTATCTCTGATGCACAATGAGGGATGACCAGTTGGGAAAAGCTTTTGCACATTCTTTACATGTGTAAGGTCCCTCGCCTGTGTGTGTCCTTAGATGTGCACTGAAGTGACTTCTGATGTGAAAGACCCTCTGACAAGCATTACATTCATACAGCTTCCCACGGGTTCCTACTTTCAGATGCCGATCTAGATTTGACTTTCTGGAGAAAGCTTTCCCACATTCAGAGCATTCATAAGGCCTCTCACCTGTATGGACTCTCTGGTGGACAGTGAGTATGTACTTTGTTAAACAAACTTTACCACACTGACTGCATTCGTATGACTTCTTGCTCTGCGTTCTCTGATGCGTGACGAGATGAGACTTCCTAGAAAAAGTTTTACCATGTTCTCGACGTTCACATGGCTCCTCACCTCTGTGGGTTCTCTGATGCTGAATCAGATGGGACTTTCTGGAAAACACTTCCTCACATTCTCTGCATTCATGAACCTCCTCACCTGTATGAATTCTATCACGCGCAGTGAGTTCTGACTTGCTGGGTAAAGCTTTCCTACCTTCATTACATTCGTACAGACTTTTAATTCTATGAGTTTGCTGATGCTGAGTGAGTTTTGACTTGCTGGGAAAAGTGATATTACCTGGATGATTTAGAGTGAGTTGTGACTTGAAGGGGGAAAGTTTCCTACAGTTGTAAAGTTGGTATGTCTTCTTGCTCATATGATACATACCCACACTCGTATCACTCTGGGCCTGAGTAAGTTGTGACTTTTGATAGAAGGATTTCTGGCAGTGTTTATATTCATACTGCTTTTTCCCATGGATTTTCTGTTCATCTTTTAAACCTCCTATGAAATGAAAAAATTTATTATGTGCCTGGCAGTAAACTGAGGCTTGCCTCAAAATTGCTAATACTGCTACAGCCGCTATTTCCTGCTAAAAACCAACCACATGTAGATCATACTCACTGGTGTTTCTAGACCTGACCTCTGTTTTACACAAACTGTTTACATACTGTGGATTGTGTACATACATTGAACTTATTGGTGGTCGCGTGAATATGAAATGCCTTTTCTAGGGTTGCCTTTTTCACCCTCAAGAAAAACTTCTGTTTGGTTTTCATGAAGATAGGCATTCTACCATAAGCACTGATCTAGAAATCTTCCAAAGCTTATCAGAATAGAGTGTCACATTATATTCCTGACATGTTCTCCTTGAACTGTCCTCCTGTCCCCAGCATGTATTCACTTACCTGGAAGCCTCTGAACTGACCCTTCTGTTACACTCCATGGTGATAATCCGTGCTCCAACTTGAAGATCAACTCTGGTTTGGTCATACAATGTCCTGTAAATGGGAAATAAGCTACAGATGGTATCAGTTTGCTAAGTCAGGTACACTCATGAAAGATCACCGCTCCATTTCCAGAAACTGGCTCCACTAGATAAAGCGCGAACTTTTCTTAGAGAGGATTTACACTCGTGGTGTTCGCTGACTGGAATCCTACCATCAAGGGATAGGAAGTTGCATGATATATAAAACAGTGCTTTAAAAAAAAAAAAAAAAGCATTGCCAAAGCTCTTGGTTTTCCACCAGGATTAGGTGGCAAACCTTATGGCTGAAGCCTCCACATGTTTGGGCTGAGAAACCTTACTGGAGCTGAGCTGAAGATGTCCACCCCGGAGAACAGCTGACGGAAAGCCGGACAAAGCTATGCTGCACGCAGCCCCATGGGAGACAGAAGTCATCAGTGGAGATAAACAATGGACACAGCAAGCCTTAAGTTTGGCCAGACAGGCCAAATGGGCCAATGGGAGCAACAGACATTTCTGTTATGAGGAAAACCAACAGCTCTCTAATTGGTCCAGTGGCCTGCTCCATGGACGGGAATAATACATACCTGGTACTGAACACCTATCATGATCCTGAGCCCTTGAGGTGTAATGCCAGCTGCTGGAGGCCCTGGTGAACCCATTTTCTCTTTTATTTCAAATAAATAAATAAATAAAAACAAATATATATGAAGAAAAAAAGAGTGAGGTCCACCTCCTACATCATATGAATACCCTTATACACACACACACACACAAACACAATTTGGTAGAAAATTTCTCAATGAAAAATGATATAAAACTACTGCAATGGCCCAGTATGCATGAATCTTGAAGTTCCATCAAAAACACTAAGAAAAAAGTATAAAATCATAGCCTAAGATGGGAGAAGGGCAATAAACAAAGTAAATCCAAATCACAAGTGGAATTAGAAACGTGCTCTCATTGGTAAGCCAACTGGCCACATACAGAAAGACTCTAAAAGTGGAGAAATGGGCCAGCTGTAGTGACGCACACTATTACCCCCAACACTGGGGAGTCTGAGACAGGAGAACCATTATGAGCTTGGGGCCTTCCTGAACAACAGAGTGAGCTCCGGGATGACTGAGGATGCAGTCAGAACGTATCAAAAGAAACACATACACACAAACACCCTTAAAAAGGTTGCTGCAAAAAGAACTGAAGGTCCTTATGTAACGTAGCTCATTTATCCTGGTTCTGAAATGACTGTTAACATCTTAAAGCAAAGCAGGGCTCCCGACCTGCAGGAGAACCTTTCACTACAATCAGATGAATGAAATAAAACACTACACAACCATTTCATAACGGGAATGCACCATCGACATTCCCAACCAGATTCCCACCTCAATTTTAAGTACAGTTGGAAATACACAAATACTAGATAAAAACTGACTGTGGTTTGATTTTATGGCGCATGTGTCTGGAGTTCGCTTGCAGTGGCTGGAGGCCCTGGTGCGCCCATTCTCTTACTCTCTCTCTCTCTATCTCCTCTTTTCCTCTCTCACTCTCTCAAATAAATGAATAAGATTTAAAAAAAATCAAAGCTTATCAATGAAATTAGTACTTATCAAACAAGAGGAAAATAATAACTACTCATGTCTCCAGGAAGTTAAACTCACCCAAGCACACGAGGCTGCTATAGTTCTCCAGCATCACATCCCTGTACAGGGCTCGCTGAGCCACAGTTAAGTACAGCCACTCCTTGCAGGAGAATTCCACAGCCACGTCTTCAAACGATACGAGCTCCTATAAGGAGATACTTTACATGAACCCAAGAAAATGAGGGTGGAAGACTGGAGAGGTTCATTCATCTATGTGCGTTCATTTTAGCACATAAGGCGCTTGGACATTTTATCGGTGTCCAATGTTAGCCATGCACCTGTGTGGGGGTCTCAACCAGCAAAAGCACCTTCCCAAGCCAGGCCTCCACACTGAATACTATCGAGACAGAGATAGGCCACAGAGGGCAGACAGACAGACATGTGCAATAAGAAAGCCAGGGAGCTGGGCATCGGTGCTCATGTGTAAATCTCTACTTGGACAGCAGAGGGCAGAGGACGGCCCGGGCTACACAGTGACTTCCAAGTGCACCTTGACCGCAGACGGAGACACGGCCTGCAAAAATAGAGGGCAGACAGGAAAAGCAGGCAAGAGCTATCCGTGTCCGGCTCAGAGTGAGCTTTTTCAGGAGCCTGGTTTCCACTCCCTCCAGGTTTGAGTCAAGGGGAGCACGTTGACCTGGGCGGCTGTCAGGCTTGTGTGCAGCTGAGGGTCAGAGGTTCGAGACCGCCCGGCTTCAGGGCTGGAACTGACCCTCCTCTCTCCTCCATTCTCTCCTCTCCCATCTCCCTTCCCTGTAACTGAACGGAAAAGTACCCAGTCCGGCCGCCCCATTGTAAGTAAGGTTTAGGAGTGGTGGAGACCACTGGCCGCACTCGGAGGCAAAGAGGAAAGCTCATATTCAGGAACGGCGTGAGCTGCCGGGGAGGACTCAGGAGGGAGTACCCAGCCCACTGGAGTTTTCACGAGTGGGCTCTATTGGCCTTGTTCAGTTGGGGGAAGACAGTGACTACAAAAGAACTCCTTTGATAAGGTGAATAGAAAAGTTCCTGTAGGGAACATCATTTCATTAACCACTTAAAAATAGCTAGGGAGCCGGGCATGGTGGCGCAGGCCTTTAATGCCAGCACTCAGGAGGCAGAGGTAGGAGGATCCGTGTGAGTTCGAGGCCACCCTGAGACTACACAGTGAATGCCAGGTCAGCCTGAGCTAGAGTGAGACCCTACCTTGAACCTCCCCCCACAAAAAAAGCGAGGGAGCGGGGCATGGTGGCACATGCCATTAGTCCTAGCACTTGGGAGGCAGAGGAAGGTGGATTGCCATGAGTTCGAGGCCACACTGAGACTACACAGTGAATTCCTGGTCAGCCAGGGCTAGAGTGAAACCCTACATGAAAAACCCAAATAATAATAATATTAATAATAAAATAAACATAGCAAGGGTGTGATACACAGTGACCATGTGACTTAGGATATGGGGGCAAGGAACCATGGCCTGGGGGCACTGTTAGGCAAGAAGGGGAACATGACTAGGTGGTTTCTTGAAGAATGTGGATAATCCATCTTCCTTAACCTTGATCACCACTCTGCTGACCTTGGAGGCTCCATGCTGGGAGCCCGTCCCAAATAAAGGACTAAGCTGACCACAGGAACTGCATTTTGTCAAACATTCTCCATACTGTTCATGTACTTTTGTTACAGGTATTCCCTTGTAAGTGAGCCAACCAATAAAAAAAAAGTCAGATCCCCTCTCTGAAAACCCTCCCTGCTTGCCGATATTCTGGAACCAAAGCCACCGGTTCCTTCACCACAGTCTCGATGCTTCCTCCACCAGGAGCTCACCAGTGCCGTTACTGGGCGCGCAACTCCCCCCTTCGCTGCTCTCTGCGGGCCCTGCACCCGGCTTGGCTTTCCCCGGTGGTCACTTTCCGTTCAGAATCCCGGGAGCCACTCCTTCGGGGCCGCAGCTCCAGCTCCCCAGCCCGGCTGCGTCCCAGGTCGACCAGCTCTGCCTCTGCCCCGGCCGCAGTGAACTCCTCCCCGGTTCCTGCTGAGCCCGGGCAGTGCCGGCCTCGTCCTCTGCGCAACCTCCCGCCCCGCCGCCCCCGCGCCCGGTGCACCGCGCCCATCCGCCCACCACCACCGGGCGGCCCGGCCACCGCGCGAGCGTCCCCCGCAGCCCGGGCGCCTCCGGGGTGCAAACGCGGGGCGCCCGCCGCCCTCCCCGGGCCCCAGGTCCTCGCCGCCCGCCCGCCCGCCCGCGTCCTCACCATGCCCGCCGCCTCGGTGCCGCGTCCCGGGAGAATCGGCTCGGCCCGGCGGCGTCCCGGAGCCCGAGGCCCCGAAGCGCAGCGACAACGCGGGACGCCGACCCGCTGCAGCAGCGCCGGAGCCGGCGCCGCCGCACGGTGCGGAAGTCCGCGCTCTGCGCGCTCATTGGACGAGCGCGGCAAGCCCCGCCCCCTCCGGCGCGGACGGACGGCGCCCATTGGACAATGTGAATTACCTCTCTGCCTATGGCCACATCGGGTCCCGCCCAGTCTAGGAAGGAGCCTGGGTCTAAAGTGAACAGAATTGGGGTGAAGTCTGAGACCCTGTATAAAACTTTCAGCTGTCTGCGATGGGGAGGGGAATGATGGAGAATGGAAGTTCAAAGGGGAAAGTGAGGGGGGGAGGGAGGATATTTCCATGGGATATTTTTTATAATCATGGAAAATGTTAATAAAAATTGAGAAAAAATAAGAAAATAAAGAGAAAAACAAAAGAGAAAAAAAAAAGTTTAGACTCTAGAAACAGTTGAAAAAAATTCTTAACTTTAGGCATGGTGTAAATCTATGCTTAGCTAACAAAATTAACTTTTTTTGTTTTGTTTTGTTTTTCGAGGTAAGGTTTCACTTTACCCCAGGGTGACCCGGAATTATGTAGTCGAAAGGTGGCCTCAAACTCATAGCAATCTTCCTACTTCTGCCTCCCTAATTCTGGGATTAAAGGCATGTGCCGGGCTGGAGAGATGGCTTAGCGGTTAAGCGCTTGGCTGTGAAGCCTAAGGACCCCGGTTCGAGGCGCGGTTCCCCAGGTCCCACGTTAGCCAGATGCACAAGGGGGCGCACGCGTCTGGAGTTCGTTTGCAGAGGCTGGAAGCCCTGGCGCGCCCATTCTCTCTCTCTTTTTTTCTCTCTCTCTCTCTTTCTCTCTCTGTCTCTGTCTCTGTCTCTTTCTGTGTGTCTGTGACTCTCAAATAAATGAATAATAATAAACTAAAAAAAAAAAAAGGCATGTGCCACCATGCCTGGCAAAACTAGCTGTTATTTAAAAATTTTTTTTTTGTTTTACTTATTTGAGAGAGAGAGAGAGAGAGAGAGTCAGCGAAAGGGGTAGAGAAAGGGAGAGAGAGAATGGGCCCGTCAGAGCATGTAGCCACTGCAATGGAATTCCAGACACATGTGCTATTTTGTGCATCAGGTTTTCGTGGATCCTGAGAAATCAAACCTGAGTCCTTTGGCTTTGCAGGAAAATACCTTAACCACTAAAACATCTCTCCAGCCCCCAAATTAGCTTTTCCTTCCTTATTGAATTTTAGGCAATATTTGGTCTTTTTAGATCTCTTATATCCTTTCTACATATGCGTGCTTTCTCTCCAAGATTGAAGAAAATAATCCTTCCCAGTTCCTTCAATCATCTCATCTCAACCCATCATGAAACGTCTTTTTTATAAGACTATTAAGAGAGACTACAAATATCAATGTTATTACTCACTGAAAGAGAAACATGTAGTCCAGCCTCAAAAGGTTAAATAACCAAAAAACCTCCACATTTTAAATGAAATTTAAGAAAAATGTCAGTCAGACTTATAATACCAGTATATGTTCCTATAAATTTCATATAACCCATCGATTTAAGATATCTCCTGTTAATACTCTGCGTGAAATGTACTTTTATAAGTTACAACGCTATGAATACAGGGGAATTTGACAACTTTTTGGGGGATAATCTTTGTCAATACTTCTAATACATTTGGAAATGATTTTATTGAAGGGCTAATGGCCTTCCCTGAAAACTAAAAGAAACTAAAGAGTTAATGACTATCCCTCAAAGCTCACTGGCAATAAAGAAGCAACAGTCTAGTTAAGTTTGACACCTTCCCTGATTGATGTACTCCCCTTATCCTAGATGCCCTTGAAGGACCAGGGACCCTCTGAGCGTCCTCCCTTAGACATTCCTGGCTGAAGAGCCTATTCTGAACAAGGACGCACACAGCTACAAGCTCCTTATCTGGTGTACCTGGAGCAGTCTCTTTTCCTTAGGATCCTCCTTATAAACTTGCACCCCAGTCTGGCCAAGTGCTTCAGCCTTCATCCCGCGGAAAGCTGTTTCTCTAATAAACATTGTGTCTGTAGCGATCAAATCCGTTGCACTCTTTTGCTTTTCTCTTACACTTTCCTTACAATATATTTGTTTTACCTATTTTTTCATTTGCTTGCTGGCTTGCTTGCCTGCTGTCTTTCTTTCTTTCCTTTTTTCACTTTTCTGAGCCAGGGTCTCCCGTAGCCCAGGTTGCATCTGAGCTCCTGCCTCAGAGGCCCCCACACGCTGCAAGCACAGCAAGTAGGCGGCCCTGCAGCTTGCAAAAGCTCCCAGGCCTCCGGGGCCCGGGCGCTCCGCAGACGAGCTGTCAGTCAGCGCCCCAGGGGGCGGGGCTTGCCGCGCTCGTCCAATGAGCGCGCAGAGCGCGAACTTCCGCACCGGAGCCTTCGTCGCGGCCCGGGACGCGGCACCGAGTGGGCAGCCACGGTGAGGGCGCGGGCAGGCGGGGCGCCTTCCTCCCTGCTTTCCTTCCATCCCTTCCACCTTTCCTTTTCCTTCCTCCTTTCTTTTCCTCCCTTCCTTCCTTCCCCCTTCTTTGCCTTTTCTTTCCTCCTTTCCCTTCCTTCCTCCCTTCCTTTCCCATCAGTTCCTTTCCTTTTCTTCCTCCCTCCTTTTCTCTCCTTCCTTCCCTCTTTCCTTCCTCTGCACTTCCTTCCCTCCCTATTTCCTTCCTTCCCTCCCATCTTCCTTCTCTCTCCCTGTGCCCTGGCACCGGGCTGCTGGGCCACCAAGAGAGGTCCCCAAGCCCCATGCTGTCCTCCCCAGCGCCTGGCAGTGGATGAGCTGGGCAGGGCGGGCAGGGAGCTCCAACCAAGACCGGGAGTCCTGCCTGCAGCCTGGCACGATGCGATGACTGTGATCCTCTTGCTGTCCAGTGCTGTCCAGGCTGATTCTTCCTGTCTGAAATACTCTTTCCTGTCAGCTTCCCTTTCAGTATCCCATGACCAACCATCATCGATCCTCCCCCCCCAGATCCACTGCCTGCTCCTGCTGCTCGGCCTCTGGTAAGTAAACACCCTTCCATTTCCTACCTCTCCTTCAGTATTTTTTTTTTTAAATTGTTTTTCAAGATAGTGTTTCACTGTAGCCCAGGCTGACCTTGGAATTCACTATGTAGTCTCAGGTTGGCCTCAAAGGCACTGTGATCCTCCTAGCTCTGCCTCCCAAGTGCTGGGATTAAAGGCGTGCACCACAACTGGATAGTTCTAAATTTTTGGATTCCCCATTAAGCAGGATGCAGAGTGATCCATCTTCAAAAATGTTAGCTGTTGCAAGGTCACTGAGGAATCCTGCTGGAGCTGAACTGAAAACCTCCTCCATGTAGACCAACTGACAGAAAGCTGGAAATACCATGCTTCATGCAGTTAAATGGGAGAGATTGAAATCACCAGTGAAGGTACTCAACAGTGGACACTGCAAGCCTTACATATGGCCAGCCAGACCAAAAGCGCCAACGGCTGCAACAGTGGCACATCTATTATGGGGGAAACCAACTGCCCTCTAACTGGACTGGAGGCCTGCTGCATGAGAGGGAATACATCCCTGATACTGAAAACCTACAACAGGGTAGTCATGAGCCCTACGGGTGTAATGTCTGCTGCTGTCTGGCTAAATGTATATACTGTGCTCATCAAACTGCACAGTAAGCATTTCTCTTAATGTTCATACCAATATATTAATGCTACTCGCAGTTTTGATAGAAGCTTCAGTTTCAAAAGGCAATATGTTGCTGAGAAGTGACAGAGGAGTGCTCAGCACTGCAATATTTCTATCACACCTTCCAAGGCTCAGGGTCCATTGTGGAAGAGGTGTCAGAAAGAATGTAAGAGCCAAAGGAAGGGTAGGACTCCTTGCAACGTGCTCCCCCCAGACACAAAATGGCCTGGATATCCTTGACCTTACAGTGCCTGACACTACCTACACAAGACCATCATAACAGGAGGAAAAGATGATGACATCAAAATAAAAGAAAGGCTGATTGAGAGGGGGAGGGGATATGATGGAGAGTGGCGTTTCAAAGGGGAAAGTGGGGGGGGGAGGAAGGGAATTACCATGGGATATTGTTTATAATTGTGGAAGTTGTCAATACAAAACATTAAAATTTTTTAGCTCTGTAACAGACAGCTTCAGGTTCACTGAGATGAACTTCCAGACCAGGCACAGTTATGGAGGAAGGGATTTATTAACACTTACAGATGTAGGGACGTTCCATAATGGCAGAAGAAGCTGGTCTGCCTTCACAGGTCCAAGCAGAGAGAGAGAGAGAGAGAGAGAGAGAAGTGTAGGGAGCCAATGCAGACGCCATTATAAGATGGCGCTGGCTTCCTGCCAGTCTTGAGGTAAACATTTCCTTATTTAGGCAACGCCTTGGCGCCAACCTTGCTTGAGGTTGTGCATGCGCTTAACGCACCTTGTCTTAAGCCTCTCCCGTGGCTCCTGGTGGCGGGTGAGCTTTGGCAGCCAATCAGTAGACGCCCGTAGTGCTCAGCCCTATAAAAGCAGCTGTAATCCTACCCTCCTCGCCCCTCGCCATCAGCTTTCCTGTTAACCAAGAGGCTCTCCAATAAAGTGTGATCGAGAAGGATCTTCGTCTGGTGGTGGTTCTTTCCCTGCAGGACAGGGGCTCGCCCCAAAGTGGTGCCGAAACCCGGGAAACGCCGGGTGTTTTGTGGTCACCGGGCGAGGGGCCGAAGAGGATCCAGAACTTGACACACAGAGAGGAAGACGGCGGAGAGGAAGACGTCGGTAAGTCATCCCCAGTCATAATGTTTTTTCACTTAGATCCCTACCTGATCCTTGTTATTTGCATTCCTGTGTGGTTTATTGTCCTTGTCGTTTGCTGTGAGCGCAACATGGGCAACTCAGAGGACAGAATAGGTAAGGGTACACTGCCGTTTTGGCGGCTGATTCACTCTTGCTTAAGTAAAGAAAACCACATGGAACTTATTAGAAGGGGACGGGAAGTTCTCGCAAGGCATCAAGATAGCCTTTCTGAGTCAGATTCAAATGGGGAGTCAAAAACTAGGCCTAGAAAAAGAAAAAAAATAAAAAAGAAGGGATTAAACAAAGATAAAAGTTTAAAAAAATGAGCTCAGAGAAACAGGTGAAATCTATAATTGCCCCCCCCCCAGGGGGAAAAAGGAGCCTTTGACAGGCTCTACCCTCCCATTGAGGAGCTTACACATGCAAATGTACTTGACACAGATGAGGAGGCTAGCTCCGATTCTGCAGAGGAGGAAGAAAAATTATTTAAAGGGGAAAAGGAAAGACTAAAGGAGGCCACCGCCTGTTATAGAAAAGAGCGATATAGGTCCCCGCCTAGACGCCCTTTACTGACAAAGGGGCCTAAAAGCCAAGGGTGTGGTCCTTCACAGTCGATAGAGCCTTCCGCACCCCCACCCTATAACTCCCCTGGGGACACATGCCGCTTCATTAAAACAAAAACCTGGTCGCGGCTGGCCTCCGCTTTTCCCGTTTTTGAGGACCCAGTAACTCAACAAAGGAGACATGAACCAGTTCCCTATAAACAACTAAAGGATTTGGTTCAGGCTGTCAAGGATTTTGGACCAGGTGCAGATTATTCCGTTGCGTTGTTGCGCAGGATTATTACAGCAGGGCTCGGAGCCTATAGTAAGAATGTTTAGACCCGATTCCCCTCAAATTGTTGAATGCCTAATTGTTTTGGAGGTCTTTCAGACATTCTCTATTTCTTTTAACTTGTTTACGGATTCCTTATATGTGGCTAATGCGGTTGCTGGCCTAGAGACTGCTGCTTCCGTTCGCTCTGCTAGTCTGGTGTCTAATATTCTTTTACAACTTCAGTCTTTAATTTTGTAGCGAACTTGCCCTTTCTATGTCTTAGATAATAAATAAAAAGGACCGGATCTTGTTAATAAGATCCAGGGGAGCTGTTTGTGTTTTTCCACAGGAACAGGATTCTCCTCATTGGGTTCCAGCCTGGCTGGTGAGGACAGTCAAGCGATCTCCGGAGGAGGGTCCAGAAGACAGTAAGGTCCATCAGGGCGGAGATGATAAAGGTCTTATGGACAATCTTCCTCCTGTGCCTGAAATCCATTAAAGGAGAGCCACGTTGGGGTATTCTGTCAACCTTTCCCAAACCTATGCCGGTGCTCCATTCTGCCACGGTCTTCCCTCGCTTCTTTACAACTCCATTTTCAAAGTGGATTTTATGTGGGACAAATGGCAGCTGCACGGACTTTACACCCTTTGTACTGTTGCAAGGAGGACTTATAGCTTGCAATAATGTGCCCGGGACCCTCCATACGGAGAATCAAGTGGAAGAGGGTATTAATGACATTGGACATGGCTGTGGGAGGAATACTTCCTTTGCCCCTGCGCCGGCCTGTGTTCATCCACCGTTTCTGTTCGTTCTTAGTAACTTCTCTTTCAGTAATTGTACCAATGCTTCCTGTTACTTGTCTCAATGCTGGAATGCCAAGGTATTCAAGAATGCTATGGTCCTTAGGGTGCCCCGGTGGGTCCCCGTGCCTGTAGAGGCCCCCAGCACGCTATCGCTATTCAGACAAAAAAGAGATTTTGGTATCACGGCAGCGGTGATAGCGGCTGTGGCCGCAATAACAGCTGCTGCCACAGCAGCCGGTGTGGCCATGGCCACTTCAGTACAGACTGCTGAAACTTTGAATAGTTTGGCCTCCTCCACTACCGTGGCCCTGGAGACTCAGACAGCCCTAAATTCCCATCTAAAGAGTGTTCTCTTATTTTAAGGAATGGGTAGGAGTGGGAATGTTTCTGGTGTGCTGCTTGGGAGGATGCGTACTTTGCCTCTGGTTGGTTTGCCGCTTGCGAGCCCAGACCAGGAGGGACAAGGTGGTCATTTCTCAAGCGCTCGCTGCCTTGGAAAGTGGTTCCTCCCCCCAAATTTGGCTGTCAGCTTTAAAAGGCAAATAGCTCCCCTGGCCCTTGCACCCTCAGGGTCTCAGAGTACCCATTGCACGAGGATGGGCAGGGATCTGGTAGCTTTCGTTTGACTGCCGCCTTTGCACTCTCAGGGGATCTGTCCCATTGCACTGAGGAAGGGGAGGTTGAACTTCTTCCCTTGATCGGTCAACACATCATGAGGTGCGGACCTGATCGGGAAGGTGGCTATTTTTCTGAGCTATGCCATAAGTTAATAAAAAAGGGGGAACTGTAGGGAGCCAATGCAGACGCCATTACAAGATGGCGCTGGCTTCCTGCCAGTCTTGAGGTAAACATTTCCTTATTTAGGCAACGCCTTGGCGCCAACCTCGCTTGAGGTTGTGCATGCGCTTGACGCACCTTGTCTGAAGCCTATCCCGTGGCTCCTGGTGGTGGGTGAGCTTTGGCAGCCAATCAGTAGACGCCCCGTAGTGCTCGGCCCTATAAAAGCAGCTGTAATCCTACCCTCCTCGCCATCAGCTTTCCTGTTAACCAAGAGGCTCTCCAATAAAGTGTGATCGAGAAGGATCTTCGTCTGGTGGTCGTTCTTTCCCTGCAGGACAGGGGCTCGCCGCAGAGAAGCACCAGCCAAAAACCCAAAAGCCACATAGCACAGCACCCTAGAGGGACTTGCACTAGGCACTTTGCACGTCTTTACATTGAAGTCTGAAACCCACCACCGCACCTCAAGATCTGCCCAGTGACACCACCTCCAGCCAGGTGGCTGCAGATGCAAACTACAAACTCATAAAACAGTGAATATATTGGGGAAAAAAATCTCTTCAAACTCTCACAGCTGTGTTGATAAGTATATTTAACTATCCCTAACTGTTCATCAATAGCTGTGTATCACACTGCATCTCATAAATGTGCATAATTGTGAGCCATTTACTGAAAGGTCAGCGGTGAAAGCACACACAAGACACATACCCAGACTGCTGCTTCTCATGGTCTTTGTCCTGGGTGTGTGATCCCAACCAGGTTTGGCTACATCAGATGAAGGCCCCTTGGGTCCAGCAACAAGGATCCTGAGGACTTCGAGAAGCATCCCTGGGAGTAAGAAGGACAGTGAAGCTGGATCTGGCTTGAGTGACTTGGGACCCTAGCGTCAAGGGCTCAGATTCGACAGTACCTGGACTCCTCACTTACATGCATTTTATCTTGACACCTGACCTCTGGGTGAGTAACACCACTCAGTTTCTTAATAGCTTGAGCATACTAGAGTTGAGAATGTAAATCTTTATAACTGCACATATGTGAGTTACAAGACAAAGTCAGCATTTTTAATATTCCTCAATCATCCCTGTAGACATTCTATGTTGCAGACTTAGCAGTGGGTCACCCATCTTTTCTCCTGTGAGTGCAAAGACACTGAGATTATGTTGCAGGAGAAAAGTTTATTTCATTTGTGCAGCTTCTAACCATGAGTTACCTCATGTAGAGTGATGTATGAACTGAAGTATAAAGGACCCTGCTTTCTTTATACTTATATGCTTCTAAATTCTGTGGCTATTACTTTTGGGAGCTTTCCCACGTTCCCACGCCTTTTCATCGGTACAATTTATCTGACACAATATGAGCTGTGACTTGGGAAAGAATGCTTTGCCAGATCCATTGCCGTTATATAGCTTTTTGCTGGTCAGTCATCTAAGGCAGAGGCGTAACTTATGTGAAAAACACTGACCATATGCACATGGCATTTCACCTCTATAAATTCTGAAGCACAGCAAGTTGTGATTTTATAGGGAGATTTTCAACATTCATTACAACTGTATGGTCTTACCTGGTCAAGTTATGTCATGCATAGAGGGTACTAATGGATGGGGAAAGCTCAACCATATTTATTATGCTTGTATGGATTGCCATCTATAGTTCTTTTGATGCACAGTAAGCTGTAAATTCCAGCAACCTTTATTATACTCATGACTCAACATGGATGGGTATTCTGATGCACAGTGACTAGTGGGGGTTTCAAGAAAGCTTTGCCACATTCCTTATGTGAATGGTCTCACAGCTACAGGATCTATGATGAAAAGCAAGTTGTGACCTGTTGGGACAATTTACCAATCCAATAATTTCCAGCTGGTTTTAAATATATGAGTTTCCTGATGCTGAATAAGAACGTCCTTTCTGAAAAAAACTTGCCCACATTCGTTGCATTCATATGGCTTTTAACCTGTATGCATTTTCTGATGCCTAGTGAGTCGTGTCTTTATAGAAAAAGCTTTTCCACAGTCGTTGCATTTGTACGGCCTATCACCAGTGTGAATTTTCTCATGCACAGCGAGTCGTGGCTTTCTAGCAAAAGCTTTTCCACACAGATTGCATTTATGTGGCTTTTCATGAATTAACTGATGCTTAGTGAGATATGTCTTTCTGAGAAAAGCTTTTCCACATTGACTGCACACACATGGCTTCTCGCCCGTATGAATCTTCTGATGCTCAGTAAGAGAGGACTTGAAGTAGAAAGCTTTCCCACATTGACTACATTTATGACACTTGTCACCTGTATGGATTTTCTGGTGCTCAGTGAGGTGGGACTTGATGTAGAAAGCTTTCCCACATTCACATTTATGTGGCTTGAAACCTGTATGTATTTTCTTATGAACATTGAGGTGACATTTGCTGGAAAAAGCTTTTCCACATTCATTACATTTATACGGCCTCTCCCCTGAATGTATTCTCTGATGCACAGTGAGATGTGATTTGGTGGCAAAAGCTTTTCCACACTGATCACACTTATATGGCTTCTCTCCTGTATGAACTCTCTTATGCACAGTGAATGGTGACATGGTGGTAAAAGCTTTCCCACATTCATTGCACTGATAGAGCTTCAAGCCTGTGTGGATCCTCTGATGCACTGTGAGTTGTGACTTGCTGGTAAAAGCTTTCCCACATTCATTGCACTGATAGAGCTTCAAGCCTGTGTGGGTTCTCTGATGCACTGTGAGTTTTGACTTGCTGGCAAAAGCTTTCCCACACTCATTGCACTCATTTGGCTTTTTACCTGTATGCATCCTCTGGTGGATAGTGAAATATGACTTATAAGCAAAAGCTTTCCCACATTCGTGACATTCATATGGCTTCAAACCTCTGTGGGTTCTCTGATGCTGCCTGAGTTGTGATTTGTTGGCGAAAGCTTTCCCACACTCACTGCATTTTGAAGCCCTATGAGTTCTCTGGTGCTCAGTGAGTTGTGACTTGCTTCTGAAAGCTTTCCCGCAATCATGACATCCATATGGCCTCTCACCTGTATGGATCCTGTGATGCACAGTGAGCTGTGACTTTGTGGAATAAGCTTTCCCACACTGACCGCATTCATACGGCTTGTCTCCAGTGTGGGATCTCTGATGCACAGTGAGTGATGACCAGCTGGGAAAAGCTTTTGCACATTCATTACATCTGTAAGGTTTTTCACCCGTATGTGTTCTCAGATGTGCAGCAAGCTGTTTTTTGGCACGAAAAAGATTCCCACAATAAATGCATGCATATGGCTTCTCAGTATGAGTTTTCTCATGCTGAGTGAGACTTGACTTTCTCGACAAAGTTTTACCACATTCAGCACATTCAAATGGCTTCTTACCTCTGTGGGTTCTCTGATGTTGATTCAGGCGAGACTTTCTGGAATAAGCTTTCCCACATTCACTACATTCGTACTGGTTTTTAACTGTATGAGTTTGCTGATGCTGACTTAGTTGTGACTTGCTGGGAAAATCTTTCCCACAGTCATAAGGCTTATTATCTGTTTGGGCTCTCTGACACACAGTGAGCTGTGACGTGGGGACATGTTCCCCACATTTATAAAGCTGGTGTTTCTTCTTACTGGTATAGTCCATAGTCACACATGTATTACTCTGGGGCTGAGTGAGGAGTGACTGTTGACAGAAGGATTTCTGGCAGTGGTTATGTTCATAATGCTTATTCCAGTGGATTTGCTGTTCCTCTTTTAATTCTGCTGTGAAACAAAAAAGTATTATATTGTTTACACAAAACCAGGACTTGCCTCAAAATTGCTTCCCAATACTCAGTCAGGCATTATACCACATGCTGACCATACTCAACGGTATGTCTTGACATGACCTGTTTTACACAATTGAGTACAATCTGAGGAGTTTGTACATTCATCGAATTTACTGGCAGTTTCATCAATATGCAATGCCTCTATGTGACAACCATATTGACCTTTCTTAGGGTTCCCCTTTTTCAGCCTCAAGAATAGCTTCTTTCTAGTTTTCCTGAACACAGACATTCTACCTTGGATAAGAATTTAAGTAATCTAAATTTCATTCTCAGTTTTATGACTACGTGTGCAAGTAGAAGTTTTTAAATGTGCCTGTTTACATTGTCCCTGATGTGGGTTTTCATTTCCTTCCTGCATATATTCACAGGACTGTTTGTTCTACTCTTGTTTGATTTCAGTTCTATCATTAGTGAAATATTCTTCTACAGTAGCACAGGGTATGTCTCTTGTTTCTAGTCTCCATATTTGTACCATGTTCTACAGAAAAGTCTTGTTAATTTTCTGTGGAGATGAGATGAAAAGTTCAAGTGTGTGCCCTTGTACCTCATCATGTTTGACAATGTCTGCCTGATCACCACTGTTCCTGTACATATGGCGACTTGTGACCTCTTGCTACCATACTGGATTACTCTTGGAGTCTGGGGCACTGAACTCAGGGGTTCATGCTTATGAAGCCACACAGTTCACCATAGAGTACTACTCAGTCAACCCTGGGTTTCTTTCTTTCCTTTCTCTGGGGTGGGGCGGTTCGAGATAGGGTCTTATTCTAGCTCAGGCTGAACTGAAATTCACTATGTATTTTCAGGATGGCCTTGAACTCACAGTGATCCTTCTACCTCTGCCTCCAGACTGCTGGGATTAAAAGTATGTGCCAACACACCTGCCAACATTGGGTTTCTTAATGGCTTTGGACATCAATCTCCACTTATACACCCATGTTATCAAAATAGATATTCATCTTTATTCACTGTTATCACGAGGGAAGAAGAGGAAAAAGGAGAAACAATAGAGAAAGGACAAACACAACTGTTAGATGAAAACACAGTAAGAAAAAATGGAGAACTGCAAATACCGGAAGTAAAGTAAAAACAAACTGAACAAAGTAAGAAAACTACCGGAGCCATAAAGGAAACACACAGGGGGACATAACCTGTACCATGAGCAGTGACGATGAAATCTTGCAGTGTTTATAGGAATGTCGGGTCTGTAGCTGGACTCTAACACACGTCCTCTGCTCTCACCATACACTTGGTGCATGCTGGCTGATACAGGCCCAAAACTGTGTCAATTATAGGGTTACAGTCATATAAGAAATCTGTTTGTGCACAAGCTGCCACTGGGGACCTCTGAAGTGAATGGACCAGGTACAATCTACTCAGTGTAAAAGGGCACACTCCTTACAGATACAAGGAAAAGGACACAGGATCTGCTTGTGTTTCAGACAGTCAATTACAAGTGGCAAGCAGGACTCTGTTAGAGAAAAGTAGGTCCTTATGGACATAACCAAGGATCAACCACGCATGGTAAGGGGAAGGATCCAGCTATCAGAATCTGCAATCGTCATTTTCAGATACACGCTGCAGCTAAACACTGGAAGCTATAGTGAATCTCTCTAGGTACAGCGAACGAGTCATTAACCATCCATGTAAGTGACTTTGGCATGAAGCGTGAGACCACAAACCCTCCTCACCTGGGATCGCTCATGCGAAACCTGCTCAGTCGTGCTAAACCTGACCCTGAATGATTCGAACTGCTGATGCTGTATGTGTATGTAACAGACACACTCCATGTGCCTACGACTTCCCTGGAACATGTGTGTGTGCGCACACGCACGCACACGCACTGTCGGGTTTGAAGAGCAGGTGCAGCCTTCTTCTAGCACGCTGATAAACACAATCAGTTTCTCTATGGTAGCTGGCTGTCACAGATTAACTCACACGCAAACAGTTCAAACAACTACCTCCTGACTAAAGCTAACACTGGCCAGAGATACAGATTTCTTTCTTTCTTTCTTTTTTTTTTTTTTTGGATGTAGGGTCTAACTTTAGTCTAGGCTGACCTGGAATTACTATGTAGTCTCAGGGTGGCCTCAAAGTCACAGTGATTCACCTACCTCTGCCCCCAGAGTGCTGCGATTACAGGCGTGTGTGCCACCACATGTGGCTCAGAGATACAGATTTCTAATTCCAGTGATAATATGATTTTGGCATGAATTTCTAGTACTTACATCTTTGGATTTTTTTTTTCCAATTCTGGTCTTATAAATACGTATTAGACCTTATGAACTTGATTCTGCTCATGGGCACTGTGGTATGCAGAACACTTCTCACCACGTACATGAAAATTTCTCATGCACACATTTGTAATTTTCTTATAAATTCCAGAGGAGACTACAAATGTAACTATGTTATGCACTCTTTTGTGTAGTGACTTTAAAAGTTGTATCACCATTGTATGTTGAAAATATTACTTGCTTAAGATGTTTCTTCTCAAGAATTTTATCACAATAGTGACATTTGAATTAACAGCTCTACTATATCAAAAAACATAAGTGGGGCTGGAAAGATGGCTTAGTGGTTAACTGCTTGCTTGTGAAGCTTGAGAACCCCAGTTTGAGGCTCAATTCCCCAGGATACACATTAGTCAGATGCACAAAGGGGTGCATGGATCTTGAATTGGTTTGCAGTACCTGGATGCCCTGATGGGCCCATTCTTTCTCTCTCTCTCTGCCACTTTCAAATAAATAAAAATTTAAAAAAGTTAAAAACATACAAGTGAAGACTTAAGTGCAATATTTAAATCAACATATTTTCTAAGTGGACTAGAGTTAGCTTAGTGATTAAACATGCTTTCTTGCAATGCCTGGTGGCCTGGATTTAATTACCCAGAGCCCACGTAAATCCAGGTGCCCAGCATGGCACTTAAAGCCAAAGTCTGTTTGAAGAGGCAGGAGGCCCAGGTTCTGCAGTAGTCATTTTCTTTTGCTCTTTTTGTCCTCAAGTAAACAAAGAGGACTATTTCAAAAAGTATTTACAAAGAAAACACACAGGGGCTGGAGTGATGGCTTAGCGGTTAAGAACTTGTCTGTGAAGCCTAAGGACCTCGGTTCATGGCTCGATTCCCCAGGACCCATGGTATCCAGATGCACAAGGGGGCACACACATCTGGAGTTCATTTGCAGTGGCTGGAAGCCCTGGTGCGCCCATTCTCCCTCTCTCTCTGTCACTCTCGAATAAATAAATAAAAAATGAACAAAAAATTTTGAGAAAAAAAAAAAGAAAACACACAGAATGAATGAAATTTTTGAAAGTGCAAAAAAAGTCCTTCAATTGCAGAAACAGGGCCATGGGTTGATGGGGTGAACGTTCTTTATAAACTGCATGAAACCGGTGTGTGTTTCACAGCAAAGGCCATCTTTAGACTGGAATAAAATCAGTGAATGGGGCTTAACATGATATTCCCGATCAGGTCTCATCCAACTGTCCTCCTGTCTCCAGCATGTATTCACTTACCTGGAAGCCTCTGAACTGACCCTTCTGTTACACTCCATGGTGATAATCCCTGCTCCAACTTGAAGATCAGCTCTGGTTTGGTCATACACTGTCCTGTAAATGGGAAATGATACACAAATAGCTTCAACTTGCTAGATCAGGTATGCTCAATAAAGATCACCGCTCCAGTTCAAGACATGGGCTCCACTGGACGTGCAGACTCTTCTCAGAGAAGCTTCATGCTCACAGCGTTCACTGACTGGACTAACACCATGAAGTGACTTTAAACTTCTGGACATAGTGGTGCACTCCTTTAATCCCAGCTCATAGAAGGCAGAGGTAGGAGGTTCGCTGTGAGTTCAAGGTCACCCTGAGACTACGTAGTGAATTTCAGGTCAGCCTGAGCTAGAGTGAGATGCTAACTCGAAAAACCAAACCAAACCAAACCAAAACAAAACAAAAACAAATATTCTCTCCTGTGAGTCAGGCCTTCACTAGGTACACCTATCCATTGTGGTTAGTTAGTTAGCAAGCTGTTAGCAACATCTCTACCAGGTCAAACATGCATTAGATGTCAACATACACACAGGAGGATAGTTGGGAATTCGAGACCAACCTGAGTCTAATAGTGAATTCCAGTCAGCCTGGACCAGAGTGAGACCCTACCTTGAAACACAAACAAACAAACAAAAAACAAAACAAAAAAATTACTGAATGATGAGAAAATACTCAGAGGAGACAAAATGAAATCAGAAACACAGTGAATGGCATTTCTCTCAGGTGGATATAGACAGAGTAGTCACCAAAAAAAAGTCAGATAGTCAGGTAGAAAAGAACACTGAGGGCTGGAGAGATGGCTTAGCGGTTAAGCGCTAAGAACCCCGGTTCGAGGCTCGATTCCCTAGGACCCATGTTAGTCAGATGCACAAGGGGGCGCACGCATCTGGAGTTCCTTTGCAGTGGCTGGAGGCCCTGGCGTGCCCATTCTCTCTCTCTCTCTCTCTCTCTCTCTGCCTCTTTCTCTCTCTGTCACTTTCAAATATATAAATTAATTAAATAATTTTAAAATAGAAAGAAAGAAAAGAATACTGGACAGAATAATTTTTTTAAATTACAACAGCACAGAGGATTCATATCTAAATTAATAAGGCAATAATTATATAAACATAACCAAGGACAATTAATAAATTAGAAAGAATGGAAGGAATAATGGACCTTTAGGTTTATAAAAAAAAGTTAAGAATGTTAAAAATCTTAAGAATATGCACAATCATAATCATCATGCGCAGCATAAAACCAGTATGACAAAATGTTTCCTATACAGGGCTGGAGGGGTAGCTTAGCAGTTAAGGCATTTGCCTGAAAAGCCAAAGGATGTAGGTTAGATTGTCCAAGGACCCAAGTAAGCCAGATGCACAAGAGAGCACATGCATCTGGAGTTCATTTACAGTGGCTGGAGGCCCTAGGGCACCCATTCTCTCTCTCAAATAAATAAATAAATAAATAAATAGATTTTTAAAGAGTTTCCTATGGGCTTACTGGTAACATACTCACATAGCTGGCTTTATTTATTTTTTCAAGTCTGACCTGGAGTTTACTATGTAGTCTCAGGGTGGCCTCGAACTCAAGGTGATCCTCCTACCTCTACCTCCTGAGTACTGGGATTAAAGGTGTGTGCCACTGTGCCTGACTTATAGCTGGCTTTTATGATGCTAAACTATTCTTTTGCCTTCAATTGTGAGGGATAATTTGGCTGAGAATACTATTTTGCATTGGTAGCCATGCTCTTGAAGGATTTGAAATACAACATTCCAGTCTCTTTGCATTCTTTTTTATTTATTTATTTATTTGAGAGCAACAGACACAGAGAGAAAGACAGATAGAGGAAGAGAGAGAATGGGCGCGCCAGGGCTTCCAGCCTCTGCAAACGAACTCCAGACGCGTGCGCCCCCTTGTGCATCTGGCTAACGTGGGACCTGGGGAACCGAGCCTCGAACCGGGGTCCTTAGGCTTCACAGGCAAGCGCTTAACCACTAAGCCATCTCTCCAGCCCCTCTTTGCATTCTTAGAAGTTCAAATGAAACTCAGAGGTAAATTTCATGGCCTTATCATTGATGTAGTAAGCAGTTTTTCTCTTATGGCTTTTAAACAAACCTCCTCTTTGCTTCTAGTGTTGAAAATTTTGACTTCAATATGATGTGGGGAATTTCTTTTCTGATGTTTACCATTTGGTTATTTGAATGCCTCTTATATTTTGATGGGACTCTCTTGTGAGAATAGCAAAATTGTCTTTGCTAATTTTGTTGAAGATATTCAATATGGCTTTGGCTGGTAATACTGCCTTTTTTGTATACCAATGACCCAAATACTTGGGTTCTTTAAGGTTTCTCATATTTCCATTATATTTTGTTCACATGTTTTCTTGGAACTTACTAGTTTCTGGACATTCCTCTCCCTTGTCTTTAAGTTCTGATAGTCTACCCTCCATATGATCTACTTTGTTGGTAGGGCTTTTGGCGGGAGCCTTTCAAATGTTATTTCACTGCTATTGTCTATTATATTTTATGTTAGAACCTATATTGCTTTGTGGAATTCCATTTCTTTTTCTTTTTCTTTTTCTTTTTTTTTTGAGGTAGGGTCTCACTCTAGCCCAGGCTGACCTGGAATTCACTCTGTAGTCTCAGGCTGGCCTCCAACTCATGGTGATCCTCCTACCTCTGCCTCCTGAGTGCTGGGATTAAAGGTGTGCACCACCACGCCTGCTCTTCATTGCTACTTTTTAAGAGAGAGAGAGAGAGAGAGAGAGAGAGAGAGAGAGAGAGAGAGAGAATGAGAATCAGCATCCTAGGGCTGCTACCCCCCCTCTAAAAAACTCCAGATGTGGGCGCCCCTTTCTACCTCTGACTTTATGTGGGTAATATGGAACTGAACCAAAGTTGTGCAGCTTTGCAGTCAAGTGCCTTACCACTAAGTCATTTCTGTAGCTTCCAACTTGTTTTCATTTTCTTATTTTTTATTTATTTGAGAGAAGGGGGCGGGGGGGGGAGAGAGGGAAAGAATGGGAGCACTAGAGCCTTCAGTGCAGAAGCGTGCGCCCCCTTGTGCACCTGGCTTACATGGGTCCTGGGGAGTCAAACCTGGGTCTTTTGGCTTTGTAGGCAAGCACCTTTACCACTTAGCTATCTCTCCAGCTCCAACTTCTTTTTTTGACAAGATTGCCTTGCTATTGGTTGTACATTCCAGTATTTCATTGTGTCATCACTGAATTCATTCAACTGCCCACTGACGTCTTTTTGGTTGGTTCTTCTCCATTTCTTCTATCCTTCTACATAGATCTTTTTTCTTTCTTTCTTTCTTTCTTCCTTTCTTTCTTTCTTTCTTTTTTTTCTGTTTTTGGTTTTTCAAGGTAGGGTCTCACTCTAGCTCAGGCTACCTGGATCTTTTTGATTCACATCAATTTTTTTTCAGAGGCGTATTGAGTTATTTTGCTGATTTCTTGGTGTCCCCTGCAGTCATTTTTTGAGTTCATTCTTGAATGTTTCTTACTGATTTTGTCATTCAGCCATGCTTTACATTCCTCTGTGGATTGTTTATCTTGGTTCCCAATAAACTCCTCTATCCTTTTGTTCATGGCCTCATTAAGCTCATTGGATATACTTGTCATAGCTTTATTTTGGAGTTCTATGGCTGCAGAACAGACCAAAAGCCAATATCATACCAAATGGAGGAAAACACAAAGTATTCTCATTAAGAACTGGAACTAGGCAGGTGTGCCCATTCTCACTACTGAGTTAAAACATAGTACTTCAAGTCTTAGCTCAAGCAATAAGACAGTAAAAGAAAGAAAAGGGACAGAAATGAAAAATAAAGAACTCAAACTAGTACCATTCACAGATTACATGATTCTATAAATGAGAAAACAAACAAACAAAAAACTCATTAAAAAAACCCAGCTACTTTCAGATTTTGCAAGATACAAAATCAATACAAAACGAACTTGTGAGTCTTTATATATACCAATAACAAAAATATGGAAAAAGGATTCAGAGAAGCTATCCCACTTCCAATAGCCAAAAACAATAATCAATTATCTTGGTATCTCCCTAACAAAGGAATTAAAAGACCTAAACACAGCAAACATGAAAATAATGAAGAAGGAACTGGTGGACAAGACGGTATGACCATCCATGCTTATGGGTTGGATGAATTAATATTTTTAAAAATGGCTATGCGACCTACAGCAATATGCAGAATCAATGAAATTCCAATCAAAATCACAATGTTCGTCAGACTTAGAAAAATAGTCTACAAGTTGATATGTAAGAACAAAAGGTAACAGATAGTCAACATGTTCCAACTATACCCCCAACAAAGGTTCACTATGTAGAATCTACAAAGAATGTAAGAACCTAAGCCATAAAGAAAAAGCAAGCACCCCACTCAAAAACTCAGGCAGGGGACTGAACAGAGTTCTCAAGGGAAGATGTACAAGCAGCCATTAAAACCTGAAGAGATGTTTAACATCTCTACTCATCAGGGAATTGCAAATTAAGATGACTGTGAACTTCCATCTCACTCCAGTCAGAACGGGAACCACTGAAAAACTGTGCTGGAGAGATGGACAACTGGTTAAGGTGTTGGCCTGTACAACCTAAGCCTAACTTCCCAAATTCAATTTCCCAGTACTATAGAGCTATAGGGCACAAACAAAATTATGGAAACTAAATAATACACTACTAAATGATGAATGGGTCAAGGAAGAAATCAATAAAGAAATCAAAAAACTTAGAGAATCAAATGATAATGAGAATACAACATACCAAAACTTTTGGGACACAATGAAGGCAGTCCTAAGAGGGAAATTTATAGCTTTAAGTGCCTATATTAAGAAATTAGGAATGCCATACATAAACAACCTAGTACGCCATCTTAAGGCCTTGGAAAAAGAAGAACAATGGAAGCCAAAAATCACTAGATCAGAAAAAATAATAAAGATTAAGACCAAAATTAATGAAATAATTGTCAATATCTTAAAGAAAAGCAGCTCTCCTGACCTGCAAGAGACCTTTTGTTACATAATAATAATGAAATTTAAAAAAAAAAAGCCTTCAACAATTTCCTAGGTCTATCATAATAGGGATGCACCATCAACATTCCCAACCAGATTTCCATAAATGCCTCAATTTTAACTATAATTGGAAATATAGAGATACACGATAAAAATCAACTGCAGTTTTAATTTTATGGCAGCATTAATTTTTATGTTCTTAGCCTTGTTCTCTAAGGAACCCCAATAAACTCAAACTAAGCTGGAACTGATTTCTACTTTGGGCCCAAATCTCCTCAGGTTCCCCTGAAAGTCACAGGACACAAATGACAGACGCAGAAACAAAACCTTGTGTCCTCAGATCTCACCGCAGTTAAAGCTGACTTAACAGAAGTGACGGAAACAAGAACACAGGAATTCGCACGTGGAAAAGGAGTAGGAAAAAAAAGGGCTGGAGACAGCCGGTGAGAGTGAACTGGAAAGAAGGAATGCTCCTGTTCTACAGTACAGAAGTGAGCATGCATCTGACAAAAATTAAATTAGCATTTCAAAACAGATACAAGAATGTTTTAAGTGTCAAAACAGGCAATGGTGGTGCATGCCTTTAATCCCAGCACGCAGGAGGCAGAGGTTAGGAAAGTTCTCGAGTTCGAAGCCACCCTGAGACTACATAGTAAATTCCAGGTCAATCTGGGCTCGAGTGAGACCCTCCCTAGAAAAAATAAAACAAAAGAAAAAAACCCAAAAAAGTTTAAGTGTCTCACATATAAGATACACCTGAAGTGAATGCTCTGGTCATTACGTATAGGTGTACCGCAAAGCCACACTGGTCCATATGTAATGCACCCCAATACAATGAGTCAATTTAAAAATAGAATAACAAAAGGCAAATAATTACTACTCATCTCTCCAGGAAGTTAAACTCACCCAAGCACACGAGGCTGCTATAGTTCTCCAGCATCACATCCCTGTACAGGGCTCGCTGAGCCGCACCCAAGTACAGCCACTCCTGGCAAGAGAATTCCACAGCCACGTCTTCAAACGATACGAGCTCCTGTAACGAGAGGTGTCATAGGAACCCAGGAGCGCAGACTGGGGCTACAAGAGAGCAGCAGACACATCCATAGGTATTCCTTTCAACAGGGACGGACACAAAGTACAGGTCATCGACAGAGTATAACACGGTGGCAAAGAATCAAGACGAACGTCCTGCCTATGTCTTACTGTAGTGATTTGAGAAAATATGATTAGATTTGTTTGTTTGCTTGGTAATTTTCAAGGTAGGGTCTCAGTCTAGCTCAGGCTGATCTGGAATTCAGTATGTAGTCTCAGGGTGGCCTCAAACTCACGGCGATCCTCCTACTTCTGCCTCCTGAATGCTGGGATTAAAGGCATGCACCATCATGCCTGGCCATATGATTAGTTTTAAAAAAAATTACAACAGAGAAAACTGAACTTGGCCTCTGGCGGCATAGGAGTCATGCCAAATCAACCTAGGGAGGGATTTAAGCAGAATCCCCAGCAAAATACACTCCTCTTCTGAAAAGTGAAGGAGTACAGGTTATCCTTAGACACGGCGAGAGAAGCCAGAGAGCCCAAGATCCACCAGAGAGGAGGAGGACAGCCAGAGTCCCACTGAGCACTGGTGCCCTGTGATTCACGCGCCACACACCCACCAGGTGCGCCAGGCGGCAGCACCAGAGACCAAACAACAGATTTTTTTTTTTCCCAACTTCATCAGTCTTCTTGCTTCTTTAAGAAGTCTGAAGGAAAGACAGCTGAGATCAACTAAAGAGCTACTGAAAGTGCGCGCAACTCCAGAAGTCTGAACTCTCCCATCCCCCACCATCAGAACCACGGAAGCGCAGCCAACAGAGCAGGTCAGGGGCGCCAGCTGCACAGCACAGCATGGAGGGGTCGAGGCGGGCACTCAGCACTGGTGAGATTGGAAGCCACCCCAAAAGGGAACAAGGGTGAGTGACCAAAAAGAAAAAAAGAAAAAACATATAAATAGACCTATAACAAGTACAGAGATCTAAGCAGTTATAAAAAGTCTCCCAAATAAAAAAAAAAAAGTCCATAAGCCAGGCGTGGTGGTACATGCCTTTAATCCCAGCACTCGGGAGGCAGAGGTAGGAGGGTCGCCGTGAGTTCAAGGCCACCCTGAGACTCCATAGTGAATTCCAGGTCAGCCTGGGCTAGAGTGAGACTCTACCTCGAAAAAACTAAAATAAATAAATAAATAAAGTCCAGGCCCAGATGGATTCACTGGTGAATTTTACCGGTCCTTCATGGAAGATAAGACTCCTCCATGACACACTTAGAAATATTTGGAGCACTTATGCACATATGAAGCTTGGACGTTTTATCAGTGAGAAAGGGATTTTCCCTACATACTTAAGAGAGACTAGAAGCAACCTGCCAGAATCACACTTCTCACTTTCTTACAAATATTCCAAAGTTTTAAGGAAGGAGGAATGCTTTTCATGAGAAGTGAATTAGCATCATCAGATATGTAGTTCTTTGAAAATTTCACGACATGTATTATCACTGCTTTTGCTATTGTCAGCAAAGTCCTTTAATAGTTGGACAACCAACAACGGTTATCGCTCAGCCCACTAGGAAAACTCACCCTTTCAATTCTGTTTGTACAGAACCACATATGATACCACAGTCAGTATTACTCACATTCTGGACAGAAACAGAATCAGCAGAATGACGACATTAATGACAAGACTGGCTTACAGGGCACAATGTGGCAGTCCAGAGATGACTGTCTAGAGGCTGGACAGTCTGAAACCACAGTGGCTGCTCACGCCAGGAGGCTGGAGGCCTCAGCAGCCTCAACCCAGCACTGAAAGGCTCGATGATTCCTGGGGAACCGCTGTTCTTCAATCCATGATGGAAGGTGGGTCTAGCTGGGTTCTGCTGTCCATGAAGGATTAGAGCATTTCTCAAACAAATAATTATTTTAAAAAACGTAATTTATTACAAAAAAAAACTATGGGGACTTTTAAAGTTGGACTGGATGCATTGCATTTTACACATGGATGGTTATCAGTTTATGGGGTACAGGGGCAGAATGTGGTGGTTTGATTCAGGTGTCCCCCACAAACTTATGTGTTCTGAATGCTACATCACCAGTTGGTGGCAATTTAGGAACGTCTAGAGGTGATGTATTATTGGGGGCGGGGTTTTGGGTACTGTGACAAACTCCCCCTTGCCAGTGATTGGCACACTCTGCTGCTGTTGCCCACCTGCTTTTGGCCAGTAGGTGATGTCCACCTTCTGCCTGTGCCTCCTTGTCCCCTGCTGTCACGTTCCCTCTGTCTGGCAGCTAAAACTTGCTGGTGGTACTGAGATCTATGATAGCCTTACTATGTGAGGTAAGTGGTCGCCTGAGGGTCAGGTCCTGGTTGAGGCCACCTAGGAACGCCAGGTCCCCACAGACAGAGCATAGGACACAAATAAATGGAAGTCGCAAGTAGCTGGCAAGCCTGACTGGAACATTTTCTCAAAGCATTTAAATCTCGTATTATGATGATCTAAGGTCTCCTATGTTTTTACACATTCATTTATTAATTTCTCCACCCATTTTTGTGTGGGGACTTTGGAGAAAAGGTCTCACCGCACAGCACAGGCTTGCAGGGACATGGGGACTTGTTCCTGCTTCTTTCTGTCCAGTTCTGGGATGACAGGAGTGTGTCACAATGCCTGCCTCACTTTGCATACTGTAAGCAAACGACGCCATTCTGGGCAGGACATGAGGTCCAGTTGCTTTTTAGCGCCGACCTGTCTCAGTTTGGCGGGTCATCTGCTTGATCATTACGCCTTGCTTTCCAAAGGTTTCTTCTCTAACAGATAAATGGAGCATACGGCATGGACTTCTCTGTACTCATTCTCCATGACTCCTATTTTCCTCTTCCTGGCATTTTACCAGTAGTAAGCAAGCTAATTACAATCATGAATAAATGCTAAATGTGATGGTGGTGTGAAATAACAAGTGCATCTTGTTCCGTGAGTCCACACATTGCACTGGAAAGCCCTTTTCACCATGCAGACTCTGGGAGCTTTGCACAAATACACGTCACGTACTTGGCATCCCATTCTAAGTAGAAGAGTGTCACTCCCCCAAAACTGCCTATCACCCACCTATTGATCACCCTCCTCTTTCCATACACATGACAAATAGACACCTAGACAACCGCTCATTTATTTATTTATTTTTTAAATTTTTATTAGCATTTTCCATGATTATAAAAAAATATCCCATGGTAATTCCCTCCCTCCCCTCCCACACTTTCCCCTTTGAAATTCCATTCTCCATCATATTACCTCCCCATCTCAATCATTGCACTTACATATATACAATATCAACCTATTAAGTGCCCTCCTCCCTTCCTTTCTCTTCCCTTTATGTCTCCGTTTTAACTTACTGGCCTCTGCTACTAAGTATTTTCCTTCTCACACAGAAGCCCAATCATCTGTAGCTAGGATCCACATATGAGAGAGAACCTGCAACCACTGATTTTTAATTGTCTCTAGGTTTCTTCCTTTTCCACAATGTTACGTCTTTAGAATTTAAACCCCAGGGACTGAAGGAATTGCAGGCCTGGGAAGAGGTGGTGGTGAGGGACCGAGATGCACAAAACAAAGTTGCAACCATTTGGAAATCAGATATGAGGGCTCCATGAGTTGAGGGTTCAGGAGGTCCTCTAGGACAGAACCCAGGAGTGAAGGGACGCAGGCAATGCAGAGCCAGTGAACAGTGTGACATGATTATGTGGTACTACCAGTTTCTGCCCGTCTTAGGGAGCCAGGATCCAACTCACCATTTCTAGATCCTGGGCCATGAAGTGTCCTCCTTGATCCCACCCACGGCTGCAATGTTTCACAGAGAATTCCAGAAAATTTCAACCTTCCATCTGTAAAGATAGTAAAGTCACATCTGAAGGACATACGTAGTTACGCCTTAAGCATAAATCATTATTATTGTAACATTACCTTTTTCTTTTAAGTACGTAGAAAAAAATGTTCTTTGTACTCAAGTAATTTCGCAGCAATTGTTGCTAATTGTGCCAGAAGTCTTGGCTTTCAGCTCACAAGAGACGTTAAGCAGAACAAAGAGTGGGGGGGCCCCTTCCCCCTCTCATGTTTTCAGGTCCCCCCCCCCCACGCCAAATCTCGACTTCCCACAGAGCCTTTCCCCTGAGTTCTGCTCTGTCACACCTCGACTGCCCTCTCAGACCACTGGCCCATCCCTAGTATGTTCACACCGTCTCTCTGAGTCAAGTCCTCTCTATGGCAATCATCTCCCTTAGACAGCAGCCTGCAAACTTCAGGCCCTGGTTCCTGGTATCCAAGTTGAGCCTCACACCTCCAATCCACACCATGGCTTCGTCCTTCACACGGTAAGGGCTGTCTTCCTCACACGTCCTCCTTCCACAGACCCTTCAATCTCTCATTATCCACAGAGACAGAACAAGGGATGAGTCTCTACCATCTTTTCTACTTTTAGATTGATTCATTATTATGTGCAGAGAGAGAGAGAGGGAAGGGGGGAGGGAGGGAGAGAGGAAGAGGAAGAGAATGCGTGTGCCAGGGACACTTGCCAGTTTAAATGAACTCCACATGCATGCGCCACTGTGTACATCTGGCAGTACCTGGGTTCTAGAGATTTGAACCTTGAAAACAACCATCTTTTTTTTCAAAAAATTATTTATTTATTTATTTGAGAACGACAGAGAGAGAGAGAGGGAGGGAGAGAAAATGGGCACACCATGGATTCCAGCTACTGCAAAAGAACTCCAGATGCATGTGAAAGGCCCAAGAATTCAGAAGCTCAGAAATACTATCACGCTCCAAGGGGAGCTTAAGTGGGCTCCCTGCATACCTCAAACTCCAGGCTTTACTCTCTGTTGGAAGCAAGTAAAGAATCCCTCTTCTCATTATATCAGAGCCCACTCCTAATATAAAACTAGGTAAAAGGGCATGAGATAGCCCTCAAGGATGGGAAATGAGTAATGAAGTGAACCACTTATTTGGTTTCTGTAAATAGCCTGCACTATAAGCCTTACACTATAAGCCTTAATAGCCCACACTGTTAGCCTTAGTAGCTCGCACCATAAGCTGTAGCAGCCTGCCTCAGACCACCAAGGTCATAGGAGGCTGATACCATACTCTGCTACCCCCACCCAAGGACCTGCGCAAATGCTGACCTCCAAGGTCATAGGAGACTGGAACCACACTCTGCTACTCCCACCCAAGGACCTGCGCAAATGCTGACCACCAAGGTCATAAACTAATTGGCTTAGAAACTATGGGGTGGCACCAACTGACTGGCTAACACCCTGCGGGACTCCTAATATTAGAAAATGATTGGTCTAAGGCACAGGCTTTGTTAGAAACCCTATAAAAACTGTCCTGTTCCTGCATTCGGGGCTCTGCAGTCCTCTACCCCTGTGCGGTGTACGACTGTGGGCCCCAGCGCGCTTGGAATAAAATCCTCTTGCAGTTTGCATCAAGACCGCTTCTCGTGAGTGAGTGATTTGGGGTGTCGCCTTATCCGGGCAGAGCGTGGGGACCCCCTGCAGGGGTTTTTTCCTACACATGCACCACCTTTTCCATCTGGTTTACATGGGTACTGGGGAATTGAGCCTTGAACCGGGGTCCTTAGATTTCACAGGCAAGTGCTTAACCGCCAAGCCATCAAACGAGCATCTTAGCCTCTAAGCCATGTCTATACCCCTCCCATTCTTTTTAGAATTCCCTGAGTTTAATGAAGACACAGCCTTCTGGAACCCACGATAAACACGTCATTGTCCAGTTTGTCCCACGGTGTCAGGTAATGACAGACTCACTGTAGGGAGCTAATGGCGCTGGCTTCCTGCCAGTCTTGAGGTAAACAATTCCTTATTTAGGCAGCGCCTTGGCGCCAACCTCGCTTGAGGTTGCGCATGCGCTTGACGCACCTTGTCCCGAGCCTATCCCGTGGCTCCTGTGGGCGGGTGAGCCTATGGCAGCCAATCAGCAGGCGCCCCGTAGTATTCTGCCCTATAAAAACAGCTACACTCCTGCGCCCCTCGCCCCTCGCCATCAGCTTTCCTGTTAACCAAGAGGCTCTCCAATAAAGTGTGATCAAGAAGGATCTTCGTTTGCTGGTCGTTCTTCTCCTGCTGGTCAGGGGGTTCGCCGCAACTCACTTTCCGCATCTCCAACCCCTGACATCAGCTCCCCTGACCCCACAGCCAGCTAAACTCAGTATCCCACTGTTCTCCTAGGTTTCAGGTTCCCAGAGGGAGGCCCAGTGGACTTTAAGGCTGCAATGGCCTCTCTAAAACAATTTCTGAGTCTTGGCATGCTGAGTTGAGACCACACTGGCCAACAGGGAGCCCCAGTGTTCCAGTCTGGAAGAAAAGACAAGACCGAGTCCAAGGCAGAACTTGGCTTCTCTGAAGTTCAGAGCACTATTTGGGAATAAACTTAAGACCCAGGCCACATCGGGCTCAGTTGCTCTAATTTATGAAAGGGTTTTGTGTGAGCGTTTCACTAGGTGATGGATCCCTGTGGACCAGACTGGCCTGGAACTTGTTGCCCCCTTCAGCCTTGGCTTTTGAGTGGCTGGGATTACAAAACTGCATACAGGGCCAGAGGGATGGCTTAGCAGTGAAGGCGTTTGCCTGCAAATCCAAAGGACCCAGGTTCGATTCCCCAGGACCCACGTAAGCCAGATGCCCAAGAGGGCGCACGGGTCTGGCGTTCGTTCGCAGAGGCTGGAGGTCTTGCCCAATCTCTCTCTCCCCATATTTCTCAGTGAAATAAATAAATAATATAATTTTTAAATGCATGCAGATGGCCTTTTGGAAGTGAGATTGAACACAGACCTTGGCTTGATCCCTTGTTTCACCTTAAAAGGGAGCTGCTGGAAGGACATCCAGAGAAAAAGGAAGAGGGCAGGAAGGAGACACACCTCTGCCCTGCCCAATGCAGCTCCTGATACCTGCATCCAGTTTAACCATGCACCTGTATGGGGGTCTGTAGCAGACAGCCTCAGGGTTGCTGAGATAAACTTCCAGACCAGGCACAGTTATGGAAGTGGGATTTATTGAAGCTTACAGATCCAGGGGAAGTTCCATAATGGCAGAAGAAGCTGGCCTGCCTTCACAGGACCAAACACACACACACACACAGAAAGAGGGGGTAGGGAGAGAGAGAAGCACAAGCCTAAAAGTCAAAAGTCACACACACTGCCCACTTCAGGAACTCCAGCTAGGCACACATTGCGTATCTTTAGATTGGAATCTCCAACCCACCACCACACCTTAAGATTCCAAAGTGACACTGCCTCCAGCCAAGTGGCTGTAGATGTAAACTACAAATTAATGAAACACTGAATATTTTGGAGGCCATCTATTCAAACTACCACAGTGTCTCAACCAGCAAAAGCACCTTCCCAAGTCAGGCTTCCACACTGAATATTATCGTGATAGATAGGCCACAGAGGGCAGAGACACAGATATGTGCAATAAAAAAGCCAGGGAGCTGGATGTTGGTGCTCATATGTATAAACCTCAGTACTTGGAAGGCAGAGGGCAGAAGACGGCCCAGGCTACACAGTGACTTCCAAGTGCACCTTGACTGCAGACGGAGACACAGCTTGCAAAACTAGAGGGCAGGCAGGAGAAACAGGGATGAGGTGGAACAACCAATATACAAAGACACAGTGACAGCCAGAGAACATGGGGGCTTGTGCCTTTTCTGGGTGAGGCTGAGCTCCCCGCCCCATTCCTCTCTCCAAAGTGGCCAAAGGTTCCTTTCCAACCTGTCACTGAGGGAAAAGGTTTCCACCCAGCAGCAGCCCTGCCCCCAGGAAAACCATGCATGCCCCAAGTTTCATGTCGGCAGGGGAATTGTGACCCAGGCCAGCCACCTCTGGTCCCCACATGTGGCCCTTCCAGGTGTGAGAGCAGAGGGTGTCAATCTATCCCCAGACTCCAAGGCCCGGCCTTAAGCTCTCACTGCGGCTTACAGAGCCATCTTACTGAGTCTCTATTGCAAGGCTCAGGGTCCATTGCAGAAGAGGTGGCAGAAAGAATGTAAGAGCCATAGCTGGGCGTGGTGGTGCACGCCTTTTAGTCCCAGCACTCGGGAGGCAGAGGTATGAGGCTCTCCTGAATTCAAGGCCACCCTGAGACTACTTAGTGAATTCCAGGTCAGCCTGGGCTAGAGTGAAACCCTACCTTAAAAAAAAAAAAAAAAAAAAAAAGAATGTAAGAGCCAAAGGAAAGGTAGGACTCCTTACAACGTGCTCCCACCAGACACAAAATGGCCTGGACACCCACGACCTCACAGTGCCTGACACTACCTACACAAGACCCTCATAATAGGAGGAAAAGATGATGGCATCAGAATAAAAGAGAGAATGACTGAGAGGGGGAGGGGATATGATGGAGAGTGGAGTTTCAAAGGGGAAAGCGGAAGGAGGGAAGGTATGGCCAAGGGATATTTTTTTACAATCACGGAAGTTGTTAATAAAAAAAAAAGTTTGAAAAGGAAAAAAAAACAAAGTGTGAAAGAAAGCACTACAGAAATTACAAGACTCGATCTCAACAGGCAAGAGTGTCTGCTGAGGCCCGGCGAGGGGCTGCAAGCTTGTCAGGGGGACCCCCCCCCCCCCCCCGAGAAGAACAAGGGGACCAGGGCAAGTCCCAGGGAAGGAGACAAGCAACCTTAGCTGCTTTCCGCCGCTCCAGGCTTCTGAGTCTCGGCGAGCACGTCGACCCGGGGCGGCGGTCAGGCTTGTCTGCAGCTGAGGGTCACAGGTTCGAGACCGCCCGGCTTCAGGGACGCAGCGACCCTCCTCTCCCCTCCGTTCTCTCCCCTCCCGTCTCCCTCCCCGCTGGCCGCCGCACGGGAAGAGCACCCAGTCCGGCCCGGCCCGCGCCCGGTGGGCCCCCCGCATCCCCGGACGGGCTCCCTGCGCCCCAAGTCCCGGGAGGCCCCCCGCGGGCCCGCGCCAGGCTCCCGGGCACCTCCGCGGTGCCCACGCGGGGCGCCCTGCCCGCCCGCCCTCGCCCTCACCGTGGCCGCCGTCTCGGTGCCGCGTCCCGGCCGCGTCCCGCCCCCGAGTCCCCGCAGGGTGGCGGCGAAGGCTCCGGTGCGGAAGTCCGCGCTCTGCGCGCTCATTGGACGAGCGCGGCAAGCCCCGCCCCCTGGGGCGCTGACGGACAGCTCGTCTGCGGAGCGCCCGGGCCCGGACGCCGGGAGCTTTTGCAAGCTGCAGGGCCGCCTACGTGCTGTGCTTGCAGCGTGTGGGGGCCTCTGAGGCAGGAGCTCAGATGCAACCTGGGCTACGGGAGACCCTGGCTCAGAAAAGTGGAAAAAGGAAAGAAAGAAAGAGAGAGGAAGAAAGAAAGGAAAGAAAGAGAGAGAGAGAGAGAGAAAGGGAGGGAAGGAAGAAAGGGAAGCAAGCAAGCAAATGAAGTAACAGGTAAAACAAATATATTGTAAGGAAAGTGTAAGAGAAAAGCAAAAGAGTGCACCGGATTTGATCTCTACAGACAGAATGTTTATTAGAGAAACAGCTTTCCGCGGGATGAAGGCTGAAGCACTGGCCGCCAGCCTGGGGTGCAAGTTTATAAGGAGGATCCTTTTTTTTTTTTTTTTTAATTTTTATTTATTTATTTGAGAGCGACAGACACAGAGAGAAAGACAGAGTGAGAGAGAGAGAATGGGCGCGCCAGGGCTTCCAGCCTCTGCAAACGAACTCCAGACGCGTGCGCCCCCTTGTGCATCTGGCTAACGTGGGTCCTGGGGAACCGAGCCTCGAACTGGGGTCCTTAGGCTTCACAGGCAAGCGCTTAACCGCTAAGCCATCTCTCCAGCCCTATAAGGAGGATCCTAAGAAAAAGAGACTGCACCAGGTGCAGCAGATAAGGAGCTTGTAGCTGTGTGCGTCCTTGTTCAGAATAGGCTCTTCAGCCAGGAATGTCTAAGGAAGGACGCTCAGAGGGTCCCTGGTCCTTCAAGGGCATCTAGGATAAGGGGAGTGCATCAATCAGGGAAGGTGTCAAACTTAACAAGACCCAATATCTCTGTTGCTTCTTTACTGCCAGTGAGCTTTGAGGGATAGTCATTAACTCTTTAGTTCCTTTTTAGTTTTCAGGGAAGGCCATTAACCCTTCAATAAAATCATTTCCAAATGTATTAGAAGTATTGACAAAGATTATACCCCAAACAGTTGTCAAATTTCCCTGTATTCATAGCGTTGTAGCTTTTAAAAGTACATTTCATGCAGAGTATTAACAGGAGATATCTTAAATCGATGGGTTATATGAAATTTATAGGAACATATACTGGTATTATAAGTCTGACTGACATTTTTCTTAAGTTTCATTTAAAATGTGGAGGTTTTTTGGTTATTTAACATTTTGAGGCTGGACTAAATGTTTCCTTTTTCAGTGAGTAATAACATTGATCAATTTGTTGTAGTCTCTCTTAATAGTCTTATAATAAAAGATGTTTCATGATGGGTTGGGATGGGATGATTGGAGGAACTGGGAAGGATTTTCTTCAATGTTGAAGAGAAAGTACGCATATGTACAAAGGACATAAGAGATCTAAAAAGACCAAATACTGCCTAAAATCCAATTTCTTTTTATAAGGGAAGAAAGGTCAATTTGGGGGCTGGAGAGATGTTTTAGTGGTTAAGGTATTTCCCTGCACAGCCAAAGGACTCAGGTTTTATTCATCAGGATCCTCGTAAACCAGATGCACAAAACAGCACATGCCTCTGGAATTCCATTGCAACGGCTGGATGCTCTGGCGCGCCCATTGTGTCTCTCTCAAATAAGTAAAACTTGTTTTAAAAAATAAGAGCTAATTTTGCCAGGCATGGTGGCGCATGCCTTTAATCCCAGAATTTGGGAGGCAGACATAGGAAGATTGCTATGACACTGAGGCCACCTAGAGACTACATAGTGAATTCCAGGTCAGCCTGGGCTAAAGTGAAACCTTACTTCGAAAAACCACAAAAAAAAAAAAAAAAAAAGCTATACTGTTAGGCCAAACGTAGATTCACACCATGCCTAAAGTTAAGGATTTTTTCAACTGTTCCCAGGCTCTAAAAATTTTTTTTTCTCTTTATTTTTCTCTTTATTTTCTTATTTTTTCTCAATTTTTATTAACATTTTCCATGATTATAAAAAATATCCCATGGAAATATCCTCCCTCCCCCCCTCACTTTCCCCTTTGAACTTCCATTCTCCATCATTCCCCTCCCCATCGCAGACAGCTGAAAGTTTTATACAGGGTCTCAGACTTCACCCCAATTCTGTTCACTTTAGACCCAGGCTCCTTCCTAGACTGGGCGGGGCCCGATGTGGCCATAGGCAGAGAGGTAATTCACATTGTCCAATGGGCGCCGTCCGTCCGCGCCGGAGGGGGCGGGGCTTGCCGCGCTCGTCCAATGAGCGCGCAGAGCGCGGACTTCCGCACCGTGCGGCGGCGCCGGCTCCGCGCTGCTGCAGCGGGTCGGCGTCCCGCGGCGTCGCTGCGCTTCGGGGCCTCGGGCTCCGGGACGCCGCCGGGCCGGGCCGATTCGCCCGGGACGCGGCACCGAGGCGGCGGGCATGGTGAGGACGCGGGCGGGCGGGCGGGCGGCGAGGACCTGGGGCCCGGGGAGGGCGGCGGGCGCCCCGCGTTTGCACCCCGGAGGCGCCCGGGCTGCGGGGGACGCTCGCGCGGTGGCCGGGCCGCCCGGTGGTGGTGGGCGGATGGGCGCGGTGCACCGGGCGCGGGGGCGGCGGGTCGGGAGGTTGCGCAGAGGACGAGGCAGGCACTGCCCGGGCTCAGCAGGAACCGGGGAGGAGTTCACTGCGGCCGGGGCAGAGGCAAAGCTGGTCGACCTGGGACGCAGCCGGGCTGGGGAGCTGGAGCTGCGGCCCCGAAGGAGTGGCTCCCGGGATTTTGAACGGAAAGTGACCACCGGGGAAAGCCAAGCCGGGTGCAGGGCCCGCCGAGAGCAGCGGAGGGGGGAGTTGCGCGCCCAGTAACGGCACTGGCGAGCTCCTGGTGGAGGAAGCATGGAGACTGTGGTGAAGGAACCGGTGGCTTTGGTTCCAGAATATCGGCAAGCAGGGAGGGTTTTCAGAGAGGGGATCTGACTTTTTTTTTTATTGGTTGGCTCACTTACAAGGGAATACCTGTAACAAAAGTACATGAACAGTATGGAGAATGTTTGACAAAATGCAGTTCCTGTGGTCAGCTTAGTCCTTTATTTGGGACGGGCTCCCAGCATGGAGCCTCCAAGGTCAGCAGAGTGGTGACCAAGGTTAAGGAAGATGGATTATCCACATTCTTCAAGAAACCACCTGGTCATGATCCCCTCCTTTTTTAACAATGCCCCAGATCATGGTTCCCTGTCCTGTTATTTCCTAAGTCACATGTCCACTCCAGTGGTGTCACACCCTAGCTGTTCATTATTATTATTATTTGGGTTTTTGAGGTATGGTTTCACTGTAGCCAAGGCTGACCAGGAATTCACTATGTAGTCTCAGTGCGGCTTCGAACTCATGGCAGTCCACCTTCCTCTGCCTCCCAGGTGCTAGGATTAATGGCATGCGCCACCACGTCCTGCTCCCTAGCGTTTTTGTGGGGGGAGGTTCAAGGTAGGGTTCCACTCTGGCCCAGGCTGACCTGGCATTCACTATGGAGTCTCAGGGTGGCCTCGAACTCACACGGATGCTCCTACCTCTGCCTCCTGAGTGCTGGCATTAAAGGCCTGCGCCACCAGGCCCCCCCCCCGCTCCCTAGCTAGTTTTAAATGGTTAATGAAATGATGTCCCCTACAGGAACTTTTCTATTCACCTTATCAAAGGAGTTCTTTTGTAGTCACCGTCTTCCCCCAACTGAACAAGTCCAATAGAGCCCACTCGTGAAAACTCCAGTGGGCTGGGTACTCCCTCCTGAGTCCTCCCCGGCAGCTCACGCCGTTCCTGAATATGAGCTTTCCTCTTTGCCTCCGAGTGCGGCCAGTGGTCTCCATCACTCCTAAACCTTACTTACAATGGGGTACTTTTCCGTTCAGTTACATGGGGAGGGAGACGGGAGAGGAGAGAATGGAGGAGAGAGAAGGTCAGTTCCAGCCCTGAAGCCAGGCGGTCTCGAACATTTGACCCTCAGCTGCACACAAGCCTGACAGCCGCCCAGGTCAACGTGCTCCCCTTGACTCAAACCTGGCGGGAGTGGAAACCAGGCTCCTGAAAAAGCTCACTCCGAGCCGGACACGGATAGCTCTTGCCTGCTTTTCCTGTCTGCCCTCTATTTTTGCAGGCAGTGTCTCCGTCTGCGGTCAAGGTGCACTTGGAAGTCACTGTGTAGCCCGGGCCGTCCTCTGCCCTCTGCTGTCCAAGTAGAGATTTACACATGAGCACCGATGCCCAGCTCCCTGCCTTTCTTATTGCACATGTCTGTCTGTCTGCCCTCTGTGGCCTAGCTCTGTCTCGATAGTATTCAGTGTGGAGGCCTGACTTGGGAAGGTGCTTTTGCTGGTTGAGACCCCCACACAGGTGCATGGCTAACATTGGACACCAATAAAATGTCCAAGTGCCTTTTGTGCTAAAATGAACGCACATAGATGAGTGCACCTTTCCAGTCTCCAGCTCTTGTTGTCTTGGGTTCCTGGAAAGTTTCTCCTTATAGGCGATGGTATCATTTGGCGACGTGGCTGCCACATGTTGTATAGAAAGCTTTTTAAAATATATTGTATTTATTTATTTGAGAGAGAGAGAGAGAGAGAAGAATGGGTGTACCAGGGCCTCCAGCCACTGTCAACGAACTCCAGATGCATGAGCCCTCTTGTGCGGATGCTTACGTGGGTCTTGAGGTATCGAACCTAGGTCCTTTGGCTTTGCCGCCAAACGCCTTAACTGCTAAGCCATCCCTCCAGCCTTGTATATGAAACTTTTTATTATACTGGCTTTACACTGTGCATGGTGATTATGATTGTGCATATTCTTAACATTCTTAACTTCTTATAAACCTAAAAGCCCATCATTCCTTCCCTTCTCTCCAATTTATTAATTTTCCTTAGTTATGTTTAAATAATTGGCATGCAAATTTTTCTTTGCCTTATTAATTTAAATACAAATCCTCTGTGCTGTTGTAATTTTAAAAATTTTATTCCATCAGGTGTTGTTTTATCTATTTTTTTCTGACTACTCTGTCTATATCCACCTGAGAGAAATATCACTCAGTCTTTCTGATTTCATTTTGTCCCCTCTGAGTATCTTGTGTTCAGTGATTTTTTTTTTTTAATTCATGTTTTTGTTTGTTTGTTTCTCAAGGGAGGGTCTCCCTCTAGCCCATGCTGACCTGGAATTCACTATGTCATCTCAGGGTGGCCCTGAAGTCACGGCGATCCTCCAACCTCTGCCTCCTGAACGCTGAGATTAAAGGTGTGCACCACCGTGCTTGGCTCGCTGTTCCATATATATCATGCGGCATAATGTCCCTTGAGCCCAGCGTTGCAGTCAGTGAACACCGTGAGCATGAAGCTTGTCTGAGAAGAGTCTGCACTTCCAGTGGAGCCCATGTCTTGAACTGGAGCGGTGATCTTTATTGAGCATACCTGATCTAGCAAGTTGGTGCTATTTGTGTATCATTTCCCATTTACAGGACAGTGTATGACCAAACCAGAGCTGATCTTCAAGTTGGAGCAGGGATTATCACCATGGAGTGTAACAGAAGGATCAGTTCAGAGGCTTCCAGGTAAGTGAATACATGCTTGGGACAGGAGGACAGTTGGATGAGACCTGATCGGGAATATCATGTTAAGCCCCATTCACAGATTTTATTCCAGTCTAAAGACGGCCTTTGCTGTGAAACACACACCTGTAGGTTTCCATATTTATATCCTCTTAGATTTTGATGAGCACTTCCCCCTCTACCTTTCCTTTCTCAATCTCTTTCTCTGACCTCACTTGGGCCTTTTCACCCCCATTAATCTATTCTTCTACTTACATATATACAAACCATCCTATTAAGTCCCTCATCCATTCCTTTCTATTCCATTTATATCCTCTTTCTGGCTTACTGGCCTGTTACTGAGTTTTATTCCTACTCACATAGAAACCCAGTTATTTGTAGCTAGGATCCACATATGAGAGAGAACATGTGACCTTTGGCTTTCTGGGTCCTGGGTTACCTCACTTGGTATAATCCTTTCCAGATCCATCCATTTTCCTATACATTTCATTATTTTTTACCTCTAAGTAGAACTCCATTGTATAAATGTGCCACATCTTCATTATCCACTCATCAGTTCCATTTCCCAGCTATTGTGAATAGAGCAGCAATAAACATGGTTGAGCAAGTATCTCTAAGGTAGTGAGATGAGTTCTTAGTATATATGCCTAGGAGTGGTATGGCTGGATCACATGGCAAAGTATTTTTAGCTGTCTCAGGAACCTCCACACTGATTTCCACAATGAGTAGACAAGATTGCATCCCCAACAATGGTGTAGAAGGGTTTCTCATTTTCTGCATCATTGCTAGCATTTATGGTCATTTGTTTTCATTTATTTATTTATTTATATTTGGCAGAGAAAGAGGAAGGGAGGGGGAATGGGAGTGTCAGGACCTCCAACCACTGCAAATGAACTCCAGATTTGTGCGCCCCCTTGTGCATCTGGCTAACGTGGGTCCTGGGAAATCGAACCTGGGTCCTTTGGCTTTGCAGCGAGTGCCTTAACCACTAAGGCATCCCTCCAGCCCTCAAAGTAGTTTTAATCTGCATGTCCCTAATGGCTAGGGGTGTAGAACATTTTTTTAGATGCTTGTATGTCATTTGTATTTCTTGTTTTGAGAATTCTATTTATTTCCATAGCCCACTTTTTTTGTTTATTTTTATTTATTTATTTGAGAGCGACAGACAGAAAGACAGAAAGAGGCAAATATATATAGAGAATGGGCACGCCAGGGCCTCCAGCCACTGCAAATGAACTCTGGACGGTGCGCCCCCTTGTGCATCTGGCTAACGTGGGTCCTGGGGAGTCGAGCCTCGAACCGGAGTCCTTGGGCTTCACAGGCAAGCGCTTAACCGCTAAGCCATCTCTCCAGCCCTCCATAGCCCCCCCCTTTTTTTTTTTACATTAAGCACAATACAGCAATTTATTTAGATGCTTTAAATGAATACAAAGGGAAATAAAGATTACAAAATTATACATATTGCAACGTGTGTCATATGTTAGATGGTATAAATGAATACACCAGGGAGGTACTCAACTAATGGTAAAACTAAATATCCAAATGCAGCGCTCCACTGTCCATAGCCCATTTTTAATTGGGTTGTTTGAATTCTTATTATGTAGTTTTTTGAGTTCTTTGTCTATCCTAGATATTAATCCTTTGTCAGGTGTATAGCTGGCAAAGATTTTTTCCCATTCTGTAGGTTGCCTCTTTGCTCAATTCAGTGTCCTTTGCCATACAAAAGCTTTGCAATTTCTTTTTTTTTTTTAATTTATTTTTATTTTTATTTATTTGTTTGAGAGCAACAGCCAGAGAGAGAGAGATAGATAGAGAGAGAATGGGCGTGCCAGGGCTTCCAGCCACTGCAAACGAACTCCAGATGCATGCGCCCCCTTGTGCATCTGGCTAACGTGGGTCCTGGGGAATCGAGCCTCGAACCGGGGTCCTTAGTCTTCAGGGGCAAGTGCTTAACCGCTAAGCCATCTCTCCAGCCCAAGCTTTGCAATTTCATGAGTCTTTTAGAAAGTCTTTGCCAAGACCAATATGTTGAAGGGTTTCCCCTAGTTTTTCCTCTAGCAGTTTCAGAATTTTTGGTCTGATATTAAGTAAGGTCTTTGATCCAGTTGGACTTAATTCTTGTGCATGGAGAGAGATAAGGATGTATTTTCATCCTTCTACATATACATATCCAATTTTCCAAGCACCATTTGTTGAAGAGGCTGTCTTTTCTCCAATGAATATGTTGGCATTTTTGTCAAAGATCAGTTGGCTGTAGCTACCTGGACTTAACATCTGAGTCCTCTATTCTGTCCCATTGATCTACATGTCTGCTTTTGTGCCAGTACCATGCTGTTTTTGTTACTATGGCTCTGTAGTACAGGTTAAAATCAGGTATGGTTTTATCACCAGCCTTACTTTTGTTGCTCAAAATTGTTTTAGATATTTGAAGTATTTTGTGCTTCTAACTGAGTTTTTGGATTGTTTTTTGATGCCATGGGAATTTTGAAGGGGATTGCCTTAAATGTGTAAATTCCTTTTGGTGACATTGCAATTTTCTTTTTTTTTTTTTTCGAGGTAGGGTCTCACTCTAGCCCAGGCTGACCTGGAATTCACTATGGGTTCTCAGGGTGGCCTCGAATTCGTGGCAATCCTCCTACCTCTGCCTCCCGAGTGCTGGGATTAAAAGCATGCGCCACCACGCCTGGTTTTGCAATTTTCATAATATTGATTCTTCCAGTCCAAGAACAAGGGACATTTTTCCATATCCTAGTATCTTCTGGAATTTCTGTTTTGAGTGTTTAAAAGTTTTCATTGTAGAGATCCTTCTCCTCCTTGGTTAGGTTTTTTCTAAGGTACTTATTATTAATTATTGATGCAGTTGTGAATGGGAGTGATTCTCTGGTTTTATCCTCTGTGTATTTGTTGTTAGCCTATATAAAGGCTATTGATTTCGGTGTTATGTGGTATTATGCTACATGGCTATAGGTGTTTATCAGCTCTAACAGTTTGCTGGTAGAGTCTTTAGGGTCCTTTATGTATAGAATCATGTCATCTGCAAATAATGATAACTTGATCTCTTCCTTTCCAATATGTGTCCGTTTTATGTGTGTCTCTTGCCTTATTGCTATGGCTAAAACTTCCAGTACTATATTAAATAAAAGTGGGGACAGTGGACACCCTTGTTTTGTTCCTGATTTTAGTGGAAAAGCTTCAAGATTTTCTCTATTTAGTATTCTGTTGGCTGTAGGTTTGTCATAAATAGCCTTTATTATGTTGAGATGTGTTCCTTCTGTTCCCAGTCTCTGTGGGACTTTTATCTTGAAGGGATGTTAGATTTTGTCAAATGTTTTTTCTGCATCTAATGAGATGATCATGTGATTTTTGTCCTTCAGTCCATTTATATAACATATTACATTTATCAGTTTATGTATGTTGAACTATCCCTGCATCTCTCGAATAAAGCCAACTTGGTCAGGGTGAATGATCTTTCTGATACATTTTTGTATTCTGTTTGCCATATTTTGCTGACAATTTTTGCATCTATGTTCATGAGGTAGATTGATCTGTAATTTTCTTTTTTTGTTCTGTCTTTGTCTGGTTTTGGTATCAGGGTGATGCTGGCTTTTTATAAGGAGTTTGGTAGGATTACTTCTTTTTCTATTTTATGGAAAAGTTTGGAAGCATTGGTGTTAGCTCTTCCATGAAGGTTTGGCAAAATTCACCAGTGGACCTGGAATTTTATAGTTGGGAGATTTTTTTTTTTTCAATTTTTGAGGTAGAGTCTCATTTTGGTCAAGGATGACCTGGAATTCACTATGTAGTGTCAGAGTGGCCTCGAACTCATGGCGATCCTCCTGCCTCTGCCTCCCCAGTACTGGGATTAAAGGTGTGCATCACCTCGCCCAGCTAGTTGGTAGATTTTTGATAACTGCTTGGATCTCTTTACTTATTAAGGTCTATTTAAGTGGTTTATCTTAACTTGATTTAATTTAGGTAAGTCATATAAATCAAGGGAATCATCTACTTCTTTCACATTTTCAAAGTTAGTGGAGCATATTCTTATACTTTGTCCCTATGATTTTTTAAATTTCTCTGATATCTGTTGTGAGGGCCCATTTTTCCTCTAATTTTATTAATTCGTGTCTCTTCTTTTTTCTTTTGGTCAGATTTGTTAAGGGTTTATCTATCTTGTTTATCCTTTCAAAGAATGAATTCCTTGTTTTATTGATTCCTTGGATTGTTCTTTGGGTTTCTATTTCATTAATTTTTACCCGATTCTTTATTGTTTCCTCCCATCTACTCATTTTCAATTTACCTAGTTCTTCTTTTTCCAAGGCCTTAAGGTCAAGCATTAAGTTGTTTACTTGTGACCTTTGTAATTTCTTTATATAGGCACTTAAAGCTATAAATTTCCCTCTTGGGACTACCTTCATTGTGTCCCAAAGGTATATTGTGTTCTCAATATCATTCGACTCTTAAGAATTTTTTGATTTCCTTCTTGATTTCATCAGTGACCCATTCATTCATTTAGTAGAGTATTGTTTAGTTTCCATGATTTTGTGTATGCTCTCTAGCTTTTCTTGTTATTGATTTGTAGTTTGATCCCATTGTCATGAGATAGAGTACAAGGAATTATTTCAATTTTCTTGCATTTGGTAAGTTTTACTTTGTGTCCTAATATGTGGTCAGATTTTAGAGAATGTTCCATGTGCTGCTAAAAAGGGTGCTGTAGCATTTGAATGAAATGTCCTGTATATATCTGTTAGGTCCATTTCTTCTATGACCTCATTTAATCCAGATGCCTCTGTTTGTTTTCTTTTTTTCTGGGATGACCTGTCACTTGATTCAACTGGGGTGTTGAAGTCACCCAGTACAACTGTGTTTGGTGTTATCTGTGACCTTAGTTCTAATAGTGTTTGTTTGATGAAATTAGTAGCCCCCATGTTAGGTGCATATATGTTTAGGATTGTAAAGTCCTCCTGTTGGAGTGTTCCTTTAATCAATATAAAGTGACCTTCCTTTTCTTTCCTAAGTAATGTTGGTCTGAAATTTACGCTGTCATATATAAGATTGCAACCCCTGCTTTGTTTTCTAGGCCCATTTGCTTGAAACACCGTTTTCCAGCCTTTCACCCTAAGATAGTATCCATCCTTTTTAGAATTTGAGTTTCTTGGAGGCAACAAGCTGCAGAATCCTGCTTTTTAACCATCTGAAAGCCTGTTTCTTTTGGTTGGGGCATTGAGGCCTTTGATATTAAGAGTTCTTATTGAAAGATGTGTATTTATTTTTGCCATTTTTCTTGTTTTGTAGGTCTTCTGGTTTTACCTTTGCTGTCTTGTATTAACTAGAATTTGAGTATGGTTTGTTTTTCCCAGGTTTCTTATATGTGTGCTTTTCTTTCTCTTCAGTGTGGAGGATGATTTCAAGTATTTTTTGTAGACGTGGTTTTGTGTTAAATATTCTTTTAGCCTGCTTTTTATTGTGGAATGTCCTTATTTCTCCATCTATTTGAATAGATAGCTTTGCAGGATATAGCAACCTTGATTGCCAGTACTTAATTTCAGAACATGGAATACATCATTCTAAGCCCTTCTGGGGCTTGTGTTGAGTAATATGCTGTTTTCCTGATGGACTTGCCTTTGTATGAGACACATTTTCTTTCTAACTGCTTTCAATATATTTTCTTTGGTTTGTATGTTTGGTAGTTTAATTATAATATGATAAAGGGAGGTTTTTCCACATTTTGTCTGGTGCTTTAAAGGCTTCCTGTATCTGCACTGGCATCTCTTTCTAAATTTGGGGGAACTTTTCTTCTATGGTTTTGTTGAAAATGCCTACTGTGCCTTTTCCTTCTACTATACCCCGAATTCTTATGTTTGATCTTTTCATACTGTCCTTAATATCTTGAAATTCCCATTCATATCTTCCTATTAGTTTGTCTTTCTCTTTGTTAGACTATATTAGATCTGCCACCTGGTCTTATGCCGTTCTCTCCTTGATCCAGTTAACTGGTGAGATTTTTCTACAGAGTTTTTTATCTGATTGACTGTTTTTCATTGCTAGTATTTCTGACTAGTTTTTATTTTTAAATATATTTTATTTACTTATTTGTCTGAGAGAAAGAGCCAGAGAGAGAGAGAGAACAGGCATACCAGGGCCTTCAGCCACTGTAAGCGAACTCCAGATGCATGTGCACCCTTGTGCATCTCGCTTACGTAGGTCCTGGAGAGTCGAACCCGGATCTCTTGGCTTTGCAGGCAAATGCCTAAACAACTAAGCCATATCTCCAGCCCTGACTAGTTTTTCTTTATCATTTCTGTTTCCTTATTCATGTCTTGTATTGACCTCCTTATTTCATTAAATTAGTTTTCTGTGTCTTCTTTGATTCCTTTGATTTCCTTGAGCATATTTATAATTATTCTTTTGAAATCTTTCTCAGACATTTCCTTTAAATCTGTCTCACTGGAGGCCTGTACAATTGAGAAACTGTACACATATAAGAAACCTGGGAAAACTTCCTTGAAAAGCCACTAGTCACTGTGCGTCAGAATACCTGTACATGTTGAAAGCCATGAATATAATAAAGGTTGCTGGAATTCACCGCTTACTGTGCATCAAAAGAACTCTTACAGATGGCAGTCCATATGATATGAACGTTATCAATACGGTGGAGCTTTCCCCATGCACTATGCATGACATAACTTGACCAGGTAAGACCATACAGCTGTAATGAATGTTGAAAATTTCCCTATAAAATCACAACTCACTGTGCTTCAGAATTTATAGAGGTGAAATGCCATGTGCATATGGTCAGTGTTTTTCACATAAGTTACGCCTCTGCCTTAGATGCCTGAACAGCAAAAAGCTATATAATGGCCATGGATCTGGCAAAGTGTTCTTTCCAAGTCACAGCTCATATTGTGTCAGACAAATTGTACCGATGAAAAGGCGTGGGAACTTCTGTGAGCCTGAGCCCTAGCCTTGACTTGGTAGGTAACCCTGGGTGTGTGTGTGGGGGGGGAACTGCCTGGATCTGAGCCTTGGTCACTCACTGAGGATGATGTCCTTGCCTATCTATACCTGTGCTCATGGGCCAATGACCCCAAATGGCCACCCCCAGACAATCCCAGTCTGGACCTGTGAGTATGGGGCAAAACACTGGATAATGTGCTCTGGTCCATGAACTCAGCACCAGCCTGAGCTCCAGACACGGTCCTGTCCTTGGAACCCTGTCCCTGTGGCCAGGCATGTTCCTCAAGGTTCAGTTCCTTTTTGGTACAGTGAGCTATGTGATTGTTCCAATTGCATAGAAGTATTGTGACGTCACTGGGTCTTTATGGTGTCAGAGTAGAATTGTGCATCCCAGGCAGACATTATGATATCACAATAGAGCCTCATGACAGAAGACAATGGTATTCCCACAGTATTGACAAGTGATAATGCATAGTCCGTGGCATGGGACTTCCTGTGCGCTGCATAGTACCAGGTGGGTATCCATTTGCTGGCCCCATGGGAAATAAAGCCGGCTTTGCCAAACAAGACACTTGTACACTGAAGTCCCCTTCACAAAAGAGTCTGCATTCCTCGTGTTGTGATGCAGACCAGGAGGACCAGTCTCAATCATTGTATCTAAAACAATTGCAGCTGAACTTTCTTCAGCTGAACTGAAGTTTGGACCCCACATTTCAATTCTCTTTCTGTCATATTCCTTCGTTCACACCAGTCAGTTCACTTACATGCAATGCAACCATGCAAGCATTCTGAGGGCACAGGCGTAACAAGCTTCTCTCTCAGACTGCTTCTGGCCCAGTCCAGGCAAAGCCCTTTCTCATCCTCATAAGCCAAACCTCTGAGTTCATAGTTCTTACTGTACTCACGTCTTCAAACTATGAACAGAATAGTCTATCAAGTTTTCCTTACAGCACTGCATGAAACTCTTAGGCCATGATTTCAAATTCTTCCACATTCCTTCCTCAAAATACAGCTCCGAAAGACCAAGAGCCACACAGTTCTTTTTCTGGGAGCAACAATCCAGGACTCTGGTACCAGTTTTACTGTTACAGTCATCTTTGTGTTGCTGGCCGAAGAACAGCTTATGGGAGGAAAAGATTTACTGTGGGAAGCTACATGCTGGCAGTGGGAAATGATGGCATGGCCAGAGCACAGGCATTATCTCCTTTTAGCCAATGGTAGGTGGTAGAGAGTGTGCCAAACACTGGTCAGGGGCTGCCGGCTATGTCACTCATAAGCCCACCCCCAAAAATACATCACCTCCAAGGAGATTCCAGTTGAGCTGAGGTCAGAGGACCACCATGAGTTTGAGGCCTGGACGTAAAGAACGAGACCCAGGTCAGCATGCTCTAGAGTAAAACACTACCTTGAAAATAAACCAAACTAGCTGGCGTGGTGGTGCATGCTTTTAATCCCTGCTCTTGGGAGGCAGAGGTAGGAGGATCTCTGTGAGTTCGAGGCCACCCTGAGATGACATAGTGAATTCCAGGTCAGCCTAGACTAGAGTGAGACCCTACCTCAAAAAACAAAAACAACGAAAATACTAAGAAAAGAAAAGAGGATTAAATATTAGCCTAAGATATAAGAGAAGAGCAATAAACAAAGTAAATACAAATCACAAGTAGAACTAGAAGAGTGTTTGTATTTGTAGGCCAAATGGCTACATAGAGAAAAAGATTCTAAACGAGGAAAGCAGCCAGGTGTAGTGATGCACAGTGTTACCCCAACACTTGGGAGTCTGAGGTAGGAGAAGCATTGTGAGCTTGAGGCCATCAAAATTACAATGACATTCCTCACAGAAATTGAAAAAAAAAACAATCCTAAAACACACACACCAAAAAAACTCAAATAGCCAAAATAATTTTGAGCAATGAAAATAAGGCTGGCAGTATCACCATATTGAATTTTAAGCTATAATATCAAGCCATAGTAACAAAAACAGCATTTTACTGGCACAAATAACAGACACATAGAACAGTGGAACAGAATAGAGGGCCCAGACATTAATCCAGACTGCTATAGTCACCTGATTTTTTGATAAAAATGTCAAAAACATTCCTTGGAGAATAGATAGCTTCTTCAAGAAGTGGTTCTGGGAAAACTGGATTTCTATATGTAGAAGGATGAAAAATAGATCCTTGTCTCTTTCCATGCACAAGAATCAAGTCCAAATGGATAAGGGGGCTTACTATCAGACCTGAAACTCTGAAACTGTCAGAGAAAAAATTAGGGGAAACCCTTCAACATATTGGAATAAGCAATGACTTTCTGAATATAACCCCAGTTGCTCAGGAAATAAAACCACTGGGATCTCATGGAATTACAAAGCTTTTGCCAGGCACGGTGGCGCATACCTTTAATCCCAGCACTCGGGAGGCAGAGGTAGGAGGATCACCATGAGTTTGAGGCCACCCTGAGACTCCATAGTAAGTTCCAGGTCAGCCTGGGCTAGAGTGAGACCCTACCTTAAAAAAAAAAAAAAAAAAAAAAAAAAAAAAAAAACAAAGCTTTTGTACAGAAAAGGATACTGTGAATACAGTAAAGAGACAACCTATAGAGTGGGAGAAAATCTTTGCCAGCTATATATCTGATGGAGGATTAATATCCAAAATAGATAAATGTATAAAACAGTCCATCTAAATAGAGAAATAAAGACATTCCATAACAAAAACATTAAACTGGCAGAAAATACTAGAAAGTAATCTCCATGCAGAACAGAAAGAAAAACACACACATAAGGAACTAGGAAAAAATAAACAATACTTAAACGATAGTTAAAAGAGTAAAGGGAAAGCCGGAAGAACTACCAAAGAAGAAGAATGGCAAGAATAAACACACACTTCCAATGATAACTCGTTATATTGAGCACTGACTGACAGCAGCAGGAAACGGGCAAAGATGCCTCAAGCTCAACATTTTAGGGCTGTTTAACTGCCATATTTGTGAGGCCGAGGAAGGACCATGTGGGCTATGTGAGACACTGTCTCAGAAAATAAAAATAAATAAGTAAAGAAAGAAATTATAGCAAAACAAATATAAAAAGTAAAATTGGGGGGGGGGGGCTGGAGAGATGGCTTAGCAGTCAAGGCATTTGCCAGCAAGGCCAAAGGACATCGGTTCGATTCCCCAGGACCCATGTAAGCCAGATGCACAAGGTGGTGCATGTGTCTAGAGTTCGTTTGCAGTGCCTGGAGGCCCTAGTACGCCCATTCTCTGTCCCTCTCTCTCTCTCTCACTCTCTCTTCCCCCTTTCCCTCTCTCAAATAAATAAATAAAAATACTTTTTAAAAAAGTAAAATTTTTTTTGAGCTAAGCACAACAGACTGGCTTTTTTCGTGACACACACACACACACACACACACACACACACACACACACACAGAGTTGGAGGACTGGCACACCAGGGTTTGCTTCAGCAGCACATATAGAAGTACTCAAAATGTTTACACACACATTCGTAACATGTGACTAAGTAAATACATGCATAAGTAAACATTCTTTTTAAATTTTATTTTATACTTATTTATTTATTTATTTGACAGAGAAAGAGGGGGAGAGAGAGAGAGAGAGAGAGAGAGAGAATGGGCATGCAAGGGCCTTCAGCCTCTGCAAATGAACTCCAGATGTGTGCGCCCCCTTGTGCATCTGGCTAACGTGGGTCCTGGGGAATTGAACCTGGGTCCTTTGGCTTTGTAGGCAAACACCTTAACAGCTAAGCCATCCCTCCAGCCCATAATTAAACATTCTAAGGTAAGATGAGCTTACATCACAGATAAGGCCTCCAGAGAGATATGCATTGACATTTTCTACAAATAAAAAGGATGGATTTAATCTAGGCAAGGTGGCTGAGGCCTTTAAGGATTCAGTAGAATATATAGAACTGCTGTCATTTTGTCAGTCTGGACTAGAGGGAGACCCTGACTCAACGATTAAAATAAATGCTTAACTCATGTACCTCCAAAACCTTTTTTTTTTTTTTGTCTCACTGTAGCCCAGGCTGACCTGGAATTCACTATGGAGTCTCAGGAAGGCCTCAGACTCACAGCGTTCCACCTACCTCTGCCTCCCGAGTGCTGGGATCAAAGGCAAAAGCTATATTTTATCAAAGCCACCACACATGCTGACAGATTATGTCAGCATACTTTCATTTTTATGTCCCAGCTACAGAGCTAGGAGAAAGTGGGTTTGTTTCTTTTTTTACTGGCATTGTGGATCTTTGTCTGTCTCTAAAGTACCACTTTTGGAGAAACTGCAGCCTACAGGTAAACAGAGGTTAACCGCTTCTTCCAAAGCTGACACCAGTAATAACATCAGAGCCTTGCCTCCTTGTTAGAAGGAATTTCCAGCACCCCCTCCTCCACAAGATCTACTATCTCTGAAACTTGGGGTAAATATGAAGGAGCCATTTCCACAAGGCCTCCAGATGACTGAGTCTCTCAGTCATTAATGGTTCAATCAAGCACCATCAAAACCCCAGGTATGGTGAGCTCTGCACACCGTCCACAGGGGTGACTGTAGCCTGTCAGGTATTCAGCAATAGGGTCTTACCATTTAGTTCACATTGGTAACCAAGTTCTTTGGCAATGGTCACATTTTAAAATATTGTTTACTTACTTGAGTGGACTACAGAGAATGCCAGGTCCTCTGGCTGCTGCAAATAAACCCCGTATGCATGCATCACGTTTTGCATCCTGCATCGTGTGAGTACTGGAGAATTGAACCCAGGACATCAGGCTTTGCAAGCAAGTGCCTTTAGCTGCTAAGCCTCCTCCCCCACCATAATTTTTAAGTGGAAAAAAAAAAGTAGTGTTTGAGCAATAGCATTGTCTTCAGAAATGGAAGTGCATTCAGTCAGGGATCCACTGGAAAGAACAAAGAGCTGGCACTCAGCGTTCCAGCTGTTTAGGACTCAGCGTAATCATCAACATAACATGACATTTTTAGGCTGTAAAATATGTCCTCCAGAGTCTGGCATGGTGGCTCATTCCTTAAAACCCAGCACTCTGGAGGCTGAGGTAAGAGGATTGCTGTGAGCCCACGGCCAGCTTAAGCTTCAGAGAAAGATTCAGGACAGCCCAGGATAGCGGAAAACACAACTTGAATATAAAAAAATAAATCTTTCCTCCAAAAGCCATACATCTATCTTACCAATAACTGTCCAGTGTGGTTGGTCACCAGAGTTGGAAAACTGCTGCTGGTATTTACTGGGTAAAGGTCAGGAATGCTGGTCAACCTCTTCTCTGCACCTGAACACTCCCTACATAAGGCACTATCTGGCCCAAAATGTGGGTAGCACTTTGGTTTAGAAGAGCTGAGCTCAGCAACTTCACTCTGGGACTAGGTGATTGAAGTTTCATATATACACAAAAAGCACTGCCTTTGACTGCAAAGAGCTGTGTTTTCCAACCTGCACCATTCTTTTTAGATGTTACATATAATTTTTTGTTTGTTTATTGAGGTAGAGTCTTCCCTCTAGCCCAGGCTGACCTGGAATTCACTGTGTAGCCTGAGGGTGGCCTTGAACTCATGGTGATCTGCCTCCCAAGTGCAGGGATTAAAAGCATGTGCTACCATGCCTGGCCATATAAACTATTTTAATAAATGCATACTTATTTGTGTGTGTTTGCATGTCATTGACTCATCCTGTTATGACGAAGGCCACTATGTCCAGAATCACATGGTGTTGCACTCAGGTTCTTATTGCTGACAAAAATCACCTGACCAACAGCAGCTTTTGAGAAAGTTTATTTTGGCTTACAGGCTCAAGTGGAAGCTCCATGATGACAGGGGAAATAGATGGTATGAGCAGAGGGTGGACATCACCCCCTGGCCAACATCAGGTGGACTATAGAAACAGGGGAGTGTGCCAAACAGTGGCAAGGGGACACTGGCTATGACACCCATAAGCCCGCCCCTAACGATACACCGCCTCCAGGAGTTGTTAATTCCCAATTCTCCCATCAGCTGGGAAGCTCGCATTCAGAACACGTACGTTTATGGGGGACACCTGAATCAATCCACCACACAGGGATACTGGGAAATTGAACCCTTCACAGCCACCTATGCAAGCAAGCACCTATAGCCATTGACCCGTCTCTCCAGCCCTTAAACTTTCTCATTTCTTTTTTCAGACAGCATCTCGTTCCATATCCAGACTGTCCCGAACTAACTGTATCCAAGGCTAGCCTTGAACTCACGACAGTATACCCCCTCAGCCTTCTGAAGGTATACAGGCATGAGCCACCACACTCAGCTAGACACTTGGTTTTCTTCAGACAGGATCTCCATGTCATATAGCCCCACACTGGCCTTGAATTTGCTATGTGGCTGAAGCTGGACTTGAATAGCCAACATACCTGCCTTCACCTCCCAAGTGCTGGGATTATAGGCACGAGTATGGATTTAATCTCTAGGTCTATTAATACTGATATACTTCTAGTGTCTCAAGAAAGTTCAAATTGGCTCTGAATGTCATATATGAGTGAGGACAAGTTCAAGGTCTTGAAACTTACTGACGGCTTAGTTACGGGATGACATGAGTGTACCATCCTTCCAGGCCTTAGGCAGTGCCAGCGGTGAGACTCTGGGCCTTGTATGTGCCAGGCAAGCGCTCTACTGACTGACACCATCCGCCCATTTTTGTAGTTGGCAATCGATGTTAACGTAGAGAATTTAAGCTTTTGTGCACACACCAATATTAGTGCTTTGTACTGTATCTTCACAGGGCTGAGCAAAAAAAGAAAAAAAGAAAAGAAAGAAAATACATATTTAGTAAGCAGAGTAGGTGAAAGGAAAATAGCTTTTTTTCTGAAAACTAGAGGGAACTGAAGAGTTGATAACTATCCCTAAGGCTGGAAGACCATAGAAGAAACATCACAGGAGTTCACCCCAGTTCACCTGATTGATGCGCTCCCCTTAGCTCAGATGGCCTTGAAGGACCAGGGACCTTCTGAGCGTCCTCCCTTAGACATTCCTGGCTGAAGAGCCTATTGTGAACAAGAACACACACAGCTACAAGCTCCTCGTCTGCTGCACCTGGCACAGTCTCTTTTTCTTAGGATCCTCCTTGAAAACTTGCACCCCAGCCTGGCCCAGTGCTTCGGCCTTCATCCCGCGGGAAAACTGTTGCCCTTCTCTGTGCCCATCAATAAACTATCTGTAGAGATCAAGTCCAATGTCCTCTTTTTCTTTTCTCTTGCACTTTCCTTACAGTCAGAAGTAAAAGAGGTTCTTAACTTGTGCTTAACATTACAAACTTTCAGTTGACTTCTGAGATGGTGAACACGTGTATAGATATCCCTAAGTAAGTAAGGCTTCAATGTGATAGCCTGACCCTGCATTTAGAAACCACATGGTTAAAAACTGCTCGGTAAAAATTTCCAAATCACGTCATGTTTAAAAACATGTTAGTAACTGTACTTGACATTTTCTCTTTTGCTTAGTTTTTAAACAAGTAAGATGCCATTTGTTTTGGTTTCCTTATTATGTGTGATTAAATGACAGTGAGCTTTCCTCACCCAAACGATCCAACAGGTTTCTCCTGACGTTTTTGTTTGCATTTAGATTTATTTCAAGGTGGGCTTTTTTTTTTTTTTTGTCTTTGAAAGTCAGATTTAACTAAAGCCTACAGTGAGCTGAAATTTTATGTGCACAGGGCATAATCTATTACAATGATACCATACATCAAATTACTAAGTTTTGTTACAGTTCAGCTTCAATTTACATAGAGGATTATTGATGAAGACAATTCTCCCTCAGGTGGTGGCTCATAATTGGCCAGGCATTTTGAAAGATTGTAATGTCCTGTTACTAATCAGGCAGAGAGTTCCAGGCCAGCCTTCCTGGACACCAAAACACAAGTCTGCCTCAGTTACTCAAAATTGTTTCCAGATGTGTTAGAGGTATTGACAAAGGTTATCCCAAAACAGTTGTCATGTTTTCCCTGTATTCATAGGCTTATAACTTTTAAAAGTGTATACCTTGGAGTTTATTAATAGGAGTCATCTCAAATCAATGGGTTATATAAAATTTATAGGAGCCAGGTGTGGAGGCGCAAGCCTTTAATCCCAGCACTCGGAGGCAGAGGTAGGATGGCCGTGAGTTCAAGGCCGCCCTGAGACTACAGAGTTAATTCCAGGTCAGCCTGGACCAGAGTGAGACCCTACCTCGAAAAACAAAAACAAACAAAAAATTTTTATAGGAACGTATACTGGTATTATAAATCAAGTCTGGCTGTCATTTTGCTTAAATTTCATTTAAAATGTGGAGATTTTTTTTTTTGGTTATTTAACCCTTTCAGGCTAGACTACATGCTCCTTTGTCAGTACTAAGATTAATCAATTTGACGTGGTCTTTCTTAACAGTCTTATAAAAGAGATGGTTACTGAAGGGTTGAGATGAGATGACTGAAAAAAACTGGGAAGAGATCTTCCAGTGCTGGACATAAAGAAAGTGCACATATGTAGAAAGGATATAAGAGATGCAAAAATACCAAGTGTTGCTTAAAATTTAATATCCTTTTATAAGGAACAAAAAGGTAATTTGGGGGCTGGAGGGAGAGGCTTAGCGGTGAAGGCGTTTTGCCTGCAAAGCCAAAGGACCCAGGTTCGATTCCTCAGGATCCAGTAAACCAGATGCACAAAAGGTGGCATATTGCTTCTGGAGTGGCACGATGCCCTGGCGCGCCCATTCTCTTTCCCTCTCTCTCTCTGCACCCCACCCCCTCCAACATCCACACCCTCTCGCAGACTCACTGTTAAAAAAAAAAAATTTTTTTTTTAAATTTATTTTTTGGGGGGGATAAGCACAGATAAACACCATGCCTAAAGTTCAGAATTTGTTGCAGCTGTCCGCAGCCTCCTAAGGATGCTCCTCCGGTCTCCTGCAGACCTCACCTGGATGCAGTTGACAGCAGGCGCACGTGACGCCCCGGCCCGGGCGAGCTGTCCGTCAGCGCCCGGGGGGCGGGGCTTGGCCGCGCTCGCCCAATGAGCGCGCAGAGCGCGGACTTCCGCACCCGGAGCCTTTGTCCGGGCGGCGGCGGCGGCCCAGCGCTGCTCGAGCCCGGCCGCGTCCGGCGGCGGCGGCGGCGGCGACGGTGGTGGCGTCACTGCGCTTCGGGGACTCGGGCTCCAGGGACGCCGCCGGGCCTGTCCGAGCCGAGCCGAGCCTCCCGGGACGCGGCACCGAGGCGGCGGCCATGGTGAGGGCGCGTCCCGGCGGGCGGGAGCAGCAGGTGGCCGCGGGCGGGCGGGCGGGCGGGCGCCTCCGTCCCTGCTTGCTTCCTCCTTCCCGTCCTTCCGTCCCTCCCGGCTGGGCCGCGGGCTGGGCGACGAGGACCTGGGCCCCCGGGAGGCCCGGCTGCGGACGGCGGGCGGGCGGCGGGCGGCGCTGCCACGCCGGAGCCCCGGGCCGGGAGCCTGGCGCGGGCCCGCGGGCGACGCTGGCGCCGGTGCAGGTACCCGGATGTCCGGGGCCCTGTGCCCGGCCCGGGGCGGGCGGACCGGCTGCTTCTGCAGTGTACCCGTTTGCAAACAGAGGGAGGCAGAACTCCAGACGCATGGACCACTTTGTGCATCTGGCTTTCCGCGGGTACCGGGGACTCAAAGCCAGGCTGCAAGTTCAATACTGTATTTTCCATATTATTATTATTTTGCTTTAAAGTATGCATGTATATGTGAATGGGAAAGCTAATGTCTTATGAGGAGATACTCATAAACTTCAGTGCTTTTAACTTGTGAAAACCTGTGTGGATGTTCCCTTTAAGTTTACTAAATGTTTCATGAAATGCGTGGGCATGTCAGGGGCTCAAGTTGCTGCTGCAAATGCTCCTGACACTTGTATGCATATTTTTTTAATTCCTGGCTGAATTGAAGGGATTTTTTTTTAAAAAAAAAAAACAAACTATTGTATTTTTAAATTCATTATTATTTTTTGGCTTTTCGAGGTAGGGTCTCACTTTAGCCCAGGCTGACCTGAAGTTCACTTAATTTATTATTTTTTTATTGACAACTTCCATGATTGTAAACATTATCCCATGGTAATTCCCTCCCTCCCCCACTTTCTCCTTTGAAACTCCACTCTCCATCATATCCCCTCCCCCCTCTCAATCAGTCTCTTTTATTTTGATGTCATCATCTTTTCCTCCTCTTATGAGGGTCTTGTGTAGGTAGTGTCAGGCACTGTGAGGTCATGGATATCCAGGCCATTTTGTGTCTGGAGAAGCACCTTGTAAGGAGTCCTACCCTTCCTTTGGCTCTACATTCTTTCCACCACCTCTTCCGCTATGGACCCAGAGCATTGGAAGGTGAGATAGAGATATTGCAGTGCTGAACACTCCTCTGTCACTTCTTCCCAGCACCATGGTGCCTTCTGAGTCATCCTAAGGTCACTGCCCTCTGAAAAGAGAAGGTTCTGTAACCAAAAGTGAAAGCATTAGTATATGGATATGAAGTTGAGAGAAGTGCTCACCTGGTATTTTGGTGAACATAATATATATGCTTATTCAAACACTAGCAGATGTTACACCCCTAGGGCTCATGACTACTCCTAAAGTTTTCAGTACCAGGGATGTATTCCCTCCCATGGAGCGGGCCTCCAGTCCAATTTAGAGGGCGGTTGGTTTCCACCATAACGGACATGTCAGTATTGCGCCCGTTGGCTCATATGACAGTGTCCACTGGTGAATATCTTCACTGGTGATTTCTCTCTGTCCTATTGAATATGCCTGCAGTGTGCTATTTTCCAGCTTTCTCTCAGCTGGTCTACATGGAGGAGGTTTACAGCTCAGCTCTAGGAGGAGTTCTCATTGACCTTGATGCCCAGGCATGTGGAATCTTCAGCGATAGGGTCTTACCATCTAGTCCTGGTGGAAACTGAAGGGCCTCGGCAATGGCCTGTAATGTTTTGGGGGCATCGGGGACCTCCCTGGCCAACAGCTCATTGCAAGGTATCCCATCCCTGGCACTGAAAATTTTCTAGTAACAATCTATGACTTCTGAGTGTTCCATTGTCCAAAAAAGTAGGTTTCCATGTGAATTATTTCTATCCTCTTAGTTTTTGATTAGCCTTCCCTCTGCCTTTCCTTTACTCAATCTCTTCCCCTGACCTCACTTAGGCCTTTTCACCCCCATTAATCTGTTCTTCTACTTACATATGTACAATACCATCCTATTAAGTCCCCCCTCCCTTCTCTTCCCTTTATGTCCCTTTTCTATCTTACTGGCCTCTGTTACTGAGTTTTATTCCTATTCACATACTAGTCCAGTCATCTGTAGCTGGGATCCACATATGGAAGAGAACATGAGACATTTGGCTTTGTGGGCTTGGGTTACCTAACCAAGTTTAATCCTTTACAGATCCATCCATTTTACTACATATGTCCTAATTTCATTTTTCTTTGCCACTGAGTAGAACTCCTATTTTATAAACATGTCATGTCTTCATTATCCACTCATCAGTTGAGGGACGTCGAGGTTGGTTCCATTTCCTAGCTCTTGTGAATGGAGTGGCAATAAACATGGTTGAGCAAGAATCTCTAAGAGAGTGAGATGAGTCCTTAGGATATATGCCTAGGAGTGGTATAGTTGGGTCATATGGTAAATCTGTTTTTAGCTGTCTTAGAAACCTCCACACTGATTTCCACAATGGCTGGACCGTGTTGCATTCCCACCAACGTGCACCCAGCTCATTCTTTTGTAATTCTGTAAAAAAACTAATCATAGGGCCGGGTGTGTTGGCCCATGCCTTTAATCCCTGCACTCATGAGGCAGAAGTAGGAGGTTGGAGAATTGACAAGAGTTCAAGGCCACCCTGAGACTACATAGTGAATTCCATGTCAGACTGGGCTACACTGAGATCTTACCTTGAAAAATACACCATATTTTCCCGAATCACTACTCACTACAGTAAGACATAGGCAAGACGTTCGTCTTGACTCTTTGCTACCGTGTTATACTCTGTCGATGACCTGTACTTTGCGTCCGTCCCTGTTGAAAGGAATACCTATGGATGTGTCTGCTGCTCTCTTGTAGCCCCAGTCTGCGCTCCTGGGTTCATATGACACCTCTCGTTACAGGAGCTCATATCGTTTGAAGACGTGGCTGTGGAATTCTCTTGCCAGGAGTGGCTGTACTTGGGTGCGGCTCAGCGAGCCCTGTACAGGGATGTGATGCTGGAGAACTATAGCAGCCTCGTGTGCTTGGGTGAGTTTAACTTCCTGGAGACATGAGTAGTAATTATTTGCCTTTTGTTACTCTATTTTTAAATTGACTCACTGTATTGGGGTGCATTATATAAGGACCAGTGTGGCTTTGCAGTACACCTATACGTAATGACCAGAGCATTCGCTTCAGGTGTTTCTTATATGTGGGACACTAAAACATTCTTGTGTCTGTTTTGAAATGCTAACTTAATTTTTGTCAGATGCATGCTTGCTTCTGTACTATAGAACATGAGCATTCCTTCTTTCCAAATGCACTCAGTTTATTCTGTCTTTCTCCATCCCTTCCATTCATACTCCTTTTGCATGTTCTGATTTCCTGTGTTCGTGTTTCTGTCTCTTCCTGAAGTCAACTTTAACTTGTGTGATCTGAGGGCCACACAGTTTTTTTTTCTGCGTCTGTCATTTGTGCCCTGTGACTCTCAAGGGAACCTGAAGAAATACAAGTTCACTGCCATTATGAGAAACATTATGGCTCACAGGAAAAATGAATTCCAGCTTGGTTTATGAGTTTATTGGGGTTCCTTAGAGAATAAAGCTAAGAACTTAAAAATTCATGCTACCATATAATCAAAACTGGAGTTTTTTTTTTTTATCTATAATGTTTCTGATTATAATTAACATTGAGGGCAGGGCTGGAGAGATGGCTTAGCGGTTAAGTCACTTGCCTGTGAAGCCAAAGGACCCTGGTTCGATTCCCCAGGACCTACATAAGCCAGATGCACAAGGTGGCGCATGTGTCTGGAGTTCATTTTCAGTGGCTGAAGGCCTTGGTGCACCCGTTCTCCCTATCTGCCTTTTTCTCTCTCTCCCAAATAAACAAAATAAATATATATATTTTTAATTTCAGGGCAGCCTGCATATTAGGTGCATATATGTTTAGGACTGTAATGTCCTTCTGTTGGAGTATTCTTTTAATTAATATAAACTGTTATCTTTTCTAACTAATGTTTTGAAATCTACCCTGTAAGATATCATAGCAACACCTGCTTGTTTTCTAGGCCCATTTGCTTGAAATTCCATTTTCCAAACTTTTACCCTAAGATGGTGTCCATCTTTTATGGAAGGTGGGTTTCTTGGAGGCAGCAAATAGAAGGATCTTGCTTTTTAACCCAGTCTGCAGACCTGTGTCTTTTGGTTGGGGCATTAAGGCTGTTGATACTAAGAGTTACTATGGCAAGGTGTATATTTATTCTTTCATTCTTGTTTTGTAGTTGTTCTGGTTTTTCCTTTACTGTGTTACACTATCATTTGAGTATGCTTTATTTTCCTGGTTCATTCTTTCTCATTCATTCATATATACATACACACATACATATGTATGTGTGTGTGTGTGTGTATATATGTATATGTATGTATATATGTACATATATGTGTGTGTATATATGTATGTATATATATGTACATATATATGTGTGTGTATATATGTATGTGTATATATATGTATGTATATATATGTACGTATATGTGTGTGTGTGTGTGTGTAATTTTTTGTTGTTGTTTTCTGAGGTAGCATTTCACTCTAGTCCAGGCTGACCTGGAATTCACTATGTAGTCTCAGGGTGACCTCAAACTCACATTGATCCTCCTACCTCTGTCTCCCAAGTGTTGGAATTAAAGCCATGCGCCACCACGCCCAGCTTCAAATATTTTCTGTAGAGCTGGTTTAGTGGTCATATGTTCCTTTAGCCTGCTTTTGTTGTGGAATGTCCTTATTTCTCTGTGTGTTTGAATGGATAACTTTACAGGATAAAGTAACCTTGATTGACAGTTATTTTTCAGAACTTGGAATACATTGTTCCAAGCCCTTCTGCCTTTTAAAGTTTGTGTTGAGTAATCTGCTATGATCCTGATGAGCTTGTCTTTTTATGTGACTTGTTTTATCTAACTGTTTTCAATATATTTTCTTTGGTTCTGTTTTTTGTAGTTTAATAATAATCTGATGGTGAGAGATTCTTTCCTGATTTTGTCTGTTTGGCATTCTAAAGGCTTCCTTTATCTGCATTGGCATCACTTTCCCTATTTGGGGGAAGATTTCTCCTACAACTTTTGTTGAAAGTACTTGCTATACCTTTGGAGTGAAATTCTTCTTCTACTATGCTCTGAATTCTTATGTTTGATGTCTTCATAGAGTCCCAAATGTATTGAAATTCCTATTCATACCTTCCTGTTAGTTTGTCTTTCTCTTTGTTGGACTGTATTAGATCTGCCGCCTGGTCTTCTAGTTTAGATATTTTGTCCTCTCCTGCATCCATTCTACTGGTGAACTTTCTACAGAGTTTTCTATTTGACTTACTCTTTTTCATTTCTAGTATTTCTTGTTGGTATTTGTTCAGTATTTATATTTCCTTAGTCATGTCTCTATTGCCTTCCTTACCTCATTAAGGTGGTTTCCTGTGTTCTCCTTAGAAGTTTGCTTTCTTCTTTGATCACTTTTTTCTTCTTTGATCTCTTTGATTTCTTTAAGTAAAGATATAATCTTTTTTTTTTTTTTTAATCTTTAACAGGCATTTCATCTAAAACCCTCTCACTGGTGAGTCATTTCTTAATTTCTTTCGGATTTATAATTTCTGGTGGGATTGTACTGTGTCTTGGTTTTTTGTTTCTTGTAGAGATTTTTGCATCTTGAGTTTATTTGATGCTTTGGTTTTCTAATTATCCTCAGTGTTTTCTGCCACGTAAATCCAACTTTATATGTACTCAAGGTGGGAGTTTAAGGGGCCAGTGTAGCTCTTACACTCTGAGAAAACACCAGGAGTGACTCTCTGTGTTGAGTGTGCCTACGGTTGAAGTATTCCTGCGTAGTGGGTGGAGCAACCTACTGCCACATTCTAAAATTCAACTGAGCAGTAGACAAATTCAGTCCAAACCAGCACAGAGTATTTAAGCAGTAGTGGAGTGAAACAAACAGATAACCTAACAAAGCCGAAGTCCATAAGGGTCCTTTCAACGGGGAGGTTGAGGTTTGTGGTCTGAACTGGGTACCAGGTCAGCATGGGATGATTGAGACACTTCTTCCAATAATGACAGAAGAAAAAGACAAGGTCCCTATGAATCTGGAAACACGAAAGGAAACAATCGTCAACCATAAAACACAGCATATTTGGGAATGGCAAAGCCAGTCAAGAACGTGTAACACATAACCTGCACTGACTTGGAACGACATTAGCACTTCCAGGGCAGGCCTGTGTACCTGCCTGTGTGTGAGCAGGCCCGGTTACCTGTGAGATGGCTTTCGGTCTCACCAGTGCTGAGGGCCCACCTCGGTCCCTTTCGGGAGCTCTGGATCTGGTGTTCTGACCAGATGGCTGGGTGGCGTGCAGCCAGAGATGAATGACTCCTACAGAGGTTCCCGTCGCTGACACTTGGGGCCTAGACTTGTACCAGAGCTGCTCAGCTGGGTCTGCTGGTGTTCTCCGTGAGCAGCTGCTCAGCTGGGCCTGCTATCGCCTCCTTCAGGTTTCTTGATGTCGCCAGGAGGCTGGTGTGAGTGGAAAATCCTGCCACCTGGTTTCTGCTCCTGCAGCTCTGTGCTGGGCAGGCAGTCAAGTGGGTGGGCACGTACCAGGGACCCTGGCACCCTGGTGGGATTCTCACCAGTTTGCTGCTTTCTGAAAGATCTTATTCTCTCCTGTTTCTGATAATAACTTACCTACCTTCGAGTTTTGGTAGCAGAGTATATTTTGGTTTTCTTCTGTTACTTCCCTCCCTAGACTGCTGTGGTGTGGTTACTATTCTGCTGTCTTACCCAAAAGACCTCCCCATTTCAAAACCTGAAGAAGGCTTGGGTACCAGCCAAGTCCATGGTTTTAAGGTTAAGCTTTTTCCACCTTCTGTCTAAACTGTCCTCTTTCCCCCTTTGATGGTGGTTATATCTTGTAGAATGCTGGTGAGAGAGAGTTTCTGTTGGGCTGGGTCTGCGTGTCTTTTGTGCAGCTCCTTTCCCACTCTCTGCACCTACCCTCTGCTGTTTCACATAAGGACCTTCAGTTCTGTTCATATCACCCATTTTAAGGTGTTTATTTTTTTTTGTTTGTTTGTTGTGATGTGTTCTTAACGTAGCCCAAGTTATCCTGGAGCTCACGCTGTATGTAGCCCAGGATGGCTTCAAACCCACAGTGATTCACCTGCATCGGACTCCAAAGTGTTGGGAATAACTGAGTGTCACCACACCTGGCTCCATTTCTTCTTTTTTAGTCATTTTCTCTATGTGGATATTTCGCCTAAAAATAAGACCACTTTTCTCATTACACTTATGATTTGGATTTTCTTTGTTCATTGCCCTTCTCCTGTATCTTCAGCTGAGGTTTTATCCTCTTAGTGGTGTTGTTTTGTTTGTTTGTTTGTTTGTTTGGGGTTTTCTGAGGTAGGGTTTCATTCTAGCTCAGGCTGACCTGGAATTTACTATGGAGTCTCAGGTTGTCCTTGAACTCAGAGATCCTCCTACCTCTGCCTCCCAAGTGCTGGGATTAAAGGCGTGTGCCACCACGCCCGGCTCTCTTCTTGTCTTATTGAAGGATCTTCGCTCTCCTCTTTTCTCTTCAGTTTGTAAAATAAAATTGATGCTCCACCCAACAATGAGACTTGCTTTAGTGTAGATGCATATGCAGAGTTTTTGGAGCGTGTTTTTTTATTGTTGTTGTTGTTGTTTTGTGTTGGTGTGCAAGCCCTCTCTTACATGGAGCAGGGGGGCTTCTCTATGAAGTTTGCGAGTTTCCTGGCCATGGGGTTCCTTCTTGGTTTCCACTACTAGATAAGACTGCTTTCCCACTGAGTGGGCCTCAAGACCAATCAGAGAAAAGTTAGTCACCAGAGTGTGTGCCACTGCTGCACACATGCGTACTTCTTGTCTGGCTGGTGGACTTTAAGTCTGCAGACTTTCCTGATTGTTGATACTGTTGGTGTTCCTTGTTCTCCAGTGGCTCTCCCAGGGCTCTCCAGTAAGGAGCTGGCTTTTCCTTCAGTCCCAGCATCGTGTTCCAACGTGCTGTGATGACAGCCCATGGCCTCACCAGCAACAGGGTCTTACCACTTAGCTCTTGCAGGTAATCAGGTATTTTGGCACCATGGGTCTCCCAGGTCAGCAGTTCACTTTGAGGGGTAACTCAGTTCTGGGGCTGGGTACCAGCCAAGTCCATGGTTTTAAGGTTAAGCTTTTTCCACCTTCTGTCTAAACGGTCCTCTTTCCCCCTTTGATGGTGGTTATATCTTGTAGAATGCTGGTTAGAGAGAGTTTCTGTTGGGCTGGGTCTGCGTGTCTTTTGTGCAGCTCCCTTCCCACTCTCTGCACCTACCCTCCGGCTCCCTACCACCCCTGACTTCTGTCCTCCCTTTTCTAAGCGATCAGCTAACTCCTCATCCCTCTCTCTCTATTTCTTCTGTTGGTCTCAGTTTAGTTCTGTGCCCATGTTACCGGTGCTTTCTACTATTTGTGCTCATCTCCAGTTGATCCCAGTGAGAACCCACAGATGAGAGCATCCATGTGATGTGTGTCTTTCTGAGCATGTGTGCCTTGCTACCATGATTTTTACAAGTCCTTCCATTTCCCTGCAAATTTGATTATTTGATTTTTTTTTTCCTTTCTGCTGAGTAAAATTCCATTCTGTTTTTGTACCAAGCATGCATTTGTTGATGGGCATTTTGACCAATTCCAGTTCCAGGCTATTGTGAATGCAGCAGTGATGGGCACATGCTTCTATGAGATAACTCAGATAGTAGAGTCTTTAGGGCATATGTCCAAAAGCTGCATAGCTGCGTCTAACGGACCTTCTGTGCTCACCCTCTTGAGGAGTCTCCTTACTGACTATGACAGTGGTGCACTTTTACACTCCCTCCACACCACTGGCAACATGGATTATCACTTGATTGTTTTGGGCCTGTTTTGCTTTATTAAGGATGAGTCTCATTCTAGCCCAGACTGATGTAGAATTTATTATGTACTCTCACAACGGCCCCAAGCCCACACTGATCCTCCTACCTATGCCTCCCGAGAGCTGGGTTTAAGTGTGTACTGCCAAGCCCAGTTGTTATTTGGTTATTTATCTTTTAAGTTATTTTGGGGGGGGGCACAGGAGAAATAGACTATAAGTGTGCCACTGCCTCTAGCTACTAAAAGTGAACTCCAGATATGTGCCACACTCTGGGCACCTGGCTTTATGTGAGTGCTGGGAAGTTGAATTTGGGAAGTTAGGGTTAGGTTTTGGCAGGCAAACACCTTAACCATTTATCCATCTCCCCACTGCAGTTTTTCAGTGGTTCCCATTCTGGAGTGAGATGGAACTTCACAGGCACTGTAATTTCCAATTCCCTGATGAATAGACATGGGGAACATCTCTTTAGGTTGTAATGGGTGTTGGTTTGAGGTAGGGTCTCACTGTAGCCCAGGCTGACCAGGAATTCACTATGTGGTCTTAGGGTGGCCTTGAACTCACAGCAGTCCTCCTACCTCTGCCTCCTGAGTGCTGGGATTAAAGGTGTGCATCACCACGCCCGGCTCCCCTGCCTGAGTTTTTGAGTGGGTTGCTTGCATTTTTATTTTTTAATGGTTTAGGTTTTTGCATTCTTTGTAGATTCTACATAGTAAATCTTTGTTGGGGTTATAGTTGTTACATTTGACTATGTGTTGTCCTTTGTTCTTCCCTATTAATTTACAGACTATTTTTATAAGTCTGAAGGGTATTGTGATTTTGGTTGGAACTACATTCATTCTGTATATTGCTGTTGGTAGCATGGCCATTTTTAAGAATATTAATTCATCCAGCCAATGTGCATGGACAGTCATACTGTCTTGTTGTCCTCTAGTTCCTTCATTATTTTCATGTTTCCTGTGTTTAGGTCTTTTAGTTCCTTTGTTAGAGATTTTACAAGATTAATGATTATTATTGTTTTGCCTATTGGAAATGGGATAGTTTCTCTGATTTATATATATAAAGGCTTATGATTTTTTGTATTCATTTTCTATCCTGCTACCTTATTTAAAGTGACTATGTTGTCTTCCAGCATTTTTTTGTTCTCTCATTTAGAGAATCATGTCATCTGTGAATGGGACTAGTTTGAGTTCTTCCTCTTCCATTTCCATCCCTTTTCTTTCTTTCTATCTTATTGCTTGGAGCTAAGACTAGAGGTGCTATGTCTTAGCTTGGTAGTGAGACTGGGCACACCTGCCTAGCTTCAGTTCTTAATGAGAATGCCTTGCGTTTTCCCCCATTTTGTATGATACCAGCTTTGGGTCTGTTCTGCATCCATAGAGCTCCAAACTGAAGCTATGACAAGTATGTCCAGTGAGCTTAATGAGGCCTTGAAGAAGGATAGAGGAGTTTATTGAGAACAACAAAAGGACTGTAAAGTAAAGCATAGTTGAATGAAAAAAAAAAATCAAGAATGTACTCAAATCTTGGCTGCAGGAAGCACCAAGAAATCAGCAAAATAATATGCATCTGAAAAAATTTCATGTGAATCAAAGATCTAGGTAGAAGGATAAAAGAAATGGAGGAGGACGAACCACAAAGTGTCAGTGAGCAGTGGAATGAATTCAGTGGGGAGATAAAAAAATGCCGGAATGAACTCCAGCAAACAACAAGCCAGTCTTATCATGAAATGAAGTTGGAAGCTGGAGAAATGGCTTAGTGGTAAGGCACTTGCCTGCAAAGCCTAACAACCTTGGCTCAGTTCCACACGACTCCTAGTCAGAGGCTGAAAGGGATGCCTACACAAGGAGGCTTTTGCCGGGGTGGCAGTCCTCGGGTCCCTATTCATTGTCCCCCGTTCCCCCGTTGCTATTAAAAACAGAAATAGGAATTTCGCAAAGCATTGTATACCCTAAAATAAAATATAATAGACAACAGTAAAATAACCTTTAAAAGGCTTCTTGCCAAAAGTCCTACCTACAAAGTAGATGATATATCTGAACTTAAGGACAAGGCAGAGGAAATATTCATGCTTTCCAGAAACTGATAAACTCCCAAAAACATGGGAACCAAATATGATGGAAAACCTTAAAATACCCAAATATTTGGGTTGTTGGCATAAAACAAGGGAAAGATGACCAGCCAAAGTCATATAGAATATCTTCAATGAAATTATCAAAGGAAAATTTGCTAATCTCACAAGAAAGACCCATCAAAGTACAAGAGGCACTCAACCAAACAGTAAGCATCAGAAAAGAAATTCCCCACATCATATTGAAGTCAAAATTTTCAACACCGAAAGCAACAAAAGGGTTGGTTTGAAAGCCACAAGAGAAAAACTGCTTACTACATCTAATGATAAGGCCATGAAAATCACCTCTGTGTTTCAACTGAACTTCTAAGAATGCAAAGAGATTGGAATATTTCACATCCTTCAAGAGCATGGCTACTAATGGAAAATAGTATTCCCAGCCAAATTACCCCTCGCAATTGAAGGCAGAAGAATAGTTTAGCATCATAAAAGCCAACTATGTGAGAAAAAAAATGTGTGTACCAGGGCCTCCAACCACTGCAAAAGAACTCCAGATGCATGCGTCCTCTTATGCATCTGGCTTACATGGGTCCTGGGAAATCAAACCTAGGTCCTTTGGCTTTGTAGGCAACTGCCTTAACCACTAAGCCATCTCTCCAGCCCTGTATAGGAAACTTTCTGTCATACTGATTTTACACAGTGCATGGTGATTATGATTGTGCATATTAACATTTTCAACTTTTTTTTTTTTTTGGTTTTTTGAGGTAGGATCTCACTCTGGTCCAGGCTGACCTGGAATTAACTCTGTAGTCTCAGGGTGACCTTGAACTCACAGTGATCCTTCTACCTCTGCATCCCGAGTGCTGGGATTGAAGGCGTGTGCCACCGTGCCTGGCCATTTTCAACTTTTTATAAGCCTAAAGGCCCATTATTCCTTGCCCTTCTTTCCAATTTATTAATTTTCCTTAGTTATGTTTAAATAATTGGCATGCAAATTTTTCTTTGCCTTATTAATTTAAATATGAATCCTCCGTGCTGCTGAAATTTTTAAAAAATTTTATTCTGTCAAGTGTTTTTTTATCTGACATTCTTGTTGTGACTATATCCACTTGAGAGAAATATCATTCAGTCTTTCTGATTTCATTTTGGCCCTCTGAATATACTGTGTTCAGTAATTTTTTTTTTTTTAATCTCTTGTTTGTTTTTCAAGGTAGGGTCTCACTCTAGCCCAGGGTGGCCTCGAACTCACAGCGATCCTCCTACCTCTGCCTCCCAAACGCTGAGATTAAAGGTGTGCACCACCGTGCTCGGCTCGCTGTTCCATATATATCATGCAGCATAATGTCCCTTGAGCCCAGCGTTGCAGTCAGTGAACACCATGAGCTTAATACCTCTCTGAGAAGAGTCTGCGCTTCCAGTGGAGCCCATGTCTTGAACTGGAGCGGTGATCTTTATTGAGCGTACCTGATCTAGCAAGTTGTGCTATTTGTGTATCATTTCCCATTTACAGGACAGTGTATGACCAAACCAGAGCTGATCTTCAAGTTGGAGCAGGGATTATCACCATGGAGTGTAACAGAAGGATCAGTTCAGAGGCTTCCAGGTAAGTGAACACATGCTTGGGACAGGAGGACAGTTGGATGAGACCTGATCGGGAATATCATGTTAAGCCCCATTCACCGATTTTATTTCAGTCTAAAGACGGCCTTTGCTGTGAAACCGACACTGGTTTCATGCAGTTTACAAGGAACGTTCACCCCATCAACCCATGGCCCTGATTCTACAATTGAAGGACTTCTTTTACACTTTCAGAAATTTCATTCATTCTGTGTGTTTTCCTTGTAAATACTGTTTGAAATAGTCTTCTTTGTTTACTTGAGAAAAAACAGAGCAAAAGAACATGACTACTGCAGAATCTGGGCCTCCTGCCTCTGCAAACAAACTCTAGCCTTGTGTGCCATGCTGGGCACCTGGTTTTTCTGGATTCTGGGTAATTAAACCCGGGCCACCAGACATTGAAAGGAAGCACGTTTAATCACTAAGCTATCTCTAGTCCTCTTAGAAAATATATTGATTTAGATATTGCACTTAAGTCTTCACTTGTATGCTTTTAATTTTTTTAAAAAATTTTACTTATTTGAGAGCGGCAGAGAGGGGGAGAGAGAGAATATGGGCTTGCCGGGACCTTCAGGCACTGCAAATGTATTCCAGATGTGTGCGCCCCCTTGTGCATCTGGCTAATGTGGGTCCTGGGGATTCGAGCCTCAAACCAGGGTTGTTACGCTTCACAAGCAAGCGCTTAACCAATAAGCCATCTCTCCAGCCCCACTTGTATGTTTTTTAATATAGTAGTGCTATTAATTCAAATGTCACTATTGTTTCTTCTCAAGTATTTTATCACATCTTAAGCAAGTAATATTTTCATTGTACAATGGTGATAAAACTTTAGAAGTCAGTACACTAATGAGTGTATAACATAGTTAACATTTGTAGTCTCCTGGAATTTATAGGAAAATTACAAATGTGTGCATGAGAAATTTTCACGTACGTGGTGAGAAGTGTTCTGCATCCCACAATGCCCATGAGCAGAATGAAGTTCATAAGATCTAGATATTTGAAAGACTAAAACTGAAAAAATCCAAAGACATAAGTAGTAGAAATTCATGCCAAAATCATATTATCACTGGAATTAGGAATTTGTATCTCTGAGCCAGATGTGGTGGCACACACACCTGTACTCCCAGCACTCTGGGGGCAGAAGTAGGTGAATCACTGAGTTTGAGACCACCCCAAGACTACATAGCAATTCCAGATCAGCCTTGACTAGAAGGATTCCCTACATCAAAAAAAAAGAAAGAAGCCAGGCCTGGTGGCACACGCCTTTAATCCCAGCACTCGGGAGGCAGAGGTAGGAGAATCACCATGAGTTCGAGGCCACCCTGAGCTACATAGTGAATTCCAGGTCAGCCTGGGCTACACTGAGACCCTACCTCGAAAAATCAAAAAAAGAAAAGAAAGAAAGAAATCAGTATCTCTGGCCAGTGTTAGCTTTAGTCAGGAGGTAGTTGTTTGAATTGTTTGCGTGTGAGTTAATCTGTGACAGCCAGCTACCATAGAGAAACTGATTGTGTTTATCAGCGTGCTAGAAGGCTGCAACTGCTCTTCAAACCTGACAGTGCGTGTGCGTGCGTGTGCGCACACACACATGTTCCAGGGAAGTCGTAGGCACATGGAGTGTGTCTGTTACATACACATACAGCATCAGCAGTTCGGATCATTCAGGGTCAGGTTTAGCACGACTGAGCAGGTTTCGCATGAGCGATCCCAGGTGAGGAGGGTTTGTGGTCTCACGCTTCATGGCAAAGTCACTTACATGGATGGTTAATGACTCGTTCGCTGTACCTGGAGAGATTCACTATAGCTTGCAGTGTTTAGCGGCAGCGTGTATCTGAAAATGACGATTGCAGGTTCTGATAGCTGGATCCTTCCCCTTACCATGCGTGGTTGATCCTTGGGTATGTCCATAAGGACCTACTTTTCTCTAACAGAGTCCTGCTTGCCACTTGTAATTGACTGTCTGAAACACAAGCAGATCCCGTGTCCTTTTCCTTGTGTCTGTAAGGAGTGTGCCCTTTTACACTGAGTAGATTGTACCTGGTCCATGCACTTCAGAGGTCCCCAGTGGCAGCTTGTGCACAAACAGATTTCTTATATAACTGCAACCCTGTAACTGTCACAGTTTTGGGCCTGTATCAGCCAGCATGCACCAAGTTTATGGTGAGAGCAGAGGACGTGTGTTAGAGTCCAGCTACAGACCCGACATTCCTATAAACACTGCAAGATTTCATCGTCACTGCTCATGGTGCAGGTTATGTCCCCCTGTGTGTTTCCTTTATGGCTCCAGTAGTTTTCTTACTTTGTTCAGTTTGTTTTTACTTTACTTCCTGTATTTGCAGTTCTCCATTTTTTTCTTACTGTGTTTTCATCTAACAGTTGTGTTTGTCCTTTCTCTATTGTTTCTCCTTTTTCCTCTTCTTCCCTCATGATAACAGTGAATAAAGACAAATATCTATTTTGATAACATGGGTGTAGAAATGGAGATTTATGTCCAAAGCCATTAAGAAACCCAATGTTGGCAGGTGTGTTGGCACATGCTTTTAATCCCAGCACTTGGGGGCAGAGGTAGAAGGATCACTGTGAGTTCAAGGCCATCCTGAGAATACATAGTGAATTTCAGGTCAGCCTGAGTTAGAATAAGACCCTATCTCAAACCGCCCCATGGCAGAGAAAGGAAAAAAAAAGAAACCCAGGGTTGACTGAGTAGTACTCTATGATGAACTGTGTGGCTTCATAAGCATGAACCCCTGAGTTCAGTGCCCCAGACTCCAAGAGTAATCCAGTATGGTAGCAAGAGGTCACAAGTCGCCATATGTACAGGAACAGTGGTGATCAGGCAGACATTATCAAACATGATGAGGTACAAGGGCACACACTTGAACTTTTCATCTCATCTCCACAGAAAATTAACAAGACTTTTCTGTAGAACATGGTACAAATATGGAGACTACAAGAGACATACCCTCTGCTACTGTAGAAGAATATTTCACTAATGATAGAACTGAAATCAAACAAGAGTAGAACAAACAGTCCTGTGAATATATGCAGGAAGGAAATGAAAACCCACATCAGGGAAAATGTAAACAGGCACATTTAAAAACTTCCACTTGCATACTTAGTCATAAAACTGAGAATGAAATTTAGATTACTTAAATTCTTATCCAAGGTAGAATGTCTATGTTCAGGAAAACTAGAAAGAAGCTATTCTTGAGGCTGAAAAAGGGGAACCCTAAGAAAGGTCAATATGGTTGTCACATAGAGGCATTGCATATTGATGAAACTGCCAGTAAATTCGATGAATGTACAAACTCCTCAGATTGTACTCAATTGTGTAAAACAGGTCATGTCAAGACATACTGTTGAGTATGATCAGCATGTGGTATAATGCTAGACTGAGTATTGGGAAGCAATTTTGAGGCAAGTCCTGGTTTTGTGTAAACAATATAATACTTTTTTGTTTCACAGCAGAATTAAAAGAGGAACAGCAAATCCACTGGAATAAGCATTATGAACATAACCACTGCCAGAAATCCTTCTGTCAACAGTCACTCCTCACTCAGCCCCAGAGTAATACATGTGTGACTATGGACCATACCAGTAAGAAGAAACACCAGCTTTATAAATGTGGGGAACATGTCCCCACGTCACAGCTCACTGTGTGTCAGAGAGCCCAAACAGATAATAAGCCTTATGACTGTGGGAAAGAGTTTCCCAGCAAGTCACAACTAAGTCAGCATCAGCAAACTCATACAGTTAAAAACCAGTACGAATGTAGGGAATGTGGGAAAGCTTTTCTCAGAAAGTCAGAACTCAGTGTGCATCATAGAATTCATACAGGTGAGGAGGTTCATGAATGTAGGGAATGTGGGAAAGCTTTTTCCAGAAAGTCTCATCTGATTCCGCATCAAGGAACCCACGGAGGTGAGAAGCCATTTGAATGTGCTGAATGTGGTAAAACTTTTTCGAGAAAGTCAAATCTCACTCAGCATGAGAAAACTCACACTGAGAAGCCATATGAATGCATCTATTGTGGGAATCTTTTTCGCTCCAAAAAACAGTTTGCTGCACATCTGAGAACACATACGGGTGAAAAACCTTACAGATGTAATGAATGTGCAAAAGCTTTTCCCAGCCGGTCATCGCTCACTGTGCATCAGAGATCCCACACTGGAGACAAGCCGTATGAATGCAGTCAGTGTGGGAAAGCTTATTCCACAAAGTCACAGCTCACTGTGCATCACAGGATCCATACTGGTGAGAGGCCATATGGGTGTCATGAATGCGGGAAAGCTTTCAGAAGCAAGTCACAACTCACTGAGCACCAGAGAACTCATAGGAGCGAGAAGGCTTCAAAATGCAGTGAGTGTGGGAAAGGTTTTGCCAACAAATCACAACTCAGACAGCATCAGAGAACTCATACAAGTGAGAAGACATGGAAATGCAGTGAGTGTGGGAAAGCTTTCGCCAACAAATCACAACTCGGACAGCATCAGAAAACCCATACAGGTTTGAAGCCATATGAATGTCATGAATGTGGGAAAGCTTTTGCTTATAAGTCATATTTCACTATCCACCAGAGGATACATAGAGGTAAAAAGCCATATGAGTGCAATGAGTGTGGGAAAGCTTTTGCCAGCAAGTCACAACTCACAGTGCATCAGAGAACCCACACAGGCTTGAAGCTCTATCAGTGCAATGAATGTGGGAAAGCTTTTACCACCATGTCACCATTCACTGTGCATAAGAGAGTTCATACAGGAGAGAAGCCATATAAGTGTGATCAGTGTGGAAAAGCTTGGACCAGCAAGTCACAACTCACTGTGCATCAGGTAATACATTCAGGGGAGAGGCCGTATAAATGTAATGAATGTGGAAAAGCTTTTTCCAGCAAATACCATCTTAATGATCATAAGAGAATACATACAGGTTTCAAGCCCCATAAATGTAGTGAATGTGGGAAAGCTTTCTACTTCAAGTCCCACCTCACTGAGCACCAGAAAATCCATACAGGTGACAAGTGTCATAAATGTAGTCAATGTGGGAAAGCTTTTTACTTCAAGTCCTATCTCACTGAGCATCAGAAAATTCATACAGGCGAGAAGCCATGTGTGTGCAGTCAGTGTGGGAAAGCTTTCCTCAGAAAGTCACATCTCACTCAGCATCTGTTAATTCATACTGGTGAAAAGCCACATAAATGCAATCTGTGTGGGAAAGCTTTTGCTACAAAGCCACGACTTGCTGTGCATGAGAAAATTCACACTGGTGATAGGCCGTACAAATGCAATGACTGTGGAAAAGCTTTTTCTATAAAGACACGACTCACTAGGCATCAGAGAATGCATACAGGTCAAAGGCCATATGAATGCAACGAATGTGGGCAAGCTTTTTTCAGAAAGGACGTTCTTATTCAGCATCAGGAAACTCATACATTCAAAACCAGTTGGAATGTATTGGATTGGTAAATTGTTCCAACAAGTCATAACTTGCTTTTCATCATTGATCCTATACAGTTGCAAAACCATACACATGGTCACTGTGCATTGGAATACCCATATATGCTGAAAGTTATTAATATAATAAAGGTTGCTGGAATCCATAGCTTACTGTGCATCAAAAGAACTACAGATGGCAATCCATACGAATATTACAAATGTGGAACTTTTCCCCATCCATTAGTACCCACTATGCGTGACATAACTTGACCAGGTAAGATGATACAGCTATAATGAATGCTGAAAATCTTTCTGTATGAATTCAGAATTCACTGTGCATCAGAATTTATAGAGGTGAGATGCCACGTGCATATGGTAAATGTTTTTCACATAAGTTAAGTCTCTGTGTCCAATGACTAAATGGCAAAAAGCTATATAATGGCCATGGATCTGGCAAAGTTGTTTCCCAAGTCACAGCTCATATTTGTCAGACAGATTGTGCCGATGAAAACGTGTGGGAACGTAGGAAAGCTCCCAAAAGTAATAGCCACAGAATTTAGAAGCATATAAGTATAAAGAGCGCAGGGTCCTTTATACTTCAGTTCGTACATCACTCTACATGAGGTAACTCATGGTTAGAAGCTGCACAAATGAAAGAAGCTTTTCTCCTGCAACATAAACTCAGCATCTTTGCACTCACAGGAGAAAAAATGGGTGACCCACTGCTAAGTCTGCAACATAGAATGCCTACAGGGATGATTGAGGAACATTAAAAATGCAGACTTTGTCTTGTAACTCACATATGTGCAGTTATCATAAAGATTTACAATCTTATCTCTAGTATAAGTTACTAAGAAACTGAGTGGTGTTACTCACCCAAAGGTCAGGTATCAAGATAAAATGCATGTAAGTGAGGAGTCCAGGTACTGTCGAATCTGAGCCCAAGTCATTAGTGCCGGATCCAGGTTCACTATCCTTACTCCCAGGGATGCTTCTCGAAGTCTTCAGGGCGCTTGTTGCTGGACCCAAGGGACCTTTATGTGATGTAGCCAAAATCTGGCTGGGATCACACACCCGGGTGCACTTTTGTGGCCCCAGATCTAGCTTGAGCTCTATCCTGGGTCTGTAACGTGGTACCTGTGTCCATGGTGTGCTACTTTGCATGCATGGCAGCTTCGCCTCAGGTGGTGTAGCACTCCTGTGGATGGTGTTAAAGGAGGGTAGGGCATGAAATGCATACCGACCTGGTAGCTGCACAAATGCAAGTGGGAATCAACGTGAAGCACCCCATTAGGAGCCCAGTCCCATCACTGTATGAACATGAGCCTGTTTGAGTCACTGATGAGATGTAACATTGAGAAGCAGGCATATATACTTGTCAGCGAAATAAGCCAATTGTATGGTGCTGTGGAGATCATAAGTTTTGGATATATCAGGACTGTGTAACAGGTACCATGAAGAAGTGGTGGTTCAGGATGGGGTGCCTGCCCAGGTTGTGACCTGCCCAGGTGTGGGGGCAGAATTGGAAACCTGTATACCTTATCAGTTATAGATGTCAGATTTAAACTGCTGTTACTTTGTTTCTTCGTAGTTATTAATTTTGTATTGGTTCCCCCATGATAGCCTTATTGCAAGTGAAATGTTTATTCTGTCATTTTCTGTTGGAACTATGTTACTTGTTTTGATTGTATGTAATGGAGACATTCTTAACTCTCAGGAGTTTGGAATAACATTAGTGTTGATAAATGTTATGGGGACCTTTGACATTGTACTAAATGCCATTTGCATTGTGACTCTATGGGAGGAGGGGCAGAAGTAGAATGGGTTGGTTTGAAAGTATGGTGACATAGACTTGGGTGTTTTATTAAATTCAGTTTGCAACTTGAGCCCACAGCAGGCAGATACCTGTTACAAGAGACATGGCACAACGGGGGTGGGGGTCTGAGTGCCGCCCCAAGTTGTAAGGAGAGCAGTGAGCTCTGGCCGTGTGTGGTGCCAGCTGTTGATGGTGTCTCTCTTCTTGGATTTTTGCTTCTCCCAACACTGATGATCTGGAATTTTTAACCCTGAAATAAACCCTTTCCTCCCATAAACTGCCTCTGGTTGTACATTTGTTCCAGGGAAAAGAAACTGACTGTAATACATGAGCACCCACCTATATCCTGAAAGCTGCCCCCTGAGGTAATCCTGCCAGCCCAGTTCCATGCAGAGGACCAGCCCAGGATTGTAACGTTGGCTTTCTGGCAAGCTGTCCGTGTCCTACCTCCCAGCTGTGGCTGCAGTGAGAGCTGCACACTACATTGTTGCAGTTGTTCCCAGGCATGGCATGGTCCCCTGACCTTGGACAGAGTGACAACTTGTGTTCCATTGCTGAGCAAGCACCAGTCCACGTCTGAGGCCCTGGGTCTATAAACCTCATTTCTGGGCTCAGGCCTAGAATTGCCTGTCCACTTCTGTGATCCTGAGCCCTAGCCTTCACTTGGTGGTTACCCTGGGTAGCGGGGAACTGCCTGGATCTGAGCCGTGGTCACAGATTGAGGATGATGCAGCTGGCCCTTGCCTATACCTGTGATTACTGGCCAGGGACTCACAACTGTGTCAATATTACAGGCTCTGCCATTTGATCCCAGGTCCTTTTAGCTAGGGGTGCCCACTCATCCAAAATGGCCACGCCCAGGCAGTCTCAGTATGGACCTGTGATTTTGGCAAAAACGCTGCATCACCAGCTCAGATCCATGCAGTCAGCTTGAGGTCCTCTAGTTGCTTCCTTAGGATGTACATCTAACCTTTCACTTAAGTGTGAACAAATGTATCTATAGAATATATTAGTTCATTTTCATCTCCGTCACTAGCATATTCTACTCAAACTCCTGCCCTAACCTCCTTACCCCTTCCGTTGACTGCATTCATCCTCCCGTTCTCCATCCTCCACTTGCCACACAGAGACGCCAATCTGGATCACCAGATACCTAGCTCTTGGAACATTTCACAGCATGTATTATTCGTGCTTTTCATGTTTTCAGGAAAGTCCATTAAGAATGTTAGGCTTGGGCTGGAGAGATGGTTTGGCGGTTAAGAACTTGCCTTTGAAGACTAAGGACCCCAGTTGGAGGTTCGACTCCCCAAGACCCACGTTAGCCAGATGCACAAGGGGGCGCACACGTCAAGTTGGTTTGCAGTGGTGGAGGCCCTGGTGTGCCCATTCTCTATCTGCCTCTTTCTCTGTCACTCTCGAATAAATATTAAAAAAAAAAAGTGTTAGGCTTGGACAACCAATCCCACTTAACACTGAACCTATGGGGAAAATTCACCCTTTCAATTCTGTTTATGTAGAACCACTCCTGGTACCACAGTCAGTACTAGTCACAGTTCTGGAGAGAAATAGAACCCGTGGAATGATTTGGAAGTTGAGACCATTCTGTTTAAATGTTATGACAGGAAGGTTCATTTTAATTCCCGTCATGCTGAAAGCTTTAGACGGTGTGGTGCATTCTTTTTTTTTTTTTTTTAATTTTTATTAGAGTTTTCCATGATTATAAAAAAAAAATCCTATGGTAATTCCCTCCCTCGATTCTTGATACTTGTACATTTTCATGTCTGCTCCAGTTTTGGTAAAAAGAAAGCTGCTGAGGATGTCTCCTGACTGGGTGCCTGCCTGCCTGTGTCCTGGATGCCGGCATCACTAGCCGGCCTCGTTCGCGCTACTCGGCCCCACTGAAGAAATGAGTGGTGGCTTGGCTCCCAGAAAGAGCACAGTTGATGCATCCCACTTGCCCTTCTCCCTCACAAATGACTTATACCAGGTATTTTCCAAGTTTGGCAAAGTTGTGAAGGTTACTGTAATGAAAGGCAAAGGTCACATGCAGAGTAAAGGGGTTGCAGTTACTTTATTCTTGGATAAAGACGCTGCACAAAACCGCACAAGAGCAATAACCAACAAGCAGTTTCTTGGTAGGGTGATAAAAGCGAGTGTTGCTATTGACAACGGAAGAGCTGCCGAATTCATCTGCAGGAGAAACGACTCTGATAGATAAATGCTATGAATGTGGGGAACGTGGACACTTAAGTTATGCCTGGTCCAAAAATATGCTTGGAGAATGGGAGCCTCCAAAGGAGAAGGAAAAAAGTTCCTGAACCAGAAGAATAAATTGAAGTAGAAGAGGCGAAGACCCGGCTCTGGACAGTCTCAGGCCCTAGCCTTCCAGCAAGCCAAAATTGAAGAGCCTCCGATGATTCCAGATGCCTAAGGATAAGGAAGAGCACGTACTTCAGTGATGAGGAAGAACTTGGTGGTTGAAAGTATATTTTATGTACATACCATCAAAATAAAATCTTAGGATACAAAGTTCAGGTGTGAGCTTGTTTAAGTTTAGCATTCGAGGATATGAGTACTGAAGGTCAAATAGAAAATGTAAAACTAACTTTGAAGCATGTTCTTAGCTTGCCTTAGCCTTAGCACAGCACAGGTTTGGAATGTAAAATCCAAAATCTGAAATGCTCTAAACCTCAAGGCCCACAAAACTGTTTCATGCACAACACTGTTCAGAACACTGGGTAAGGGCTGGAGAGACGGCTTAGTGGTTAAGGTGCTTGCCTGCAAAGCCAAAGGACCCAGGTTCGATTCTCCAGGACCCACGTAAGCCAGATCCACAAAATGGTGCATGTATCTGGAGTTTATTTGCAGTGGCTAGAGGCCCTTGCATGCCCATTCTCTATCTGCCTCTTTCCTTTTCTCTCTCCCTCTCTCCCAAATAAAAATAAAATAAAGCCAGGCATGGTAGCACTCACATTTAATCACAGCACTTAGAAGGCAGAGGTAGGAGGACTACATGAGTTCAAAGCCAGCCTGAGACAACATAGTAAATTCCAGATGAGCGTGGACTAGAGCAAGACCCTACCTCAGAAAAACAAAACAACAAGAACACTATATAAGCCTTCAGGTTATATGTATGAGGAGTATATGAAATATAAATGAGTTTTATGTTTAGATGTGGGTCTACCCCCAAAATACAAATTAATGCTATCAATTATCATAGCAATGTTATTGTTATCCCATGAAAAAAAGTGTAGATATGAAATCAGTTTGATAACTTCATTGAAACAACTTTATTTGTGCCTGGTTGGCTTACATGGGATGTTTTAATATTCTTTTATTTATTTGAGAGAGAGAAACAGGGAGAAAGAATCAGACTGAGAACGTGTGAGTATGGACGCACCAGGGCCTCCAGCCACTGCAAACGAACGCCAGGAAACTAACACACACATTGTGCTGAGGAGGTAGCTTAAGGTGCTTGTCCGCAAAGCCTGCCAGCCCAGGTGTAAAGCTGGATGCAAAGTAGTGCATGCATCTGGTATTCACTGGCAGCAGCAAGAGATCCCGACATGCCCCCATGCATGTGTGTGCGTGTGTACATACGTACACATCCCCACACACATACATGCACACACAAATAAAATTTAAAAGAGAACATTTTGAAGACTTTAGGCTGAAAAGTTGAGTGATATATTGTTAATGGTAATGTAAACTTTTCAAGGTAATTTTGTCTTTATGGATGTTTCGTTTTCTTACTCTTTTCGGCTTTGTCCCTAGATGAGGTGTAAATACTCATACATTATGAAGTAAAAGCCATGCACGGGGGCACATCATCCTATCACCCTAGTACTTGGGAGACTGGGAGAGGAGCATAAGTGGCCACACTTGTGTATGTAGCGAGATTCTTCACAAAACAAATCAAAACAATACATTAGTTCTAAAAGGCTTACAACCAAGTGCCGTGGTTGTCTGCCCTGCCTGTAGCATCCAGCTTTGCTCCCTAAAGCAACTACTTAAATAAAACTACTCTAGCTATTTTCATATGAATGTGCATGTTGAGAACGGTGTTTGAAGAACATACCCAACATCAACCTCTGGCCTCCACACACCCACACATATTATCTCACACACATGTATACACAAAGCAAAAAAGGGTAAGATAGATTTTTTTTTCAATCTGTTACACCCCTCCTCCTCCATCCTGTTTTGGTTTTGTTAATTTCTGTTGTTAAATACGTATTTATTGCATGATTAAAGGCGTGCGCCACCACACCCGGCTTATTTATTGCATTTTTATATTATTTTTATGATGTAAATATTTCCCATATCATGTATTGCTTTGTGTTTGTGACTAAATCTTTCCATATCCTTTTTAATTGACTCTATGAAAATTGGGTTACAGAGCTTTTAATTTTCCTATTGTGTAAATTTCAAACTGTTCAAATGTTTATAAGAATATCCACATAATGCCTTTTTAATTGCTAAAAGCAATAAAAGTATTTTAAAAATTAAAAAAAAAAACTGCTGAAAAATGCACAAAAGAAGTAACTCCTTCGGTTTCACAGTGCTGTCACCAGCAAATGAGGACTGTCTGTCTGTCTGTCTGTGCTTTCACTGATGACCTCTCAATAAACGGCTCACAGTTATGCACATTTATGAGATGCAGTGGGACACGTAGCTACTGATGGACAGTCAGGGACAGTTAAATATACTTATCAACTCAGCTGTGATAGTTTAAATAGATGTTCCCCCAATATATTCAGTGTTTTATGAGTTTGTAGTTTGCATCTGCAGCCACCTGGCTGGAGGTGGTGTCACTGGGCAGATCTTGAGGTGCGGTGGTGGCTTCCAGATTTCAATCTAAAGATATGCAAAGTGTGCCTAGTGGGAGTCCTTGAAGTGTGCTGTGCTGTGCTGTGTGGCTTTTGGCTTTTTGGCATGTGCTTCTCTCTCTGCTTGGATCTGTGAAGGCAGGCCAGCTGCTTCTGCCATTATAGAACTTCCCTGGAATGTAAGCTTCAACATATCCCTTCCTCTATAACTCTTCCTGGTCTGGAAGTTCATCTCAGTAAACCTGAAGCTGTCTGTTACAACAGCTAAAAATTTTTAATGTTTTTGTATTGACAACTTTCACAATTATAAATATCCCATGGTAATTCCCTTCCTCCCCCCACTTTTCCCTTTTTGAAACTCCACTCTCCATCATATCCCGTCCCCCTCTCAATCAGTCTCTCTTATTTTGATGTCATGGGCTTTTTCTCCTCTTATGATGGTCTTGTGTAGGTAGTGTCAGGCACCGTGAGGCCATGGATATCCAGGCCATTTTGTGTCTGGAGGGAGCATGTTGTATGGAGTCCTGCCCTTCCTTTGGCTCTTACATTCTTTCTGCCACCTCTTCCGCATTAGACCCTGAGCCTTGGAGGGTGTGATAGAGATATTGCAGTGCTGAGCACTCCTGTCACTTCTCAGCAACATATTGCCTTTTGAAAAGAGAAGCTTCTCCTATCAAAACTGAGAATAGTATTAATATATTGGTATGAACATTAAGAGAAGTGCTTACTAGGCAGTTTGACGAGCACAGTATATACATTTAGCCAAACACCAGCAGACATTACACCCGTAGGGCTCATGACTACCCTGTTGTAGGTTTTCAGTATCAGGGATGTATTCCCTCTCATGCAGCAGGCCTCCAGTCCAGTTAGAGGGCAATTGGTTTCCCCCATAACAGATGGCCACTGTTGCAACCGTTGGCTCTTTTGGCCTGGCTGGCCATATGTAAGGGTTGCAGTGTCCACTGTTGAGTACCTTCACTGGTGATTTCAATCTCTCCCATTTAACTGCATGAAGCATGGTATTTCCAGCTTTCTGTCAGCTGGTCTACATGGAGGAGGTTTTCAGCTCAGCTCCAGCAGGATTCCTCAGTGACCTTGCAACAGCTAACATTTTTAAAGATGGATCACTCTGCATCCTGATTATGGGGAATCCAAAAATTTAGAACTATCCAGTTGTGGTGCACGCCTTTAATCCCAGCACTTGGGAGGCAGAGGTAGGAGGATCACAGTGCATTTGAGGCCATCCTGGGACTACATAATGAATTCCAAGGTCAGCCTGGGCTACAGTGAAACACTATCTCAAAAAACCAAAAAAAAAAAAAAAAAAAAAAAATTTAAGGGTTAAAGGAGAGGTAGGAAATGGAAGGGTGTTTACTGACCAGAGGCCGAGCAGGAGCAGGCAGTGGTTCTGGGGGGAGGGTGGATGATGGATGATGGTTGGTCATCAGATACTGGAAGGGAAGCTGACAGGGAAGAGTATTTCAGACAGGAAGAATCAGCCTGGACAGCAAGAGGATGACAGTCAAGAAGGATTCCCTGCGTAGTTCATGTCGCCAAGTATTCCTTTCTCATGTCTCCTTGCATTTTATGTAATTACAGAGCATGCATTTAAAGCAGGATATGGTGGCACACGCCTTTAATCCCAACACTTGGAAGGCAGAGGAAAGAGGAACGCTATGAGTTTGAGGCCACCCTGAGGCTACGTGATGTGAATTACAGGTTAGTCTGGACTTGAGTGAGACCCTATCTCAAACAAAAAACAACAACAACAACAACAACAAAAAGTGGCCTGAAGAGATGGTTCAGTGGTTAAAGGGGCTTTGTCACAAAGCCTTGTAATTCAGGTTCCATCCCCCCTCCAAAAAAAAAATCGTAATGCCAGACACACCAAGTGGCAAATGCACTTGGAGTTCATATGCAATGGCAGGCGTCCCTGGAACATCTATTTCCATATTCACTGGGCCATTGTAGCACCTTTCTAGTCTGCACTATGCCCCAATGTGACATAATAATATCCAGGTGAAGCTAGAATGCGCAACTGACATCGCAATTCACTGTCACATTCCCCTGCCCCATCAAAACACCATTAGTACCATGTCCCACTGTGACATCACAATGCCCGAATGAGACGTTACAATATTCTACTCTGATACCATCATGAATGGTCCCCTGTATATTTCATGTCACTGAGTATTCATTTTCTTTTTTCTTTCGGTTTTTGCAACATAGAGTTTCATTCTAGCCCAGGATGACCTGGAATTCACTATTTAGTCTCAGGATGGCCTCAAACTCATAGCAATCCTCCTACCATTGCCTCCTGCATGCTGAGATTAAAGGTGTGCTTCACCACACCTGGCTTTCTTTTTTATTTAGATTTATTTTTTACGTAAGACAGAGAGAAAGGGAGAGACCAAGAATGGGTGCACCTGGGCCTCTAGCCACTTCAAATTCCAGAAGCATGCACCATCTTGTGCATCTGGCTTACATGGGACCTGGAGAATTGAACCTGGGTCCTTAGGCTCACAGGCAAGTGGCTTAACTGCTGAGCCATCGCTCTCCAGCCCAAATGTTCCTCTTTTATGTCTCCTTGCATCTTACATGAATACAAGAGCATGCGGAGCTCTACTGACATGCCGCAGACTCAGATCCAGCCCACAGGAAGGAGGCGAATATTGGATTTCACTCACTGGGGCCTCCAGCAAACGGGGGGTGCAGCTTACTAATGCATATGCAACAGAAGCCCTGATGCACCTTTCGTAACACTTCCTCAGGCCAAGTCTCTTGGTCACTGGTAAAGCCCAGGCCGACAGACATAACATTCTCACTTGTCTCATAATAACACTGAAGTTCATTAATGACCACCGAGTTTCCGTTTTACATGCTTGTACACATTTACCCTCATCAGGCACTGCTTGGCTTACCACAGAAGGGCTAGGAACGCATCCAAAAGCCCACAGAACAGTGACTTAATACCCATACCTAGGACATCACCCCCTATAGCAGCATGTCAGGTGCTTCTTAGGGAACCATACTCTGAGTCATCCCCAGGCAAGGAAGGAGGGTCCTCTGTGTGACCTCTGGGCACTGCCGGACCCAGTTAGCAGTTGCAGAGAGACCTATGGGAACATTAGGCGTCATGGCCTTAACCACTTATGACTCACAACGTGATGTAGTAATTTCGGAGGTAACTACAGCCATTTGAATGAACAGGTATGTCTTGCATATATGTTCTTGGGTCAGCACATTTTCTCCCTTTTACACGTATGACGAAGGTAGCAAGGCTACAAGAAGGTTGCCGAGTGAGGAGAGAAGCGTAAAAGTAGAATCACTCTATGAAGTGAAGATTAAATGGCCAAAAGCTGGCGGTGCGATGGAGTGAGCGGGAGTGTGGAGCTCGATGGAGAGCACTGAGCTAGCTTGCGTGCATCACTGGCTGACATCCTGGGTGCCTCGCCTACCCACAAGTGTCTGATATTTCAGTGTCCAGCAAAAGTCGATAGAGGCCAAAACTAAGTCAGATACAAGATACCCTTTTACCCTTTACAGAGTAGAACTAGCCTTTCAGCAGTTAAGGCGCTTGCCTGCGAAGCCTAAGGCTCCACGTTCAACTCTCCAGATCCCACGTTAGCCAGACGCACAAAGGTGGGGCAAGTGCAAGGTCGCACACGCCCACCAGGGGGCGCAAGCGTCTGGAGTTCAAGTGCAGTGGCTGGGCTAAGACCCTGGTGTTCCAATTCTCTCTGTGCGTGTCTCTGTCTCTCTCTAAAATAAAAGAAAAAGTATAATGCCAAAATATTAAAGCTTACCAATGAAATCAATACTTATCAAACAAAAGGAAAATAGTATCTAGTCATGTCTCCAGGAAGTTAAACTCGCCCAAGCACACGAGGCTGCTATAGTTCTCCAGCGTCACCGCCCTATACAGTACATAAGTACCGCCACTCTTTTCGGGAGAATTCCACAGCCACACCGCCAAATGATACCATCGCCTATAAGGAGATACTTCACATGAACCCCAGACGAGGGCGGGATGACACTGGAGAGGTTCACTCACCTATGTGCGTTCATTTCAGCAGGGACTTATACAAAATATCACAGCAGAAAAGAACTGAGACAGACATCGCACCTGTGTGTCTTACAGTAGGGACGACACGATGGTTAGAATTACAATAGAATGAAAAAGCATGTGCTGGGTGAGGCTGGCGGCCTACCACTGTGGTACACTGGTGTACGTAGCATTTCCACGAAACTCTTGCCAACAGTTTGTGTCAAATGCATTATTAAAAGCGGAATCTCTGAACAAGTAGCTCATACCGATAAATGCAGCCTCATCTACATGTATGTTCCATGCCCCATCATCCCATGCCCTGAAAATACACTCCCCCCTATATACCACATGTTTCTGCTCTAAGAATTTACCAAGTTCATGATGTTCTTTAGGAGAGGGAGTCATAAGCCCTCATGGGTCACGCTTTCTACCTCACCAGCTGACTCAAGTCTAATTCGAGGCCAAGAGGTAAAGTACTGAGTACTGGGTACTGAGGGACATAGGCACTGTGGTCACTGGAGCCTCTCTAGGTACAGTACTGAGTACTGGGTACTGAGGGACTTAAGCACTGTGGTCACTGGAGTCTCTTTAGGTAAAGTACTGAGTACTGGGTACTGAGGGACATAAGCACTGTGGTCACTGGAGCCTCTCTAGGTACAGTACTGCATACTGGGTACTGAGGGAGATAGGCACTGTGGTCACTGGAGCCTCTCTAGGTACAGTACTGCATACTGGGTACTGAGGGAGATAGGTACTGTGGTCACTGGAGTCTCTTTGGGTACAGTACTGAGTACTGAGTACTGAGTACTGAGGGAGATAGGCACTGTGGTCACTGGAGTCTCTAGGTACAGTACTGAGTACTGAGTACTGAGGGACATAAGCACTGTGGTCACTGGAGTCTCTAGGTACAGTACTGAGTACTGAGGGACATAAGCACTGTGGTCACTGGAGTCTCTAGGTACAGTACTGAGTACTGAGGGACATAAGCACTGTGGTCACTGGAGCCTCTAGGTACAGTACTGAGTACTGGGTACTGAGGGACATAAGCACTGTGGTCACTGGAATCTCTTTACGTAAAGGGAGGGAAGGAAGGAAGGAGGGAGGGAGGGAGGGAGGGAAGGAAAGTGGAAGGAAGGAGGGAGAGAGGCAGAGGGAGGAGGAAAGGAAAGGAACAGAAGGGAAAGGAAGGGCGGAAGGAAAGGAGAAGAGAAGAAAGGAGAAAAGGAAAAGAAGGAAGGTAAGGAGGGGGGAAGGAAAGTAAAGGAAAAAGGAAAGAAAGGAAAGGAGGAAAAGAAAGGAGGAAGGAAAAGGAAAGGTGGAAGGGAAGGAAGGAAGGAAAGCAGGGAGGAAGGCGCCCGCGCCCGCGCCCTCACCGTGGCCGCCGTCTCGGTGCCGCGTCCCGGCGGCGTCCCGCCCCCGAGTCCCCGCAGGGCGGCGACGAAGGCTCCGGTGCGGAAGTCCGCGCTCTGCGCGCTCATTGGACGAGCGCGGCAAGCCCCGCCCCCTGGGGCGCTGACGGACAGCTCGTCTGCGGAGCGCCCGGGCCCCGGACGCCGGGAGCTTTTGCAAGCCGCAGGGCCGCCTACGGGCTGTGCTTGCAGCGTGTGGGGGTGTTGGAAGCAAGAGTGAGAAGTAGAAATGGGGACCGTTAGGAGCCAGATTTAGAAGTAAAAATGGGACCCCCACTCAGCAGTTGACACATCAGCATGGCAACCAGGGATCAGGACCAGAGAGGCTTGAGAACTGATGTGCAATGAGCTAACCCTAAAGTGGCTGTCAGCAGCCATGATGACTGAGGGGAAAAAATGGATGGGCAGGAGTGGTGATGGAGGTGGCACACGCCTTTAATCCCAGCACTAGGGAGGCAGAGGTAGGAGGGTCGCCATGAGTTCAAGGCCACCCTGAGACTACATAGTGAACTCCATGTCTGCCTGGCCTACAGTAAGGCCCTACCTAAAAAAAAAAGGGGGGGGGGATGGCTTAGCTGTTAAGGTGCTTGCCCGAAAAGCCAAAGGATCCAGGTTCGAATCCCCAGGATCCAAGTAAGCCAGGTGCACAAGGTGTCACATGAGTCTGGAGGTCCTGGCATGCCCATTCTCTCTCTCTCTCTTCTCTCTCTCTTTCTGCCTCTATCGCAAATAAATAAAAATAAAATATTTTAGGGGGAGGGAGAGATGGCTTAGCTGTTAAGGTGCTTGCCCGAAAAGCCAAAGGATCCAGGTTCAATTCCCCAGGATCCAAGTAAGCCAGGTGCACAAGGTGGCACATGAGTCTAGAGTTCGTTTGCTGTGGCTGGAGGTCCTGGCATGCCCATTCTCTCTCTGTCTTCTCTCTCTCTTTCTGCCTCTATCTCAAATAAATAAAAAAATATTTTAGGGGGCTGGAGAGATGGCTTAGCTGTTAAGACGCATGCCTGCAAAGCCTAAGGATCCGGGTTTGATTCTCCAGGTCCCACGTAAGCCAGATGCACAAGGGGGCGCAAGCATCTGGAGTTCGTTTGCAATGGCTGGAGGCTCTGGTGCACCCATTCTCACTTTCTGTCTCTTGCTCTCCCTCCCTCTCTCTCTATATATATCAAATAAATAAATAAGCCCCAGGGGCTTAGGCTAGTTGAGAGGAGAAGGCCACCTGGCTTAATTAGCATGTGTGAAGAGTGAATAAAGTGTGGCAACTGAATTAACATAATCTGCCTCTCCACTACTGAGTTTAGCACTGGAGACAGGCTGAGGCAGGACTGGCCGCACTTCAAAAGGAATCTGGACCATGAGAGACCCTGGCTACCAAAACATAAAACAAAACAAAACAAAAATAAAACCCATAGGGGCTGGGGAGATGACTCAGTAGTTCAGTTGCTTGCCTGCAAAAGCCTAATGACCTGGTTCAACTCCCCAGTACTTATTTAAAGCCACATGCATGCACAATGTGGTGTATGTGTCTGGAGTTCATTTGCAGTGACTCTTAAAGGCTTGGGGGCACCTGTTCTCTCTCTATCCTTCTCTCTTTTCTCTGTCTCCCTTTGCTTGAGAGTTGGCTCAGCAGTTGAGTTGTTTGCCTGCAAAGCCTAACGACCTAAGATCAATTCCCCAGTACCCATGTAAAGCCATATTTACAAAGCGGCACATGCACCTGGAGTTTGTTTGCAGTGGCTAGAAAGCCTAGTGTGCCCTTCTCCCTTTACACCCAGTTCTCAGCACCCCCAGTGACCACCAAGAAGAACCAGACACATATGCAAGGTCAAAGAGCTTTATTTTGGGCTTCAGCTCAGTCTCTTGACTTCATCAAAGCATTGGATCCGTGCAAGAGCCCCAAGTAGCAGGAGAGCAGGGTTTTTATAGGGATTTGAACATAGAAGTAGGGGATGGGTACATGATTGGTGGTTTTAAACAGTAACTGCACTTACCGCACTCCTCTGATTGGCTTAGGATACTGGCGGGCAAAATTGGCGGGCAGGGGCTATGGGAATGCCAGGTAGACTAGGTAACCTTTATTGTGATTGGCTTTGTGGGTTTGAGGAACTTAAGTGACACTTTAAGCAACTTATGATCATAGAAATGTATGGCATAAGCAGTTTATGGTTTTTTCAGTAACTGTTAGACTCTTACTTAAACCTTGCCAGGAAACAGAAACTCAGACCTACTGGTGACTCTGAAGCCTGTCATGGCGTCCCTCTGGTTCCTGAGTCCTTCACTCCCCTCTCCCTCTTCTCTCTGTGTCCCTCTGCTTCCAAATAAATAAATAAAAATATGTAAGGACTAGAGAGGTGGCTCAGCAGTTAAAGTGTTTGTCTGCAAAGCCTAACAATGCAACTACACTGATGCTCCTACGCCTGCCTCCCGAGCGCTGAGGTTAAAGGTGCCCATCACCACACCTGTTCTGGCTCTCCTTTTGAAAACATGGTATTGCTGTACAGTCCCATTCTGCCAGGAATTCCTGATCCTGCTGCCTTAGCTTCTTGAGAGCTGAGAATATATATGTGTATATTACCATGCCTCTTCATGATTATTATTTCTATATTCTAAATATTTTCACCTATCGTGTGTCTATGAGTGAGTGTGTGTACACATGTGCACGTATGGCAAGGATATGTCAGGGTCTCTTGCTGCTGCAAATGCACACCCTCCTGGCTTTGGGGGGGGATGGGAATTTTTATTTTTTATTGGAGACAACTATCATATCTCAACGTTGCTGATAGCATAACCATACAAAAGTAAACATGTATGTTAATATAAGTTGAGGAATGCAGCTGCTTCTACCTCAAATTAGGTAAAATAGGCTAAGTCCTAACCACAGGTCCTGATTCTATTTAGTTTAGCCTGATTTCTTCCTAACAAACAAACCTGATATCTATATGTATTTGTTATTTGTTTGTTTGAAGAGAGAGAGACAGATAGAGAGAATGGGCATGCTAGGGCCTCTAGGCTCTGCAGAAGAACTCCAGATGCATGTGTCACCTTGTGCATCTGGCTTTACATGGGTACTGGGATATTGAACCTGGGCGCTTTGGCTTTGCAGGCAAGTGCCTTAACTACTAAACCATCTCTCCAGCACTCCCCCTCTGCCACTTTTTTTTTTTTTTTTTTTTTTTTTGAGGTAGGGGTTCACTCTAGCTCAAGCTGACCTGGAATTCACTATGCAGTCTCAGGGTAGCCTTGAACTCACAGCCATCCTCCTACCTCAGCCTCCTGGTGCTGGGATTAAAGGTGTGTACCACCATGCCTGGCTAGAAGATACCTTTTTTATTTGCAAGCAGAAAGAGAGAGGTACAGAGAAAATGGGTATGCCAGGGCCTCCAGCAGCTGCAAATGAACTCCAGATGCATGTGACACTTTGTGCATCTGGCTTTATGAGGGTTCAGGGGAATCGAAATCAGGTCATTAGCCTTTGTAGGCAAGCATCTGAACGGCTAATCCACCTCTCCAGCACAAACCTGTTATCTTGAAATCACAGGCCATAAAAATCTTCTCTAAAGACAGTCTGTACTATGTCAGAGTCATTATTTGTGATGCATACCTGTGTAATCCTAAGAATAAAAACACGGTGGGCCAAGATTCAATGCCTCTGATCCCAGTTGGGACAAAGGCTCTCTGGTTACTCCACTGAGGTATTTTTTTTTTTTTTGGTTCATTTTTTATTTATTTATTTGAGAGTGACAGACAGAGAGAAAGACAGATAGAGGGAGAGAGAGAGAATGGGCACGCCAGGGCTTCCAGCCTCTGCAAACGAACTTCAGACGCGTGCGCCCCCTTGTGCATCTGGCTAACGTGGGACCTGGGGAGCCAAGCCTCGAGCCGGGGTCCTTAGGCTTCACAGGCAAGCGCTTAACCGCTAAGCCATCTCTCCATCCCTGAGGTACGTTTAATTGAGTGTTGTGAGGGTTTTTTGTTTGTTTGTTTGTTTTGTTTTGTTGTCTATGAGTCACTGTCCCCTTTAAGAACTTGAACCCTATGAACAGGGAACTAAAGGGAGGGAGTGCTACAAGCCCAGGACAGTGAAGACACAGGAAAGCTGCAGGCCAGACTCAAAGGGCATCCTTGGTTCTCAGTAGAATTAGGACTGTGAGTAACACAAGCAGTGACTTTATGTTGCAAACAAACCAGGGTAGAAATGGGGCACAATCAATACTAAGAGAGGAGATACTAAACTCAATTGCTTAGATGTACTTTAAAAGAATCCGGGGTTTACGCCAGGTGTGGTGGCGCACGCCTTTCATCCCAGCACTCGGGAGGCAGAGGTAGGAGGATCGCGGTGAGTTTGAGGCCACCCTGAGACTCCATAGTGAATTCCAGGTCAGCCTGGGCTACACAGAGACCCTACCTCGATAAACCAAATAATAAAAATAAATAAATAAATATAAGTATAGAGTCCCAAGTCCCACCTTCGTCACTCATTAAATAGGTACCATCTTTTGTGTGTGTGAGAGACTGCGGTGAACGTGGAACCTCTCACCCTAGGTTAGAGAATCGGTAACTTCCACGTGAAAGTGAATGCCAGGAAGAGCCAGGAAATCAATGTGTGATAGCAAAACGAGGCACCTGACAGACATGTGAGCCTTGTACCATCTTCTTAGTTGGGCTTGTTATTCCTAAGAAAATATACCCTTCGTGTCCTGGTCACTCGTATTTCAGACATCCCCATTAGAGCAGGCTTGAAACTTCTAAGTGATGGGATGAAGTCTACGATATTGCTCCATTTAAACAAACAAACAAACAAAAAGATTCCATCTAGCACCTGCTTCCTGAGTCAGCAGGCTATTCTCAGCTGATCAATCTGACAGCTTCTCAGAACAGAGCAGATCCTCTAACCTGGCTTAACGCTCTCACCCTAGGTTAGAGAATCAGTAACTGCCAGGTGAAAGCAAATGCCAGGATGGGCCAGGGACTCAATCTGTGATAGAAAAATGAGGCACCCGACGGGCATGTGAGTCATCTGGTCACGTCTGCCTGGGACCTGCATATCTTACAGAGGACTTGAGACATCGTAGATGAGTGCGGAGCTCCAATCCTGCCTCGTGACCACTGTCCTGGACATGAAGTAGACATTGAGAAGTCTCCTGACTTGTAAGAGGGGAAACTAGGAGCAACAAATGCCGACATTCCTTTTGCCTTATAAGCCCAGGGAAAAATGCTCGGGACTTGACAGAAAGAAGAAGGAGTCGGGCTGGAGAGATGGGTTAGCGGTTAAGCACTTGCCTGTGAAGCCTAAGGACCCCCGTTCGAGGCTCGATTCCCCAGGACCCACGTTAGCCAGATGCTCTCAAATAAATAAATAATTTAAAAAAAAAGAAGAAGAAGAAGGAGTCTCAGGGTCGAGATGTGCATCCTGAAGCATGGTGTTCCCACAGGGAAGCTTTGAGAACCTTCGTGACCCCACATTGCTTGCAGGCGTGGTGAAGGGCCACAGGAAGTGAAGCTACTGGAAATCATCAATGTGCCATACGTATTCAGCAACACTGACAATCAGTAATGAAAACACGGTAAGCACACAACACAAGGACCACCCTTAACAAAGTTAGCATTTGGTGTGGCGTTATTTTGTTGACAAAATAATTAAAAATCCCAATCTGACATTGAAGAAAAAGAGCAAGCGTCGTTACGCTTTACACTGACAGTAAAGGTATCAATGCACACAGTGTTTTCATTATTAGAAACACTTTAGTGTGTTTTTCATCGGAATGGCCCCTTTACTTGCCAGGAAATGATAGCATTAGTGTTAAGGAGAAATCTATGGCAAATACATGTTCTCTTCTGGGGCATCCCTGTTTATTACAAAAATTTAAAACTATTTCTGAAATCCGACCTATTATGCAACCTTTCCATTCTGTCTGTGATTTTCAGTCATCAGGAGGGATGATTATAATAAACACATTGAGCTGGATGTGGCATGTGCCTTTATTTCCATTACCTATCAGGCACATGTAGCTGCTTACCTATGAGATCCAAGCCAGCCTGAGATGTCATCCTGAGGTCAAGATCATCATGGGCTAGAGTGGAACCATACCTGGAAAATCCAAAAATCAATACATGAAAGTATGGTCGAAACTGACTGAAGCTTTCATCTTAAATAGCCTAAATGCTGCGAGAACTATGGTATATCTCTTAAGGAGAAACAAATACTGTCACCCATCTCTTTATCATTGTAAGAAAAGTCCAGAATTGGTTCCAAAACCTTTCTACGGGAGATTTTGAGAACGAAAATCCTATTTTAAAAAGGCTAAAATCAGGTGGTTTCATCAATTGAAAAGATCACTTTTGGAAGACATCTATTATGTCCTTCTAAGGAAAGTACTGAATATTCTTTAAAATGTATTGAGAACTTATATGAACCCTATCTCTTAAGGAGAGACATACTGCCTCCCAGCTCTTTATCATAAGAAAAATTCAGAATTGGTTCCAAAACTTTTCCACAGGAAGTTTTCAGAAGGAAAATCTTATATATAAAATAAAGGTTGGGCTGGAGAGATGGCTTAGCGGTTAAGCGCTTGCCTGTGAAGCCTAAGGACCCTGGTTCAAGGCTCGGTTCCCCAGGTCCCACGTTAGCCAGATGCACAAGGGGGCGCACGCATCTGGAGATCGTTTGCAGAGGCTGGAAGCCCTGGTGCACCCATTCTCTCTCTCTCCCTCTATCTGTCTTTCTCTCTGTGTCTGTCTCTCTCAAATAAATAAATAAATAAAATTAAAAAAAATAATAATAAAGGTTAAGCCGGGCGTGGTGGCGCACGCCTTTAATCCCAGCACTCGGGAGGCAGAGGTAGGAGGATTGCCATGAGTTCGAGGCCACCCTGAGCCTACATAGTGAGTCCCAGGTCAGCCTGGGCTAGAGTGAGACCCTACCTCAAAACATCAAAAACAAAACCAAAACAACACAAAAGGTTAAAAAACCAGGTGGTTTCACCAGTTGGAAAGAAGACATCATAGTGAAGACTGCCTACAACAGAGATAATGGGGTGCTGGGTGCTACTTACTATGGTAGGACCCTCGAAGGAATTAATTCTGAGATGGATACTTTTCAGAAGTTGTGGCTACTTTTCCTGAAAACACATTATGAATAATTACCTACGAGAACCAAAGAATGTCACCTATATGTGTGGTGACCTTGGCCTGGATTGGGCCTGGCAACTTTGGGTTTTTATTTAGCGCCTCAATAGTATGCTGCCATGTAGGTGAGAACAAGGGGGGGCTGAAATGTACAGAAACCAGGACAGTGGCTCTAAGTGTCAAATCCCAACTGCCTTCAACAGTGGTTGAGTGCCTGGTTTCTCTTGCACAGGGGCAACGAGAACCAACAACAACACACACTGACCCAACAATTCCAGAAAAGACACCTAAACCCCCTATCAAAAGATGAATCAAGATGCCCACATTATGCATTATACACACAACCCAAAGGACAGCCCAGAGGAATTGAGAGATAAGCAATAATGCTGCTTGTAGGGAAAGTTTGAAAACCTACGCCAGTGTCACGGGGAGATACACACAGCTTACTGAAGCAGATGTCTAGAAGCTGCTAAGCACTCAGTGTTAGGATAGACTTAAAACACAGCCATCAGCGCTCGGTGAAACGTGCTGAAGAGAAGGCGGAAGAGCCAGAGGGTGTGAGGCAATATCCCTGTGCACTGGCTCCCTCGGCTGACTGACTGCTGTGCCCATAAAACTTAGAAGCCATAATGACCGGGTGAATGGCCACGTCCCACAATTATGGGCCCTCCACTGAATGGTCCAAAGGAAGAGGGACATGACGGTACCAACATGTGGTGGGTACTTACAAAGTTTCATCTGTAATATAATAAACAAATGAAAGAAAATTAAATATAAACAAACAAATGAATAAGAAATTGAAAACACCACTGTGATTGGGGCTCAACCTACATATAAGAGTCCTATCAGCCTGTATCAGCAGGTAGAAATAAAATGCTGCTCCTTGTACGTCCTGGAGTCCTGCCTCTCGTTCGAGAATCCTCCACCGACATCGGCGTGCACTTCAGAAAAGCTGAGTCACTCTCATCATCAACAACAATGATAAGCAAGTAGTCCAGGTAACTGAACCTAAATTTCCTCTAAGACTTTTAAATCTCCGAAATCTTCATATTTGTGGCAGGGTCTCACTGTCTCCCAGCTGGCTTTGGACTCGTGGCGATCCTGCTCCCTCACCCTTAGCACATCCTCTTAGATGGGCTGTGTTATTCCTAGGGAAATACACCCTTCGTGTCTTGTCCAGTCATATTTCAGACATCCCCAGTAAAGTAGGCTTCAAACTTCTAAGTGATGGAGTGAAGCCTAAGATATTGCTCAATTTAAAAAAAAAAAAAGATTCTTGGGCTGGAGAGATGGCTTAGTGGTTAAACGCTTGCCTGTGAAGCCTAAGAGCCCCAGTTCGAGGCTCGATTCCCCAGAACCTACGTTAGTCAGATGCACAAGGGGGCGCACGCGTCTGGAGTTCGTTTGCAGTGGCTGGAGGCCCTGGCATGCCCATTCTCTCTCTATCTGCCTCTTTCTCTCTGTCTGTCACTCTCAAATAACTAAATTAAAATAAAAATAAAGATTCTGTTTAGCACGTGGTCGCTGATTCAGCAGTCTTTCAGTAGCTCAATCTCTGGAAAAAGCAGATTCTGTAACCTAGGGTAATAGCACGAGATGGCAGCTAAGAAGAGCTGCCACCCTGAAGAAGTTTTCCAGGACTGTGAGTAGCCTAGCTGGAGGGGTGGAATTGAAATGCCAGAGACTTGTTGCTGGTTAGAATTATTGCACTTGGAGACTTGTCATTGACTGGAGTTGTTGGACTTGAAACTACAAAGTTTGATGTTTGCCCTGGTTGTCTCAAATCTTATATTGGCTGAATATTTTTTGGCTATGCCCAATGCCATCTTTTGCAGTGTGAGTGTTTATCCTGTGCCATTCTGGGTTTTGTGGGGAATCAAGCCTCGAACCGGGGTCCCTAGGCTTCACAAGGCAAGCGTTTAACCACTAAGCCATCTCTCCAGCCCCAGAAATCTCACTTCTGTCACCTTCGACTGCATCCCGGCCCTAATTCACCTATGACTCCTGTCGGAATGTCACAAGCTCAAGGGAGCTGTAAGAAGGCAGTTCCCAGCCTGCCCACAGTGAACAGTTTTTCACGTTGTGTGTCAAGCCCGCGTCTGCTTTAGTGGAGAGAACTCTCTGCATCATTGATAAATAAAAAGTCCAGGCGCGATGCGCAGTTCTGCCACCAGATGGCGGAGGAGAGCCAGTCCCAAGAGGAAGGGGCTTTCCTTGCTGGCGCTGCCAGTGGGCTTCTTTGTGAATGGCATCTTCCTCCACCCACTTTCAGGCGGGCATCAGGGGTTTTCCCCTTCTGCCGGTACCGCAGCAGCAGCGGCAGCGGCCCGCTCTGCGCTCGACTGGGTGCAGGGATGGGAGGAAGCGCTCATACGGGGCGCTGGGCTTGAGGACAGCACTGAACCCCTTGGCCTGAGGCTGTTGCCCCTGGAAGTGAGCTGTTCACAATGCCGAGCTCCCGGGTGCATCAGTGACGTCTGGAAACCAGCAGCAGCCGCATTTCAGGCTGAGAGATTCCTGAGAACTGCTTGGCTCCACTGGACTTGCTGGACCTTCTACAGGGATGGGGTTGTGCATAGAGGGAAGGTGACCTGGGGTCCTTGGCAACATGCTTCTTTGTTAACTAATTTAAAAACTTTTATTTTATTTTATCTTTTAATTACTTATTTGAGAGAGAGAGAGAAAGGAGGAGAGAGAAAGAGGCAGATAGAGAATGGGCGCGCCAGGGCCTCCAGCCACTGCAAATGAACTCCAGGCGCATGTGCCCCCTTGTGCATCTAGCTTACATGGGTCCTGGGGAGTAGAGCCTGGCTAAATTTTTAAAAAATATTTTATTTATTTATGTGAGAGAGACAGAGAGTGGGAGAATGGGCGTGCCAGGGCCTCCAGCCACTGCAAACGACCTCCAGATGCATGCGCCATCTTGCACATCTGGCTTACGTGGGTCCTGGGGAATTGAACCCAGGTCCTTTGGCTTTGCAGACAAACGCCTTAACCGCTAAGCCATCTCTCCACTCCCCCTTCCCCTTTTTTTTTTTTTTTTTTGGCCACCATTCTCCCACGTATGTTTTATAACTTTTGTATTTTCCTTTTTCTTATTTGCATTTCTGGCTCGGGAAGATAGCCTAGGAACATGCTATAATTTCTAGTCTCATAATTTTATAATGATTCAATGAAATTCTGATTTCTTTTTTTAAAAAAAGTCTTTTCAGGGAGATGCGTTGCCATAAGTGACGGCCACAACGGTACACTTGACATTCAAGATTCGTTCCCGCCTTGTCAGTTTATGACGCTTCCTACTACAGTTGGGGTCTAGAATACAGATATCTACATTGTTTTCTTTATAAACTTAAAGAGTTTTTCTAGGATTACTAACTCATGTTTTTGTGAGAAAATTGCCAATTTGAGTATAGTTTGTATACATTTATTGAGTGTTTCACAATATAGCAGAACTCATCAGCACCTCTTGAATGTGCTCATTTCATACATATGGATTTGTTGCAGTTACTCTGCAATCCAATCCAATTCTCTGAACAAACTTGATTTTGTTAAATAAATAATAAAATATACAGTAATGTTTTACAATTGCAATTGGTTTTTTTGACTGTATGTCACATTTTCTTCTGCCTATTTTCACAAAGAACTGCTTCTCACATGACGTCACTTTAGAGATATCAAGTTATAAGCAGTGATCCTTATCAATTCTGTAATTTTGGTTTTTTGATGTGAAATAAATCAATATATTCCCAAGTCAAACAGTTCCACATCTTTCCCTCTTTTGGCACCTATGCAGAAAGCAGCAATAAAATTTTACTACATTCATTTTTATTTTACTTCATTGTATAACAATATTTTGTCCTGTAGCTCTCGTAACTATATCTTATCATTATAAGGAACTAAGCAGTTTTTAAAATTTTTTTATGTTTTAATTTATTTATTTATATTTGAAAGTGATAGACAGAGAAAGAGGCAGAGTGAGAGAGAGAAAGAGAGAGAGAGAGAGAGGGAGAGGGAGAGAACCGGGGTTCCTAGGCTTCACAGGCAAGTGCTTAACCGCTAAGCCATCTCTAAGTAGACCATCTTTTTTTTTTTTAATATTTTTTGTTCATTTTTTATTTATTTATTTGAGAGTGACAGACAGAAAGAAAGACAGATAGAGGGAGAGAGAGAAAATGGGTGCGCCAGGGCTTCCAGCCTCTGCAAACGAACTCCAGACGCGTGCGCCCCCTTGTGCATCTGGCTAACGTGGGACCTGGGGAACCGAGCCTCGAACCGGGGTCCTTAGGCTTCATAGGCAAGTGCTTAACCGCTAAGCCATCTCTAAGTAGACCATCTTTTGACGTATACTTCAGCCAACTGTTTCAATCAACTCTTGTCAAATAGTTTACCTGTGGGAGCTGCATTATTAAACTTAGAATCACTGAACAATTAGCCTCACCGGCAAATTCTGTCTGATCTACTTTCACGTTCCTACTCCCATCACCCCACTCACTGAAAATATATACCCACACATACACCACACAGCTCTGCTTGAATGAGTTACCAAACTCACCATATTGTTTGGGGGAATGTATCATACGTCCTTATGGGTCACACTTTCCACCTTGCCTCTAGAACCTTCCTTTCTCTGGCATTTCATTATCAGCCCAGAGGCAAAATATTGCCTAAGGGATACTGAAGGGCATTAGCACTGGGCAGCTTGGCATCACTTTCACGGAAGGTTGCTTCCAGTTCCACGGGTCATGCAGCGTTTATTCCCTCAGGCAAAGTCAGACAGAGAAATCCAGCTGGCGTTGGAGATGGGGGGGAATCTATGTGCTTCTAGGAATAGGGAATGATACATCCTCAGGCAAAATGAACCCATCACAACCCAATAGTTCTGTGACCTCAGCATTACCAGCATCTTGCCATACATCTCCACCCTGAGTTACAGGATCCCACTCTTTTTCAATCAGTGCCCTCACTTTGACTTCTGAGATCCCACCGGGCAGCGTCTTGAACTTAGGGGCTAAATTCACCACTGTATGATGAAGGCTTTGGTTTACTTCACAGCAATCTGCACCCCGTTGTCTCCTGTAGAGAAGGCTTGCATAGAGAACACACTGAGACATCTTCAGATCCTTCATGCGCGGAGCTTGCAGTTTTATCTATGGGCACATGTTTTCCCCTAAATACTTTATTCAGAGATGCTAGAAGCAAGCTGCCTGCATCTACGTTTCTTGAATTTCCACAGACTGAGTAAATCCCTCGCTCCTCACAAGCAGTGAGTCAGGATCTTCAAATTCACACTTCCTTAAGTCTCACAGCATGCATTCACGGGTGCCCTTCCTGTTACAAACAGTATTCTATCCTGGTGCTAAAACTGCAAAGCCAGCTACAGCTAACATTGAGCCCACCGGGGAAATCCGTCTTTAAAAGAGACCACAGTCTGTGTCAGTCAGTGTTCGGAACAGGAGAGAGAAGTGATAGAATGAATATATCAGGGGGATTTATTAGATTGGAGGGTGGGGTATGCACTGGGAAGTCTGAGAGCTCCGTGGAGGCTCAGTCCTTGAGGGCAAAGGCCTCAGCAGTCCCGCTCCGTGTTGAAGGCGTCGAGGATTCTTGGGGAGCTGCTGATTCAGTCCATGTTGGAAGGCTGAGGAAGCTGGGGTCAGATGTCCATGCAGCAATAGGGTAGGTGCATAAACCAGCAGTAAGAAAAGCTGCACGGCCAAAGGCCCTGTGTTTTCCTGGAGCTTTTTTATTTTTATTTTTTTATTTTAAAGGTGGGCGGGGGGGGGGAAGAGAATTGGCATAGAGAACATCCTCAACAAAATTACTGAAGAAAAATTTTCCCAATCTCTATAAAGAGAGGCCCATCCAGATACAAGAAGCTCACAGAACACCAGACACAACCAAAGAAGAAACTCTCTAAGGTACATTCTAGTTAAAACTATTTATTTATTTGATAGAGAAAGAGGGAGAGAGAGAGAGAGAAAGAGAGGGACAGGGAGAGAATGGGCACACCAAGGCCTCTAGCCACTGCAAACGAACTCCAGATGCATGTGCCCCTTTGTGCATCTGGCTAATGTGGGACCTGGGGAATTGAACTAGGGTCCATTGGCTTTGTAGGCAAACGCCTTAACTGCTAAGCCATCTCTCCGGCCCAAAACTCTTAACAATGAAAACAAAGAGAGAATGTTAAAAGCAGCAAGAGAGAAACAACTCACTACATGCAAAAGCCATTACACCAGATTTCTCAATGGAAACCCTGAAAGCCAGAAGGACCTGGCACAGAACATTTCAGAGTCTAAAGACCTATGGCTTCCAATCCAAGCTACTCTACCCGGCAAAAGTATCCCTCATAATAACAGATGGTGAAAGGAAAAGTTTCCATTAAAAAGTCAACTCGTGGGACTTCCAGTGAAGATGGCAGCGCAGGAGCCACGCCAAAGCAGCCTAGGGAAGTAAAAGCCAAAAAAACAAACAAACAAAAAAAAAACCAAACAGCAAAATACACTCTTCTACTAAAAAGTGAGGTGTATAAGAAATTACCAATGGCAGCGGAGAAGTAGGAGAGACCCAGAGCCCACACAGGCGGGCAGAAGCCGCTCCAGCAGCGGCGGCACCAGGTCCGCGGGCCACAGCTCCCAGGCTCGGCTTGAGCTGCAGGAGAAGCCAGGTGAGGGGATTTTTCCACTTATACCGGAGCTCCTTGCAAACTCAAGAAATGTGAAGTGAGAATGGCAGTGAACAGCTGAGGAGCACATCACGAGGTAGAGGATCACGTGGACCAGCAGGAGAACTAGAACCACCATCCACAACCTCCCTTCCCTAACTGCCAGCTCAAGCGCCAGCAAGCACCAAAGACCTGGGGAAGGCAGATCACAGCACCCAGCACTGGCGACCAAAGCAGTGATCCAATGGCCCAGCCAGCCTACTTGAACCCACAGTGCACCAGAGAGGGACCCAAGCAGGAGCGCAGCATAACTGAGATCAAAATCACCCCAAAAGGTAACTGGGATTACACCAGGTCAGTACCCGGCAAATAAGCCTGGTATATAGGCCTGAACTGGAAGTGCCAATTGCACCTTCTATATCAGGATAAATTATAGGTTAAATCTGATGGATGGTCGGATTTGCCATTCTTAAATAAGCTATATTTTGGGCTTGTTATTGGTTGCTTCTTGATTTATAGTGGCTTTGTTTCCTCTTCTGTTGTACATTAGGGAAGGGTCTCACTTGGCCACAAGCTGACTTAGGACCCTCAACAGACCAGAAATCTTAACCTCCTTGTTGACAGGATTAAGGGTGTGGGGCAACACACACCCTAAGGGACAGTGACTTTGTTAGAGGATCTGGTTGTCATAATACCTACTCTTGCATAAATACTCTGTGCTGTTTTTCATCGAATATGTACATTGTTTAGTTAAATTTTAGAATCTGCCTGTATTTTTTCTACTCAGCCTACTTGAATACTGTCATAGCAGGCAAACCCAATACCTAGAGTCACTTTTGTACATACTCTAAGAGTCTTGAGAGCCAGACCTAGCACCTTAAGCTCCTACCCTGAAGATATATGATATTAGATTAATTTATACATCTAATAATACTGCAGCTAACTGGAAAACCCAAGCATTAAATTAATCCAAGATGCAAAAATTTATACATTATAACACAAGAAACATGAAAAATCAAGACAATATAAATTCACCAAAAAGTATTAATGCATAAGAAATGACTTCCAGTGAGAACGAGTTAGAGGAAATGCCTGAGAAAGATTTCAAAAGAATGATTATAAATATGCTCAAAGAAGTCAAAGAGGATATCAAAGGAATCAAAGAAGACACAGGAAACCAATTTAATGAAATAAAGAGGTCAATACAAGACATAAATAAGGAAATAGAAATAATAAAGAAAAACCAGTCAGAATTACTATTTATGCAATGAAGAACACAGTCAAGGAAATAAAATTCTCTGTAGAAAAATCTCACCAGTAGGATGGATAAAGGAGAGGACAGAACATCTAAGCTAGAACACCAGGTAGCAGATCAAATACAGTCCAACAAAGAGAAAGACAAACTTATAGAAAAGTATGTGTGGGAATTTCAAGATATTCGGGACACTATGAAAAGATAAAACATAAGAACTCAGGGCCTAGTAGAAGGAGAAGAATGTCACTCCTTTTTCTCCGACATCTTAGCGAAGCCGCATCTTCAAAAAAATCATAGAAGAAAACGTCCTTCAAATTGGGAAAGAGGTGCCAATGTAGATACAGGAAGCCTTTAGAATACCAACCAGACAAAACCTGGAAAGAACCTCTCCTTACCATATTATAATCAAACTACCAAACACACAAACCAAAGAAAAAGTATTGAAAGCAGTTAGAGAGAAAAATCAAGTTACCTACAAAGGCAAGCCCATCAGGATCACAGCAGATTATTCAACACAAATTTTAAAAGCCAGAAGGGCTTGGAGTGATGTATTCCAAATTCTGAAAGATAGCAACTGTCAGCCAAGGTTACTTTATCCTGCAAAGCTATCCATTCAAATAGACAGAGAAATAAGGACATTTCACGACAAAAGCAGGCTAAAGGGGTATTTGAAGACCAAACCAGCTCTACAGAAAGTACTTGAAAGAATCCTCTATGTTGAAGAGAAAGAAAAGCACACATATAAGGAATCTGAAATAGCCTGGAAATCATATGTGATTTAAGGATTCCAGGAGGTGAGAGGTCAGGGAGTCCAGGGAACAGAACACAGGGGCCAAGTGACCCAGACAATGGGGAGCCAGTGGACATGCTATATGACATTCCCATTTCCCTCCCCTGGAGTAGGAATCCAGGCGCAAACTCACCATTTCTGGATGCTGGAGTATAAAGCGTACCTTCCTGATCCCACTGCAGCACCTTTTCACAGGGAGGTCCATAAAGTTCCAAGTTTCTATCTGGAAAATTAACAAGGTGACACCTGAAGGCCATACATGCTTATGCTTTAAAAGCCTAAATTGGGCGTGGTGGCGCACGCCTTTAATCCCAGCACTCGGGAGGCAGAGGTGGGAGGATCACCAAGAGTTCGAGGCCACCCTGAGACTGCATAGTGAATTCCAGGTCAGCCTGGACCAGAGTGAGACGCTACCTCGAACAACCAACCAACAAACCAACCAAACAACAAACAAAAAAGCCTAAATCATTATAATTAGGACGTTAGACACAGAAGGAATGTTCTCTGTACGCAGGTAATCATTACAGCAAATGTTGCTGACTGGAATTCTTGACTTTCAGCACACAAGAGACTTTAGGCAGACTCCAGAGTGAGGGGCTCCTTGCCTTTCCTATGTCCCCTTCATTTACCCCATTTCTGTTCTCCTCAGTCTTTCAATAGGCCATGACTTTATCCCTCAGATCTTCCTGAGAACTGACCTTCTGACTGAAATTCCCTCCAAATCTCATCTTGCCTCAGAACCCTTTCCCGGAAGTCTCCTCCCTCAGCCCACACCCCATCCCTGAGACCCTTGCGTTATATCTCAGTGAGTCAACCCCTCTCTAAGGCCATCACCTCCCTTAGACACTGGCATTCAACCCTTGTTCCCTCCAAGATCGGCCTCTCACTTCCTCCCTCACACCATGACTTCTTCCTTCACCACCTGTAAGGTCTGTCTGTCTTTTAAATTTTATTTATTTATTTATTTATTTATTTATTTGACAGAGAAAGCAAGAGAGGGGGAGAGAATGGTTGTGCCAGGGCCTCCAGCCACTGCAGACCAACTCCAGACGCATGCGCCCCCTTGTGCATCTGGTTAACATGGGTCCCGGGGAATCGAACCTGGGTCCTTTGGCTTTGCAGGCAAACTACTTAACCACTAAGCCATCCCTCCAGCCCAGGTCTGTCTTTCTCACACAGCCACACAGATCCTCTTTCCACAGACTTTTGAGTCCCTTGCTCATCCTCAGAGCCTGAGGACCACCACAGACTCATGCCTCTCCCATTCTTTTTAGAACCCTGTGTGCTTGGTGATCGATCTAGCCTTCTGGAACCCATGGTAATTGAGCCACTGGCCTATGTGTCCCATGGTGGCAGTCCATGAGGGACTTACCCACCAAATTCCCTCCCCTGGCATCAGCTATGCTTACTGAACAGCAAGCTAAGATCCACATCCCACTGTTTTCCTAGGATTCACGTTCCCAGAGGAAGGCTGGTGGACTTTAAAGCAGCCCAGACCCCCCCCCAGCCCCCAATTTTCTTACCCTTGGTATGCTGCGGTTCCACCACACTGACCAACAGGGAGCAACACTGCTCTATGCTAAAATAAATAAATAAATAAAGCAAGCAAGCTGGGCCTGGTGGCGCACACCTTGAATCCCAGCACTCGGGAGGCAGAGGTAGGAGGATCGCTATGAGTTTGAGGCCATCCTGAGACTACATAGTGAATTTCAGATCAGCCTGGGCTAGAGTGAGACCCTACCTTGAAAAGCCAAAAAAAAAAGATAGAAAAAAAAGTAAAAGCAGAGAAAGGAAAGGAAAGGAGAGGCAAATCTACAGAGAGCCAGAAAACCAGGAGAGCTCATGTGTCCCCCTTGGAAGGATTAGGGTGCATGTCCCATTCCTCTGCCCTCTGAATATCCAAACCCTTCCCCTCTCACCCATTACTCAACCAAAATGATTCAACCCCAGCAACATCCCTGTCCCCGGGGCGGGGGGGGGGGGAACAAAAGAAAACAAAACAAAACCAGAAAAGCCCCAAGTTTTAGACCTGTGCATCAAGAAGAAAACTGGAAACCCTGCCTCTGCCCAGCCCCAGCAGCTCCTGCGCATCTGGATCTGGTCCTAAGCCAGCTGAACCTGTTCCTCACCAGCCAGGCTCCCCCAGGGCTGGGGCAGGACAGGAGCCGAGCGCGTCCCTCTGGCCCCAAACTCCACCGCCTGACTGTGCTCTGCTGAGCGAGTCTGCACGCCTCTCACCATCTCCGCACACGTCTCCAAGGCTCTTTCCCTCTGCGAACTTCTGATTTCACAGGACCCGCCTTGGGAGACACATATTAGACACCCACCAATGCCTGGCCAGATCCGAGTGAGTCCCAAGAACCGTAAACAGACAGATAGGGGCTTCACTGACAGGGGGTGCGCCTAAGTAAGGTCACCCAGAACCGGCCGTGGTGGGGCGTGCCTTTAATCCCAGCACTCGGGAGACGGAGGTAGGAGGATCTCCATGAGTTCGAGGCCACCCTTGAGACTACAGAGTGAATTCCAGGTCAGCCTGGGCTAGAGTGAGATCCTATCTCAAAAAACCAAAATAAATAAATAAAGCCTGGGCGTGGTGGCGCACACCTTTAATCCCAGCACTCGGGAGGCAGAGGTAGGAGGATCTCCATGAGTTCAAGCCCACCCTGAGACTACACAGTGAATTCCAGGTCAACCTGGGCTAGAGTGAGACCCTACCTCGAAAAAAAGAAGAAAAAAAAAAAAAAAAGTCACCCAGTAAGGAAGCGCATGGTATCTAGATTTCAATCCATGTCTAGGTCCTGGGGAAGAGAGCGTGGTGAGAGACCCATGCGCCAGTGGAATATGAACCAATGACTACAGAGACACCCGGGTGCGGCTCACATGCCTGGAGCTGCACCCTAAGACAGACCATCACAGAGATGCAGAGAGAGGGGAAAGGGAGATTGAGAGACAGCAGACAGAAGCAGAGGGGCTCTGAGGTGCGGAGGCGCGGCAAGCTTTGGCACGGAATCCCGGAGGACAATGCACAGATCCAGAAGTGACCCACCCAGGAGTGGTCTAGACTGTGGGAACCATCGTCCACGTGGCTGACAAAAGTCCCTTTAGCTCAGCCAGGACTAAGACACCCGTGCTGGCCGCTGCATACCCCGATGTCGCCAGGATCCATGCTCGTGGCCCAGTGGCCCTGCATGCCCAGTCACACAGCATCGTGTGGGGTGCAGCCCAGAGGGTGACAGCTGTCCCCCGCTTGTCCTCAATGGCCCACCCATGAATATATGGGTATGAACATTAAGAGAAGTGCTTACCGGACATCAAACAGTTTTGTTTGTTTGTTTGTTTGTTTGTTTTGGTCAAGGTAGGGTTTCACTCTAGTCTGGTCCAGGCTGACCTGGAATTCACTACATCATCTCAGAGTGGCCTCGAACTCACGGGGATCCTCCTATGTCTGCCTCCCAAGTGCTGGGACTAAAGGTGTGCGCCACCACGCCCGGCAAACAGCATCTTTCATACGCCTCCTGCAGTTGCTTCCTGCTAACCCGATGTCACAGTTGAGACACTGTCTTGGTGTCATGTCACCATGAAGCGGGACCGTCTTCACTCGCCACACTTTAGGGGAGAGGTTCTGCCGTGGCTATGGAATTCCGGGGAGCAGGGAGCTTTATTTAAGAAAGTTCATTTAAGAAAACGAGTATGCAGGGAAAGGCTGGAACCATGAAGGAGATTTCCAGAGGAATTGGAAACGGGAGAGAGCCTCCAGGAATGCAGACTCCGGTCTCCACATTGTGCCTCCGCGGAGACAGGACCTGGGAGCCCAGGTGGGACGCGGAGCACGGGGCTGGAGGAGCAACATCGGGGGGTGCTTTGCAGGACAACCTCTCTGTTCAGGGGCCCGTGAAGAGGAATGGTAAAACTCAGCTACTGGGCCGGAGAGATGGCTCCGTGGTTTAAAGCACTTGCCCGAAGAGCCTAATGACCCAAGTTCGATTCTCCCCCCCCCCCCCATACCCATGTGAAGCTAGATGCACACACATCCGGAGTCCTTTTGCAACAGCTGGAGGCCTTGCCATGCTCATTCTTGCTCCCCCCACCCCCATTGCAAACAAATAATTTTAAAACCAGGCACTCCCGGCACTGTGAAAACAAGGCTGAATAGAGCGCAGTGTGGTTTCAGCAGAGTGGATAGAGCTGTCAGAATTGTTAATTCACGTTGCTGCTTGCTGGCCACGGTGGTGCGTGCCCGTAACCCCAGCCCTCCAGAGCCTGAGGCAGGAGAATCAAAAGTTGAGGATATCCAGGGCTACACAGTGAGACCCTGCTGAGAGGAGGGGGAGTTGATGTTTTCCTGTTTTATGCGGAATGTCAACAGAAAGGGTGAAATCAGGCCTCAGCTGGCCACAGGAAAAAGCGGAGATGTACAAAGACAGACAGCGGCTTGCGTACTGACCTAAACATTTGCATTGGCATGTGAAAATATTTCAGGACTTCCTAACAGGAGAAAAGGTAGTGAGGAAGTGAGATGTTGGTGTGGGAAGGACAGAGGCTCGCCGTCAGGGGAGAGGTGCCCAGGCCGGCCACGCTGCACCCTATGGCAGCCTCCCGCATGGCACAGAGTGTCTGCAGACCTGCGGTGACCCGAGCAGCAGCCCAGCTTTCCACCAGAGACACGTACACTCCGGGCAGCTTGTGTTGCAGCTTTTTTTTGGGGGGGGGATGTTGGTGTTAAGTCATTATTAGTACTTTTAAATTGTCAGCCATCTCAACTTTTGTATACTGCCACCAAGTGGTGAAATACATTACAGATGGTACATCGCCTTTTTTTTTTTTTTTCTGCATTGTGGGGATTTTTGTTTTGTTTTGTTTTTGTTGTTTTCAAGGTTAGGGCCTCACTCTCGATCAAGCTTAGGCTCACCTGGAATTCACTATGTAGTCTCAGGGTGGCCTTGAACTCACGGCGATCCTCCTACCTCTGCCTCCTGGATCTGGGGAGTGCTGGGATTGAAGGTGTGCGCCACCGTGCCCAGCTGCATTGTGTTTTTTTTTTTTAAAATTAATTAATTTATTTATTTGAGAGCGACAGACACAGAGAGAAAGACAGATAGAGGGAGAGAGAGAGAACGGGCACACCAGGGCTTCCAGCCTCTGCAAACGAACTCCAGACGCGTGCGCCCCCTTGTGCATCTGGCTAACGTGGGACCTGGGGAACTGAGCCTCGAACCAGGGTCCTTAGGCTTCACAGGCAAGCTCTTAACCGCTAAGCCATCTCTCCAGCCCTGCATTGTGTTTTTTGAAATTATATATCTCTAAAACTGTGTTTGAGTCTACTGAAGATGGAAACTCTCTCTCTCTCTCTCTCTCTCTCTCTCTCTCTCTCTCTCTCTCTCTTTCTCTCTCTTACTTGTTTGTTTTGAGTCCTGTGGCAAATTCTGTCATTTCCCTGCCTATTACATCTCAATTCGTGGTTTTGGGCATGAGAAGTGTGGTGTGTGTGTGTAAGGAGAGTGTAAGAGAAAAGCAAAAGAGAACACTGGACTTGATCTCTACAGACAGAACGTTTATTAGAGAAAACAGCGAGGGGCCTCGGCTTTCCCACGGGATGAAGGCTGAAGCACTGGGCCAGGCTGGGGTGCAAGTTTACAAGGAGGATCCTAAGAAAAACAGACTGGACCAGGTGCAGCAGATGAGGAGCTTGTAGCTGTGTGTGTCCTTGTTCATAATGGGCTCTTCAGCCAGGAATGCCTAAGGGAGGACGCTCAGAGGGTCCCTGGTCCTTCAAGGCCATCTAGGCTACGGGGAGCGCATCAATCAGGGAAGGTGTCAAACCTAATGGGGCCCAGTGCCTCTGTTGTTTCTTTTACTGCCCTGAGCCTTGGGGATAGCCATTAACTCTTTAGCCCCCCTCTGGTTTTCAGGGAAGGCCACTGACCCTTCAGTGTGTGTGTGTAGGGGGAGGGTTATGCGCAAGCGTTTGCCCACGTGGCATCTCCACGCGCTCATCTGAGGTGTGGTACATTCCCCTGCGGCCGTTCCCAGCGTCGGGTGTCTCACTTCTCGCGCTTTTCTGCCTGTTCCTATTTGAGCCAGACTCTCTTACTCATCCTGGACCTTCCAGATCTTTCACGAGGTCCAGGGACCTGGGTTACAGATCCATGTGGCCGCATCCGGCTATTCACGTGAGTATTGAGATTCAAAAACCAGCTGTCTCTCAGGCGTCCTGGGACCCTTGTGTTTGCACAGGAATCACTTTTATCTGTTGAGCCACCTCTCCCCAGCCCACAATCCACTGCAGTTTCCAAGAAAATGCCTTTACCTGCGTCAGTGTGCAGTAAATCACAACTGCCAGCCACATTCTAGTTACAAATCCCATTAAAGTCAGTGTTCCTTAGTGAAGACTTTTCAAATCCAAACTACCTGAAAAATGGATTGTAGGGGGCTGGAGAGATGGCTTAGTGGTTACGACGCTTGTCTGCAAAGCCAAAGGACCCAGGTTCAGTTCCCCAGGACCCACATAAGTCAGAAGCACCAGGTGGCACATGTGTGTCTGGAGTTTGTTTACAGTGGCTGGAGGCCCTGGTGTGCCCATTCTCTCTCTCTTTCTTTCCCTCTCAATCTCTCTCTCTCTCTGGGTGTGGTGGTGCACGCTTTTAATCCCAGCACTCAGGAGGCAGAGGTAGGAGGATCGCCATGAGTTCAAGGCCACCCTGAGACTCCATAGTGAATTCCAGGTCAGCTTGGGCTAGAGTGAGACCCTACCTCAGAAAACCAATAAAATGAAATGAAATGAAATGAAATGAAATGAAATGAAATGAAATGAAATAAAACAAAATAAAATATAAGACATGCAGATCAATGAAACAGAATAGAGGTCCAGATAGAAACCCATGCAACTATAAACATTCAATTTTTGACAAAAATGCCAAAAAATATTCATTAAAAAAAAAAGACTTTATCATCAACAAATGGTGCTGAGAAAACTGGATTTCTAAATTATGAGAATAAAATTAGATCCGTTTCTCCCATGATGCACAAAAATAAACTCCAAATGATGAAAGGCAGCAATGCAAGACCTGAAACCGGTAAAGGAAAAAAATAAGAAATACACCACAAGATACATTATTGACTTATAATGTCAGTTATAATGTTTGAGACCAGTCAGAGCTGGAAAGGAAAGCAGTGTGGTGAGGGGGCATCGAGTGTTCCTTCCAGCAGAAGGCGTGCACTTTCAAAGCCCAAACCAAAGGGCAGAGGGCTTCCATTTCTTTTCTTTTCTTTTTTAAATTTTTTTTTGTTTATTTTTTATTTATTTGAGAGTGACAGAGAAAGAACCTCACATCTGGTGCCCTGACTCGGATAGGAAGGTGTTGCAGTCAGGTCTGCATTGCTGGTAGAAATCACCCAATCAAGAGCAGCTTGTGGGAAAAAAGTTTATTTTGGCTTACAGGCTCGAGGGGAAGCTCCAGGATGGCAGGGAAAATAATGACATGAGCAGAGGGTGAACACCACCCCCTGGCCAACATGAAGTGTACCATAGCAACAGGAGAGTGTGCCAAACACTGGCAAGGAGGAGACACTGGCTGTAACACCCATAAGCCAGCGCCCAACACTACACCGCCTCCAGGGGGCGCTAATTCCCTAATCTCCATCAGCTGGGGACCTGGCATTCAGAACACCTGAGTTTATGGGGGACGCCTGCATCAAACCACCAAAGAAGGCTTCTTGTTGCCCTCTTGGGTGGCCAGACCTCCTTTCCCCTGACCAGACCACTGAGCTGCCATTTGGGCCTCTGAAGGCCTCGGGCCATCTCTGTCTGACACTGGTTCTCACACCCACCATGATTTGGCCTCACTGTTCTTCCCATTTCCTCCCTCCTTCTCGGTAAGTTTCCCTCTCAGGTGTCCTGCATTCGGGGTTCCCCCTCCTTGAGGAAGTCATGCCGGCATGCCAGGCTACACCCCTTGGCCACTAGGCCCAACCCCAGGTCTGAGAAAGATGCACTCTCGACACCTCGGGTCTCTTGCTCTGGTCTACCGCACCCTAAGGGGCGCCTTTTGGTTCGGTTTCACCATCTCAGGACACCCTCTCTCCCTCCCTCTCTCTCATCTTCCACAGACAGCAGCTTTTTCCATCAGGAGCACAGGTGCCCTCCTTACCCACTAACAGGCTAAAGAGCTGGCAGCCGCAACCTCTGTGGCCTCTGCCCACGTGGGAGGTGCAGCACTGTTCACCCTCACAGGCCAGGAGGACATATTGGTGTTCTGGGTAAACCCAGCTTAAGCTCTTGTTTATTTTTCTCTCACCCTTGTTTTGCTCTTTCCCTGTCTCCTTAAGAACTTAAAGCCTCTACGACTCTTGGACGACATCTTATCTTTCTCTGCAAATCTGCCGGGCCACAATGTAAGCTGGACAATGGGTCCAAGTGGTCTGAGAATGATACCTTTTTTTTTTTCTTCAAATTTTTATTAACAACTTCCATGATTATAAAAAATATCTGACGGTAATACCCCCCTCCCACTTTCCCCTTTGAAACTCCACTCTCCATCATGTCCCCTCCCCCTCTCAATCAGTCTCTCTTTTATTTTGATGTCATCATCTTTTCCTCCTCTTATGAGGGTCTTGTGTAGGTAGTGTCAGGAGCTGTGAGGTCATGGATATCCAGGCCATTTTTTGTCTGGAGGAGCACATTGTAAGGAGTCCTACCCTTCCTTTGGCTTTTACATTCTTTCCTCCACTTCTTCCACATTAGACCCTGAGCTTTGGAAGATGTGATAGAGATATTGCAGTGCTGAGCACTCTGGTCACTTCTTTCCAGCACCATGGTGCCTTCTGAGTCATCCCAAGGTCACTGCCATCTGAAAAGAGAAGATTCTCTACCAAAAGTGAGAGTAGCATTAATATAAGGGTATGAACATTAACAGAAGTGCTTACTGGTCAGTTTGGAGAGCACAGTATATACATTTAGCTAGATAGTCACAGACATTACACCCCTAGGGCTCATAACTACCCCTGTTTTAAGTGTTCAGTGCCAGGGATGTATTCTCTACCATGGAGCGGGCCTCCAGTCCAACTAGAGGGCAGTTGGTTTCCACCATGACAGATGTGCCACTATTGCACCCATTGGCTCATTTGGCCTGGCTGGCCAAATATAAGGCTTGCAGTGTCCACTGTTGAGTATCTTCACTGGTGATTTCTGTCTCTCCTATTGAACTGCATGCAAAATAGCTTCTTCCAGCTTTCTGTCAGGTGTTCTACATGGAGGAGGTTATCAGCTCAGTTCCAGCAGGAGTTCTCAGTGGCCTTGCAGCCCAAGTATGTGGAATCTTCAGCAATAGGGTCTTACCATCTATTCCTGGTGGGACACCAAGGGCCTCGGCAATGGCATATAGTGTTTTGGGGGCATCAGGGACCTCCCTGGCCAACAACTCACTGGAAGGTATCCCTGAGAATGATACCTTTTAAAAAAATGATTTTATTTTATTTTTTAATTTGAGACACAGAGAGAGGGACAAAGAGAGAAAGAGAAAGAATGGGCACGCCACGGTCTCTAGCCACTGCAAATGAACTCTAGGTGCATGCACCACCTTTTGCATCTGGTTTACATGGGACCTGGAGAATCAAACCTGGGTCCTTAGACTTCACAGGCAAGTGCCTTAATGGTTAAGCCATCACTCCAGCCTGAGACTACTTTTGACTTCCAAAATCTCACTGATTTAAAAAAACTTCTGCCGAGCTGGGCGTGGTGGCACACGCCTTTAATCCCAGCACTAGGGAGGCAGAGGTAGGAGGATTGCCATGAGTTCAAGGCCACCCTGAGATGACAGAGTTAATTCCAGGTCAGCCTGGACCAGAGTGAGACCCTACCTTGAAAAACCAAACAACCGAAAAACCAAAAACAAACAAACAAACAAACAAAAAAACCTGCCAATGTACAGGCAAATGATCTGAAACCTCCTATTTTTCAGTCCGCGTGCACAGCCTTCTCTCTGCCCTACCTGCTTTTCTTACCAGGTCCTCCTAGCCCCTCCCCCATACTCATCCTCACCCTCTGCTTTTGACCCTGACTCCATAGAGGACCTCGCCCCAACAGCTCCTCCAGCTCCCTCAGCCTCTCCTGACTCCCTGCCTGGTAACAAGGTTTGATTTTAGTCTCTGGAGTTGTAAATAGAATGGAAATTTAAAATGGGAATGTGTAACTTCTAAATGAATGAATGAATGTGTGAAGAGGAAATGACTGTCTAGAGTCTATATGAAAAGTACACTTGAAATGAATGTGTGTGTGTGTGTGAGTGTGTATGTGGCTCAGAGCCCTAAGGCTGCAGAATGATTTCTGTTCTGAGCAGTGCCATTTCATCGTGGGGGATGGTTTCCACCAAGCCCACTGCACATATTGATGGCATAGCCAATTTTTACTGTTGAGTGTTCCCCAGAAGGAACACTAAAAGTAATAAGATCATAGACAAAAAAAATTACAAGATTCTCCTACTCTTAAAGAGTTGTAAAATAGAAGGATCAGAAAGCAGCCTATAGACGTGAGGAAAGTCCCAAACTCTCCCAGGAATTTAGGGGGCGGGGGGGAACAGGCTCTACCTTAGCTTCCCTGCCTTGCAGAACCAGGGGTCTGCAAAGCACAGGAGATCTCAGGATCCTGGCCCCAGCATGATGATGGGCGAAAGCCAAGTCGCTATAAACAGATGGGGACTTCTTATAAGAAATGTGTCATGCTTACTCTGAATGTCCTTGCTGTTATGGAACTACTGACAGACAATGCCTCAAGGTTTGTGTTTAAATTTAGAAGTACTCGGTACTGAATTTGTAAAAAACTTTTAATAATGTTTAAATCTGCTTGCATAGTTTTAAAAATGTGTTTCAGGAAAGTTATAAGTAACAACGTTCCAACATCTATGTCTATTCTGTGTAAATATCCTAAGTCAAATCTGATGTACTCTTTCTTTTAAAAAGTTATTTCAAGGGCTGGAGAGCTGGCTTAGTGGTTATGCGCTTGCCTGTGAAGCCTAAGGACCCCGGTTCGAGGCTCGATTCCCCAGGACCCACTTTAGCCAGATGCATAAGGGGCGCACGCATCTGGAGTTCGTTTGCAGTGGCTGGAAGCCCTGGCGCGCCCATTCTCTCCCTCTCCCCACCCCCCGCCTCCTTCTCTCTGTGTGTCACTCTCAAATAAATAAATTAAAGATAAAAAAACAAAGAAATTTTTAAAAAAGTTATTTCAAAAGGCCTTTTGAGAAAAAAAAATGGTCATATTAAAAGTCTTATGGTAAGGACAATAAAAGTTTTTGTTGGTAGTTATGAGATGAATACCACTAAAGAAGATAAACTAGGGAGGAAACTTTATATGTTGGGTGCTCAATACTTAATGTAAAAGACTGTTACTGTGCGGTTACATGGATTGCAGAGCAAAAGTATGTAGATGGAGGTATGAGTAAAATATGCAGAATAAGACAGGAGTAAGCTTACACAGAAGATTAAAGACAAAGTACTTGATCAGATTACAGACTTCTTGAGATATGAAATGACATAGCCTAGGGCTGACGTCATACTAACAAAGCACGGCCCTGGATGGTACCAGGATGTATGGTATTCAAGTTGTAAACTTAACTTTAACTCATAAACGTCAATATTGTCATAATAATGGTTATGAAAGACTGAATTCAGAATACTCAACCAACAACTAGGTTTCTCTATTTGTCAACCTTTTAACTAAATCTTAAGGTTAAAATTGACACATTAATATTCAATTCTCTCCTAAGGTTATTATATCTCAAACCCCGCCCCTGCAAAAACTAAATCTCACAGAAGAATTATTTACTCTTTTTTTTTCCCCCTATTGTATGAGGGAAATAGGCCACATTTGAAACATTAAACAGTATTTATCTGTCACACACTTGAAAACTATTTACTTCATGGTGAACAGTAAAAGAAAATTCTAAACAAAGTTATGTCGTGATTTTAAGATATAATTCCTCAATTCCTCCAACAATCAATCTTAATACTTTAAATTTAACCTATGTCATTGCTTAAGAAGTTTACCAAAGTATCACTGACAGAATTATAGAGTTGGTTAATGTTTGAATAGTTAAATATTGTGCTGTAAAATTTTGTGTATGTTAAGAGATTTAAAATATTTCCTGGGCTGGAGAGATGGCTTAGCGGTTAAGCGCTTGCCTGTGAAGCCTAAGGACCCCGGTTCAAGGCTCGGTTCCCCAGGTCCCACGTTAGCCAGATGCACAAGGGGACGCACGCGTCTGGAGTTCGTTTGCAGAGGCTGGAAGCCCTGGTGCGCCCATTCTATCTCTCTCCCTCTATCTGTCTTTCTCCCTGTGTCTGTCGCTCTCAAATAAATAAATAAAAATAAAAAAAATATTTCCTGCTGGGCGTGGTGGTGCACGCCTTTAATCCCAGCACTCAGGAGGGAGAGGTAGGAAGATCACCATGAGTTCAAGGCCACCCTGTGACTATATAGTGAATTCCAGGCCAGCCTGAGCTAGAGTGAAACCCTACCTTGAAAAAACAATAAAACAAAACAATTTCCTTTTGGCTCAGCAGTTAAAGGTGCTTATTTACAAAAGCAGATGCACATAGTGGAACATACATTTGGAAATTGTTTGTTTGCAACAACAAACAGGTCTGGCATACCCATTCCCTCTCTTTTCCATGAGACTTGTCTCCTTTTTTTTTTTTTTTTATTAGATCATGGCAGTTTAATGCAGTTCCTCTATTCTTTGGGTATGTTAAACATAGCTAAATTAATTTCAAAAACTGACTAATTGATTGGATGGATATTTAGCTTTTAAAAGTGCTAAATCTTCTCAAAAAATATATAAAGGTACCTCAATTCTAATAAGCTTAGAAAAATTTTCATGTCTTCATATTTAAGCTACAAGTGTTACTACATAATATAGATTTCTTATTTATTTTAAATTCTGTCAGCAGATCTTTTGTTCATAGTTTACTCTCTGTAGCCTCATGTGCCTTAAACATGTGAACTCTACCTTTGTTAATATCAAACTTTTCCAGATGTCAGAATATTAGAATATTGTAATTGGGTTTATACAAAGTCCATGATGTTTAGCTATCAATGAGCATGGAGCGTCATGCCTGGCTAAAACTCTGTGATTTTAATATGGTTCTTGTCTTGTTCAAGCTGGTTTTGTTAGATGATTATCAATGAGGTTATAATCTAAGTCTTATAAAAATGACTTATGATGATTTTTGTTCTTAGTAAAACTCAAAAAACTCCCCATGTCTTAAGAAAATCCACTGTATACAAACAATGCTAATATAGTTTGTCTAAGCTTCATGTAACAGCAATAAATGTTTCTTTAGTTAAGCCTTTTATTTTTTATTTAGTTAAGCCTTAAATTGTTCAATGGTAAAAAGCATTTATTTAAGAAATGACTTTGTGGGCTGGAGAGATGGCTTAGTGGTTAAGCAGTTGCCTGTGAAGCCTAAGGACCCCGGTTCAAGGCTCGATTCCCCAGGACCCACATTAGCCAGATGCACAAGGGGGCGCACGTGTCTGGAGTTTGTTTGCAGTGGCTGGAGGACCTGGCGCGCCCATTCTCTCTCTCTCTCTGTCTCTCTCAAATAGATAAATAAAAAATGAACAAATAAAAAAATTTTAAAAAAGAAAGAAATGACTTTGTGTCTGTCATAGTGTCTCTGATGTAACTCAACAATGACCAAGTTTTATTTAATTCTTGAACTATGTATAATCAGTTTCAGCCAAGGTTTCACTTACTTAATTGTCTCCTTTCTGGTATCTTAAGTTCATTGCTTATAGAAATATTGATACTTTAGGCATGTTTCCTGCCCTAAAACAATAATCTTAAACTGCTGTCTTGCTTCCAGTTTGGGGGGTAATTGGTACTTGCATTGATATGCAGACTAGCCAAAGATGTTTTCAAACACAAATCCAAGTTTTTACACTGTCTAGTCTTTTTCCTGGCACACAATTTCTACATTAAATTAATTGCTTTAAAGTTATTGATAAAATAATTGATAAAAAATATTGTTTTCCAGGCTACTAAAATGGTCTGCCTATACTTATAACTTACAGATACTTAAAAGATAGAATGTGTATGCTTTCTATGTCCCAGACATAGCTTACACTATCACCTGACAACTAAGCTTAAATATTAATCAGAACGATTTTAAATTATTGTGTTATTCTCTAACCAGATCTGCTTTGCTAACCAGATATGTTCTGTGTCCTTTTAACTAATCTGCTTTGCTAATCAGATATGTACAGTCTCCCTGAATAATTAATAATCATATGGAGAAGCCAAAATCAATTGGAAACATTGGAATTAAAAGGATAAGCAATACTTTGGTTCCTGCTCCTGGGTCAAAAGGCCACAGGAGATGATGGGACACTTGAAATTAGAGCCTCTGGTAAGTTACCTGTCTTCTTGATCAGAGAGGATGTGGAGACCCAGAAATGAGTTCCAAGTCAATGTATCTGCAACAGGAGAATCACACTGGAGGAAAATCAGTCCTCCAGGCTTCCTAAAAGAGGGAGGGCCACCTGGTCAGCATGGCCATGACTTATCCTAGCAGATGACAATGCTGAGAGTGTAGGAAAAAAAAAAGTTACAGGGCTTGAGAGATGGTTTAGCAGTTAAGGCACTTGCATGTGAAGCCGAAGTACCAAGGTTCGATTCTCCAGTCTCTACATAAGCCAGATGCACAAGGTGGTGCTTGCGTCTGGAGTTCATTTACAGGGGCTGAAGGCCCTGGTACACCCATTCTCTATCTGCCTCGTTTTCCTCTTTCTCCTTCCCTCCCTCCCTCTCTTAGTCTCTCTCTCTCAAATAAATAAAATATATATTTTTTAAAGTTACAGACTTCTTTTGGGCTGGAGAGATGACTCAGCAGTTAAGGCACTTTTTAAAGTTACAGACTTCTTTTGGGCTGGAGAGATGACTCAGCAGTTAAGGCACTTGCCTGCAGTCTAAGGACCCAGGTTCGATTCTGCGGTACCTATGTTAGTCAGGTGCACAAGGTGGCACACGTGTCTGCATTTTGTCTGCAGTAGTAGCTAGAGGCTCTGGCATGCCCATTCCCTCTGTGTGTATCTTCCTTTCTCTCCTTCTCTAATAAATAAAGAAAAAAATTTTAAAAAGTTGCAGACTTCTATTTTTCAGTACAATATCATGTTAAAATCCTTAACCCCCCCCCCAAAAAGAATATTTTTGTCATCTATATGTAATAAATCTATTTTTGGTTTTGAATAAGAAAATGGAAGATGCAAAACCTCAGGGAGTAATTACTTCAGGGAAAGACAGGGAGTTAGGTAGGGGATGAGTCTGTGTCCAGGAGACAAAGAACTGGCCAGTTCTGGTCCCTGAGTGACAGGTGTGGTCCAGTCCATTTTACTGGGCTTGACAGCTTACATGTGCTTAATTTTTAATTTCTTTTACTTTTACAAATTTAATTTGTTTTCAAGGAAATGCATCCATTCTTTATATTCGAGGGCTGTCCTCCAACTTAATTAATTAATTTATTTACTTGAGAGAGAAAGATGGCGAGAGAGAGAGAGAGAGAGAGAGAGAGAGAGAGAGAGAGAGAGAGAGAGGGAATATGGGTACGCCACGGCTCTGGCCACTGCACATGAACTCCAGAGGCATGCACCCCTTTGTGCATCTGGCTTACATGGGTCCTGGAAAGTTGAACCAGGATCCTTTGGCTTTGCAGGCAAATGCCTTAACAACTAAGCCATCTCTACAGCCCTTGTCCTCCAACTTAAAAGTCCAGGGACATCTCCCATCAACATGTCAAATTACATCTCCTGCTTTAGCACTCTCTTTCCTGACTATATGCCTCATGATTTAAGAAAGGTCATTGGCTGACAGAAAGCTGGAAGAAGCCATTCAACATGTAGTTCAATGGGAGAAAGAGATACCACCAGTGAAGATACTCAACAGTGGACACTGCAAGCCTTATAATTGGCCAGCCAGCCCAAATGAGCCAACAGGTCCAATAGTGGCACGTCTGTCATGGTGGAAACCAACTGCCCTCCAATTGGACTGGAGGCCCACTCCATGGAAGGGGAATACATCCCTGATACAGAAAACTTAAAACAGGGGTAGTCATGAGCCCTAGGGGTGCAGTATCTGCTGATGTCTGGAAAAATGTATTTATTATGCTTATCAAACTACCCAGTAATCACTTCTCTTAATATTCATTCCCTTATATTAATGCTACTCTCACTTTGGGTAGAGAATCTTCTCTTTTAAGATGGCAATGACCTTGGGATGCCTCAGAAGGTATCATACTGCTGGGAAGAAGTGACAGAGGAGTGCTCAGCACTGCAGTATCTCTATCACACCTTCCAAGGCTCCGGGTCCATTGCGGAAGAGGTGGAGGAAAGAATGTAAGAGCCAAAGGAAGGGTAGGACTCCTTACAATGTGCTCCCTCCAGACACAAAATGGCCTGGATACCCATGACCCTGCAATGCCTGACACTACCTACACAAGACCATCATAAGAGGAGGAAAAGATGATGACATCAAAATAAAAGAGAGACTGATTGAGAGGGGGAGAGGATATGATGGAGAGTGGAGTTTCAAAGGGGAAAGTGGCGGGGGGAGGGAGGGCATTACCATGGGATATTTTCTATAATCATGGCAGATGTTAATAAAAATTGAGAAGAGGAAAACAAAAGAAAGGTCATTGTGTGTCTGTGTGCTAGAATGTGTATGGCATACATGTATGACTTCACATAGGGTGTGCACATGTGTATACATGTGTCTAGAGACCCGAGGTCAAAGTCAAGTGCCTTTCTTAAAATTGCTTTTTTTTTCCTTTAAGTTGTTTGACTTAGGGTCTCTCACTGAGCCTGGAGTCAGCCAGCCCTGGGGATCCACCTGCCTCTGCCTCCCCAGCTCTGGGATCATAGGTGCACATCCCCATACCCAGCTTTTACATGGGTGCTGGGGGTCCAAACTCAGGTCCTCTTTCTTGCATGACAAGCGCTTGATTGGCTGAGCCACCTTCCCAGTCCTCACAGACACCTCTTAAGCCCCGTTTTCTATTTATACGGGTATCTTCACCGTCGCTGCCCCTCACCTCTCCCCTCGCTCCCAGGATCCGCCTGTCAAATGTCACTTACTTTTCCTACATCAGCTTAGTGCAGAGACATTCTGACACACTTAATGTCAAATGTAATGGCTACCGATTGTGATATTCTAGATTATTTTGCACACTTAAAAAAGTATTTTATTGGGCTGGAGAGATGGCTTAGCGGTTAACCGCTTGCCTGTGAAGCCTAAGGACCCCGGTTCGAGGCTCAGTTCCCCGGGTCCCACGTTAGCCAGATGCACAAGGGGGCGCACGCGTCTGGAGTTCGTTTGCACAGGCTGGAAGCCCTGGCATGCCCATTCTCTCTCTCTCCCTCTGTCTTTCTCTCTGTGTCTGTCACTCTCAAATAAATAAATAAAAAATTTAAAAAAAAAGTATTTTATTGCTGGGCATGGTGGTGCATACCTTTAATCCCAGCACTAGGGAGGCAGATATGGGAGGATCGCTGTGAGTTTGAGGCCATGCTGAGACCACATAGTGAATTCCAGGTCAGCTTGGACTACAGTGAGACCCTACCTCGAAAAACCGAAGAAAAAAAAATTTATTTATTTGAGAGAGGAGAGAATGGGCACACCAGGGCCCTCATCCACTGCAAATGAGCCCTGACTGCATGTTGCCCCCCTGGGCCTCTGGTTTACGTGGGTCCTTTGGCTTTGCAGGCAAGTGCCTTAACCGCTAAGCCATCTCTCCAGGCTTATTGTGCACGTTTTTATATCAAGTCCTTCTTTATTAATTAATAAACCACCTTTGGGATCAGGCCACTTGAAAGCCACAGTGCTTATGCCATGGACTTCTGAGTCTAGGAGACAAGACAGTCAAGAAACCAGGCTCTTACAATGGGGAATTCTAATAAAAGGGGGCACCCAACCCAAGTCGATGAGGTCACTATAAATCTGTGCACTTCCCAACACAAACTGCCTACTTTCACATGTTCTGCTTCAGACAACCAAATCCCAATGGGTAGTGTAGATTTCTTTTTCACCTGTTCCTCTATCAGACACAAGAAGTGTGTGGATGGCTGGAGAAGATGGCTTAGTGGTTAAGGCGTTTGCCTGCAAAGCCAAAGAATACCAGTTCGATTCCCCAGGACCCACATAAGCCAGATGCACAAGGGGACACATGCGCCTGGAGTTCGTTTGCAGTGGCTGGAGGCCCTGGTGCGCCCATTCTCTCTCTCTGTCTCTATCTCTCTCAAATAAATAAGTAAAATATATTAAAAAAAGAAGTGTGTGTGTGCGTGTGTGTGTGTGTGTGTGTGCTGATTCGTATCCTGTATCCGGCACAGAGCACGTGCTCAGTAGTGTTGGCTGGGTGATTCACTGTAGTATTGGACCCCATGTGAAGGTCTGGCAAGGATGGGTGGCTTTGGACTTCGGGAATTCCAGGAGTGTGGTGTGGATGGAGCATTGGGGTGGTGGGCACGGGTGGGGTGTGCAAGTGAGCCTCAGAGTTGCCAGGAGCGCATCCTGATACACTTATCTCTTGCCGACCAGTGTGGGCTTCTTTCTGAGGGTGGGTGGCCACTGGAAGCAGGAAGGCGGTGGGTGTCTTGGCACGACCACACTGCCCCTTAGCCACTCTGCAGGGTGGGTGACCAGGGAGGGAAAGCGTCCGCGGGGACTGGCTGCGGGAACGGCCGAGAAGCAGGAAGCGGCTGACTTGGGGCTGGCGGGGGTTGGTGGGAAGGAGGATAAGATGGTTTGAAGGACACTGGGGGACAACTGGGGGAGGACTGGGCGTGAGAAGAAGAGAAACGCAGCTGTGTGGACTGAAGCCATCGCTAATGGAGAGGCAGAAGACAAGAAGGTGGGCTGGCTGGGAAGGATCGCCGCCTTGCACAAGTACGGACGTCCCGAGCCTAGACAGACGCCGCCAGCCACTCTGCCATGCGTGCGAGGGTTCACCAAGCAACGTATTGAAACCGAGTCTCAGTACCCACATTTGACGATGGGAAAGAAAACCAGGTCCCAAGCTCCCTGGCCTTTGCATCGCTACCCTGTGGGGTCGTGTACGAATGTGTTGACCATCTCCCTTTCGAAACAAAGGGGACTCCTGTCCACGCGTGCAGAATCTGGAGAGAGGGCTCTCGGGCCATATCGAGCAAAGCACTGGGCAGTGGGTCACATGTCAGGAGGGGTCACCAGTAAAGTTACTCACTTATACTTCCACTCTTTTCCACTGAGGCCAACATCGTCATAGACTGTAAGTTCCCGAGACCTCAGTCCTAGCCCTGTCAAAAAAGGCAAAATTAGGTTTGCAATCTACAGCCCCTGACCTTTCCACTTACACACAGTTATCCAGACACACCCTCAAGCCTGTGTATCCCAACCTGATTGTTAGAACAAAAAGCTTCTCTTTCAGAAGGAAATCCAGCTGAGAGATTAAAAAATTCTAAATATTCTGGTATCTCAAAAATATATGCACGGTTATCAATTTGATTTCCTGCAGAATTCATAAAATATGAATTGCTTAGAAGCATCATTTATTAACTATATTCCCATTTTCTGGCACTGGAAAAGATTTATATAGTGCTAGAATTCTGAGAGAGCATTTCTTAACACCCAATGGAAGAAAAAGAAACAAATTTAGATTATTCATATTGACTTTTTTACCATAAAAAATCCCTCCCTTTGTTTCACTGTTGGCAAATGTTCCTATATAAATACCTTGCATTGAATTGAATCTGACTTAGCACATTATTAGAATTAGACACTTTCAGTGCATAGAATTTACATTCTCTGGCACATTTCATAGAATTCCATGGTTTTCAGGCAAGTCATTAGTTGAAGAAGTTTGAGACCCTCTTTGATAATTATTCATAATCCAGGTCCCACGATTCAAAATTATTCATTACTTTAATAGTTTTATTCAATTCATTTGAAGTTGGGTGGGGATATGGGTTTCATCTCCCTTATTTTAAATGCCTTAGAACAGAAATTTTAGGTATCAAAGCTTTTTAAAGTTTAGAATATTTGGATATACATAATGAGATATATTGGAGATTAGTTATCTTGGAGAAGGAACTCAAAACTTGAAATTTAGGTTTAATGTACACTTCATACACATGTTCTAAAGGCAATTTTATACAATACTTCCAGTGTTCCTGCATTTTTTTATTTTTTAGAAAGAGAGAGAGAGAGCAAGAGAAATTGAGAGATAGAGAGAGAATTGGCATAACAGGGCCTGAGCCACTGAAATTGAATTCCTGCCACCTAGTGGTCATGTGCAACATTGCACTTGCTGCACCTTTGTGTATCTGGCTTATGTGGGATCTGGAGAGTCCAACATGGGTCCTTGGGCTTGGCAGGCAAGTGCCTTAACTGCTAAGGCATCTCTCCAGCCTGTGTTCCTGTGTTTTGACTACAGCCCATCATTCTAGATTAGGAGTGGAATTTCCCACTTATTCCACTCAGATAACGGAACATGGTCAATTGTAGGTATCTGGATTAGGGAATGCTCAATCTCAGAGGGCATTCTTTTTTAAAAAAAATATTTTATTTTCATTTATTTGTTTGACAGAGAGAAAGACGGAGAGAGAGAGAGAGAGAGAGAGAGAGAGAGAGAGAGAGAGAGAGAGAGAGAGAGAGAATGGGCACACTAGGGCTCCAGCCACTGCAAACAAACTCCAGATGCGTGTACCCCCTTGTGCATTTGGCTTATGTGGGTCCTGACAAATCGAACCTGGGTCCTTTGGCTTTGTAGGCAAACGCCTTAACTGCTAAGCCATCCCTCCAGCTCCCTAGAATGCATTCTTACTCTAAGGGCTCTTCCTTTTTAAAATGAGGACAGGTTGAGGGAGCTATAATTTTATTGGGTATACATAATCTTTATCCTTTAGCAAACTTAAATTTCTGAAGTGTATCATGCATTTGAATTTCTGTGTCAGACTTAAAGTAGCCACAGGTCTACAGCCGCTAAACAAGAAATCCAAAGAATAACACGGCGCCAGCCCTTTTAGTGACATGACCAGAGTACGGGGCACGTTCTGTGTGTTCTACATGGCTGGCACTGCTGATGACTCGTGCCCTGCTGCTTCCTCAGCGACACAGACAATATTCCAGTGACCCATCCTGTGACACCGTCATACTCAACTCACTGTGCGCACATCAAACCACATGCCGTCAAATCCATCACACGTGTGTGGTATGATGCAACATGCCCCAACTTCATCATCTGAGGTCTTGGGTACAAAATCCCAGCTCACCAAAGTATAAAAGTGGGTATGAGAGCCTCCGTGTGTGTGTGTGTGTGTGTGTGTGATGTCTGGCACACTGGAACTTTAAGAGCAAAGCATTGACCCAAGGCTGTGGTGTGGGTAGTGTCAGGAAAATGCCCCTCAGCTTTCTCAAAGCAAGAACTGCCTTCGTGTAAAATGCCTTGATTCAGATGGGCCCATTTTTTCATGGAATGTGGAAAAGCCGGGGGGGAGGGGATTATCCCAGCACTTCCTTCTCCTGTCGCCCCTTCTCCCCGCCACCCCCCCCATAGCCCCGTCCTGGACATACCAGTCCTGAATGTACCAGTAGCTTTGGTCCGCAATAAACGAATGGCGCTTACCTAAGTCAGGCAGAGACGTGGAAAATCCATTGCTGATTGAGAGAAGAGACAACACAGTCAAGGACAGAGCCCTGTGCAGAGATCACCAGACGCTTCCCAAGTACACACCGATGAGGGCTGTTCTAAGCAGGAGGGTGCCACCCAGTCAGGGCACGACGCAAACCTCCCACAGCTCTCTTCTGAATCTCACTGCCTACTCAAGACAATTGATGAATGCCTGCTTACCTCCTAACAGACAACCGCGGGCTGCCCGCCCTCTGCATACACACAGAACCCTACCTTCTCTGCTAACGTTTTCCCCCCAAAGACTTATTTATTTATTTGTAAGGAGAGAGAGGGAGGGAGAGAGGGAGAGAGAGAGAGAGGAGACAGACAGAGAATGGGCGTGCTAGGGCCTCCAGCAACTGCAAATGAACTCCAGATGCATGCATCCCCCTTGTGCATCTGGCTTACGTGGGTCCTGGGGAATCAAACCAGGGTCCTTTGGCTTCACAGGAAAACACCTTAACCGCTAAGCCATCTCTCCGGCCCTTGTCTGCTAATGGTTAAAGAAACTGGTCAGACGTATTGCATGTGCATAAGTGTTGGTGAGATGGAATAGTGTTCAGACGGAGTCACGGGGACACTCTGCAGACACTGACCCCTGTTTGTGTTTTGCCAACGGAGGACATACAGAGAGAGGTAGGACCAGGCGGAAATGTAAGATGGCAACTTGCTAGGTGAGAGACGACATGTGGTCTGGAAAGATTGGTGGCCTTCACTTCTCACCGCTAGGGGGATTACGTGGAAAGAAGTGTGGATGTGATGGGAAAAAGAAAAATAAAAACCTAGGTGTTGGGCTGGAGAGATGGCTTAGCGGTTAAGCGCTTGCCTGTGAAGCCTAAGGACCCCGGTTCTAGGCTCGGTTCCCCAGGTCCCACGTTAGCCAGATGCACAAGGGGGCGCACGCGTCTGGAGTTCGTTTGCAGAGGCTGGAGGCCCTGGCGCGCCCATTCTCTCTCTCTCTCCCTCTATCTGTCTTTCTCTCTGTCTGTCACTCTCAAATAAATAAATAAAAATTGAACAAAAAATATTAAAAAAAAAATGACTGGGGACAGTTTCTGTCCTGAAGTGGCTTAGCAAAAGAGACCAAGATAAGCATGTCTCTCCTGCTGTAGGCAGGGGTACAGTATCCAAACCCCATGATCTGTTGGATCTTGTGGAAGATCTGGCCCCAACAAACAAAATCCCGACACTCTATACCCGGAAAGAACTTTAGAGAATACTATAACTCCACCTCAGTGTCGGCAGTGAGCTTGGCAAATTATTTTACAGGACCCTTATACAAACCACGGCTCTATGCCTGCGAGACTTTGTGGGTGTATTAGTGAAAGAACTGTCTCCAGAGACGCACGTTGCTTGCAGTAGGAAACCGCAGACTGCTGAGTGTCCACGGAAGAGACGTGGCCGTGGGGGGCAAACCGAAGAGCGCCCAGGGTCCTGTCCCTTGTGTCCCAAAGACTGGCACGTTAGAGGTGGTTATATTTGCGGGCGGGGTCCCTGCTAGGTCCAAGACAGATGCACAGAGACCATTTCAGCAGAACACTCCCCTTCCATTGCTGTGCTGGGGGTCGGGGGGACAAATTCAATAGAGAAGGGTAAACAAATGAGACCAGGAGGGGTCTCATTTCTGTAGGTCGAAGAAAGAAGGTGAGGAACAAAGCTAGTGATGGCGACATGAAGGACCTGGACCTGCTAGCCTTTCCTGACTGACTTTGCCAAAGGGGGCGGGCCACGTGCGCATCCGAGCACCCAAGGGCGCTGGCCACCCAGGGCTCTGTCTGCTTCTGTGGGGATTTCCAGGGTAGAGTTAACAGTCAACGGGAGCATTTGGAACTATCTGGAAGTTTCCTGGTTTAGTGGATAGAGACACACTGGCCCCTCAACAGCAAACAACTTGGTGACGCGTGCTTTCAAAGGAAAGCCTCAATGCACCTGGCAAACAGCAACCCTGGATTCTGCCCCAAGGGGTTTGTTTCCTAAACACGGGCTGAAGGAGGAAATCAGAGGTCAACATCTGCTGCTGTGCTGTGGACTGTATCCAATGACATCATCACTTCCTTAGTCATTAACAAATTCTGGTAGTGGCAAGAATCTGAGTTTAAATGCCAGTCCTGCCGCTTTTCCCCTGGGGGATTCGGTCAAATTCTATCATTTCTGTGAGCCTTCGTCTATTTATCTGGGAAATGGGTCCCCACTGGCACCTGCCTGGTAGATGTTAAAAATGTCATTTACGAAGCACTGGCCATTGTATAAAAAGTGATACTATATATAATTGCTTATTGGATTGTTTTGTTTTGTTTTTTGAGGCAGGGTCTCACTCTGGTCCAGGCTGACATGAAATTAACTGTATAGTTTCAGGGTGGCCTTGAACCCATGGTGATCCTCCTACCTCTGCCTCCCAAATTATGGGATTCAAGGCGCCACCACACCCAGCTTGGGTTTTTTTTTTTTTTTTGCTTAGCAGATATCTAAAAAAGTTTTCTACTGCTAATGAATATGTGTAACAAGCAGAAGTCTTCTCTTTCCTTTCTCTGTCAGAGTCCTGAAGATTCTGTTTAGAAAACTGATCAAACCATATTTTGAGACAGAGGGGGGCAGATAGAAAAAAAATGGGCACGCCAGGGCCTCTAGTCATTGCAAATGAACTCCAGACACATGTGCTACCTTGTGGATCTGGTTTTACATGGGTCCTGGGGAATTAAACCTGGGTCCTTTGGCTTTGCAGGCTAAGCCATCTCTGCAGCCCCAAACCATATTTTAAATTTCTCTACTTTTACTATTGTAAACATATACTGCATTGATAAAATAAATGAAATTCCTAGGTTTTCCTAAAATTTAGGTTTTCTGGAGCTAAGATTCTTTGTACACAATTAATAATGCCTCTTTCAACTTGAATAACTATCCTTTTATTTTCACTAATTAAAAAATATATTTTTATTTATTTGCAAGGAAAATGAGAGAGTATGGCCTTTCTGGGCCTCCTGTCACTGCACATGAGCTCCACACACATGCATCACTTTGTGCATCTGGCTTTATGTGGATCCTGGGGAGTTGAACCCAGGTCATCAGGCTTTGCAAGCAAGCACCGTAACCTATGAACCATTCATTTCTCTGGCATTTTCACTGTTTTTTTGTATTAATTTTTTTCTTTTCTTTTTTTAAAATATTTTTTATTTATCTATTAGAGAGAGAGAGAGAGAGGGAGGGAGAAAGAGAGAGAGAGGGAGAGAGAGAGAGAGAGAGAGAGAGAGAGAGAGAGAATGGGTGCACCAGGGCATCCAGCTACTACAAACAAACTCCAGATGCATGCACCCACTTGTGCATCTGGCTCATGTGGATCCTGGAGAATTGAACTGGGATCCTTTTGGCTTTGCAGGCAAGCATCTTAATTGCTAAGCCATCTCTCCAGCCTGATTTTTATTAACTTTTTATATTTTACTTATTTTTAAGCAGAGAGGGAGAGAGAGAAAGAGAGAAAAGAATGGGTACACCTAGGTCTCTAGCCACTGCAAACAAACTCCAGATGCATGCGCCACTTTGTACATCTGGTTTTATGTGGGTACTGGGGAATTGAACCTAGATGTTATGCTTTGCAAGCAAGTGCCTCAAACCACTGAGCCACCTCTCCAGCTTTCACTGATTGTTTTTTAAATGAAGATACTTATTCTTCAAGTCTTGATTACTGGAGCTGCAGATCTTGGATCTGGGTGGCTGATCTTTCCCACTCCCCCTTTCTCAAAGTTGTTCATAGCTATTTTAAGTTCCTGTGCTTTTCCACACGCATTTTAGAATAATCTGACTTTAGCTATGAAGCATCTTGCTAGGATTTTTATAGAAGCTGCCTTAAGCCTGTAGCCCACTTGGGGAGAATTGAGATTTTTTTCCTGTCAATTTTACTGTATCTTATCTTTAATCCATAAACACAGTATGGCTCCTCATTCATTTTGATTTTCTTCAATTTATTTAATCTTAATTTTATACTTTTAAGAATTTAAGTCTTACACATGCTGTGATAGATTTAAGTCTACATATTTATCTTTTGGGGGGAAATTTTTAAAAGATGTTGTGCTTTTTAATTTTAGCATCAGTGTGATCAGTGCTAATGTGCAAAAATACAATTGTGTCTTGTGACCTCGCCTAACCTATTTATCTGGAAGGGTGTGTGTGTGGGGGGGGGGGGAGAAAGAGAGAGAGAGAGAGATTGAGTTTGAAAATTCTGAGGAATTTTGACCCAGACAATCACACTTGCAAATAAAGGCAGCTATGTCTTCCTTTTCAATCTCACATACTTTTATTTCCTTGTTTCCCATGTTTTAAAAAATTCTTTTGTTTATTTTTATTTATTTGAGAGTAACAGACAAAGAGAGAAAGAGGCAGAGCAAGAGAGAGAGAATGGGTGCGCCGTGGCCTCCAGCCACTGCAAACGAACTTCAGATGCGTGCGCCCCCTTGTGCATTGGGCTTACATGGGTCCTCGGGAATTGAACCTGGGTCCTTTGGCTTCACAGGCAAACACCTTAACTGCTAAGCCATCGCTCCAGTCCCATCAAGACCTTTTTCCAATAGAAAGGTGAGTATTCTAGGCTGGAGAGACGGTTTAGCAGTTAAGGCATTTGCCTGCAAACCTGAAGGACCCAGGTTCGATTCCCCAGGAACCACACAAGCCAGATGCACAAGGTAGCACATGTGTCTGGAGTTTGTTTGCAGCAGCTGGAGGACCTGGTGCACCCATTCTGTCTGTCTCTGTCTCTGCCTTTCTCAACGCATCTCTCTATTTGACTCTTTATCTCCTCTCTCAAATAAATAAAATGAATAAATAAACTACAAAAAACTAGCTCAGTTCTTTAAAAACAAAAAAGGATGCGTTTTCTAGCAGTTCTTTTATTTTCTGGGACAGGGGAACAACATATCAATGGATCCTCATTCTTACAAAACTTGCTAAGGCTGGGCGTGGTGGCACACGCCTTTAATCCCAGCACTTGGGAGGCAGAGGTAGGAGGATCGCCGTGAGTTCGAGGCCACCCTGAGACTACATAGTGAATTCCAGGTCAGCCTGAGCTAGAGTGAGACCCTACCTTGGGAAAAACAACAACAAACAAACAAATAAATGAACAAAAAACCTTGCTAAGTACACATTCCCAGGAAAATGACTTTCTTGACTAGAACTTTGAACTTCTTGACAAACAGATTGGCCAGTGGATCTCCCTCCCTCGGAAACTTCTTGCAGGGAAGCTAAATTTCCCTGAGAAGCAACATAGAAGTCGGGAAGAGCGTGGAGGGTTGAGACAGGCTGAGCCTGTTTCACGTCACTGCTGTGCCCTTTCTCACATGTAGGACTTGGCCAGCTCAACGTCTCCATCTTAGTCTGCTGTCGCTCAGATGGCGATAACCGTTCAGTCAGCAGGTGCAGTACACGGGACCTGACACAGAATTGTCGTCATTCTACAGGCTTGAGATATGCCAGTACTTACTACAGGAAGCTAGTGGTGGCATCTGCAGTTCACTGGGCCAATCTGCAGACAGAACAAGGGTGGCAGAACCTTCAGGTAAGTGATAAGGTTCTGTTCTCCATCTCACATGCTCTCCTCTTCTCCACCTCTCCATCTCACATGCTCTCCCTGTCTCTCCATCTCTCCATCTCACATGGTCTCCCTGTCTCTCCATCTCTCTCTCTCTCATGGTCTCCCTGTCTCTCCATCTCTCATGATCTCCCTGTCACTCCATCTCCCCATCTCATATCACCTCCCTGTCTCTCCATCTCCCCATCTCACATGGTCTCGCTGTCTCTACATCTTTCCACCTCACATGGTCTTCCTATCTTCCATCTCTCTACTTCACCTGGTTTCCTTTTCCACAAATTATTCTGAGCATGGCCCTTAGTACCACAGGCTGGACGACTTAGATCTGGATCAGTGGTCAGAGACACCAGATGAATTCCCATCATTTTTTTTTAAATTTATTTATTAGAGACAAAGAGAGGGAGAGAGAGAATGGGCACTCCAGCCACTGCAAATGAACTCCAGATGCACGTGCCACTTTGTGCATCTGGCTTATGTGGGACCTGGAGAATTGAACCTGGGTCCTTAGGCTTCACAAGCAAGTGCCTTAACCACTAAGCCATCTCTCCAGCCCGAATTCCCATCATTTTGGATTGGCTGTGGGGCCTAACTCTAATGGTCTGTTAGCTCCCTTTCCACACTGAGTAGCCAGGGGACTGCAAGAAGATACACTGGGAAGAGAGACCTTGTGTCTGTGAGAGGAGAGGGAAGAAAAAGGACTTGCCATACCTGGCTTCCCCTCCCACATACCTCCAAAAGCCAAAGCAGCTAAGCTGTGTGGAGAAGAGAAAAGAAACAGACAGGAAGAAGCAGCAGGCGTCATCAAGAGTAGTCGTACTCGGGGCTGGAGAGATGGGTTGGCGGTTAAGACGCTCACCTGCAAAGCCTAACAGTCCCTGTTCAATTCCCCAGGACCCATGTGAAGCCAGATGCACAAAGCGGCCCAGGCAATTGGAGTTCATTTGCAGTGGATGGAGGCCTTTGTGTGCCCGTTCTCCCTGTCTATCTTCTCTCTCTCTCTCTGCTTGCAAATAAATAAATAACTAAAATATTTTTTTAAAGTTAAAAAAGAGGGCTGGAGAGATGGCTTAGCAGTTAACCGCTTGCCTGTGAAGCCTAAGGACCCCGGTTCGAGGCTCGGCTCCCCAGGTCCCACGTTAGCCAGATGCACAAGGGGGCGCACGCGTCTGGAGTTCGTTTGCAGAGGCTGGAAGCCCTGGCGCGCCCGTTCTCTCTCTCTCTCTCTCCCTCTATCTGTCTTTCTCTCTGTGTCTGTCGCTCTCAAATAAATTAAAAAAAAAAAGTTAAAAAAGAGTACTCATACTCAACTGGACTCGACACAGGAAAGAAACAAAGAAGTGGTATGGCTGAGCAGAACGGCTGTGACGATTTTAACTTATAGTGAGCTGGAGGGAAAATCACATCTTGACGCATTTTTTTATAAGTTCCTCACGGGGTTACATATTAATTGACTTAGCAGACTTACCATCAGCAGTTTCCTCCGTGGCACACAGGTTAATGGAGCTGCCAGAATGCCTCAGATATGAAATCGTCGCCTCATAATTATGTGGTTCTTCAAATTCAGCACTGAGGAGCACAGAAGAGAAAGGTCACTTACGGCAACGCATTGCTTTAGACACACTGTGAAGCTCTTTGTACTTTTTTCCTCGTTAGAGAAATAATATCTGCTCGGTCCGGTGACCTAAGCAGATGCGGAGGGCAGGCGCCCTTTCTTTGAACACCGCAGGCGTCTGGAAGGATCGACACAGTGCAGTGCTGCCTGAAGACCGCAGGGTTCACCCCGTAATCAATAAGCAGAGGCCTCGGGTGCCACACGGACAGGAGCCCGCAGTGACAGACGGGGGGAGGGCTGCAGGCACTCTCGGGACCTTGACAGGCAGACGGAGGGGAACGGGCAGCTGGGAGTCAACGTCTGCGTCAGAACGGGAATTTGACGGCTTGGAGAGATGGCTTAGTGGTTAAGGCGCTTACCTGTAAAGCCAAAGGACCCAGGTTCTATTCCCCAGAACCCATGTAAGCCAGATGCACAGGGTGATACGTACATCTGGAGTTCATTTGCAGGGGCCATAGGCCCTGGCACACCCATTCACTCATTCATTCTCTATCTCTTTCTCTCTCTCTTCCCAATAAATGAATAAATTTTTAATTGCATATTGTTGCAGTCAGGATCACATTGCTGGAAGAAATCACCCAACCAAGAGCAGCTTGTGGGGGAAAAAGGTTTATTTTGGCTTACAGACTTGAGGGGAAGCGCCATGATATCAGGGGAAAATGATGGCATGAGCCCAGGTTAGACATCATCCCCTGGCCACTATCAGGTGGACAACAGGAACAGGAGAGTGTGCCAAACACTAGCAAGAAGGAGCCAACAATACACTGCCCCTGGAGGTGTTAGTTCCCAAATCTTTGTCAGCTGGGGACCTAGCATTCAGAACATTTAAGTTTATGGGGGACACCTGAATCAAACCAATACACACACACACACACACACACACACACACACACACACACTTATAAGGTAAATCTGATATAATTCTGTAGAAATACTTCCATATCCCACAGCATATATGTTTCCATAGGAAACAGTTTTTGTTTAAAACTTGCTGTCCAGGGCTGGAGGGATGGCTTAGCAGTTAAGGCACTTGACTGCAAAGCCAAAGGACCCTGGTTCAATTCCCCAGGACCCATGTTATCCTGATGCATAAGGAGGCGCATGTGTCTGGAGTTCATTTGCAGTGGTTGGAGGCCCTGGCACACCCATTCTCTCTCTCCCTCCCTCTCTCTCTCTCTCCCTGTCAAATAAATAAAGGAATAAATAAAATAAAATATTTTAAAACTTACTGTCCAAAGTGGAAAACCACATAAAGGTGTGCACAATCACAGGATAGCCAGAAGATATAACTAGCAGGGAACTAAAAAGAATAATGTGAAAGTGGGTTGGAAGTCGGCGTGCTGTCTCAAAATAAATGCGGCATAGACCCGAACAGAGACTTTTTTTTTTTTTTTTCAAGGTAAGGTCTCACTCTAGCCCAGGCTGACCTGGAATTCACTATGGAGTCTCAGGATGGCCTCAAACTCATGGCAATCCTCCTACCTCTGCCTCCCGAGTGCTGGGATTAAAGGCGTGCGCCACCACGCCCGGCTTCCTGAACAGAGACTTTTCAAAGGAAGAAATAAAAATGGCCAATAATCGCTTAAAGAGATGTTCACCATCCGTAGTCATGAGGACAATGCAAATGAGAATGACTCTGAGATTCCATCTCACTCCAATCATCAAACAAATCAAACAAGTGTTGGTGAGCAAGTGGGGAGAGAGGGACGTGTGTTCCCTGCTGGTGGGACGGCCAACGGGAGCAGCCACTGTGGAAGGAAGCGTCGATGCCCCTGGAAACGATGAAAACAGATCTTTCCCTCTGCCCAGCTACTCCATTCCTGGTGTTGACCCTAAAGACTCCACTCTTTACTTCAGAGACACCTGCTGTTCATCACCCCTCCACTCACGATAGCTAAGACTCAGCCCCGATGCCCATCAACCGATGAATGGCCGGTGAAGATGTGGCACGCATGCACAATGGAATGCCACTCAGCAGCAAGGAAAACAAACAATGACATTTGCAGGAAAATGGATGGACTTAGGGGGAAGAAATCATTCTAAGAGAGAGCACACAGGCTAAGAAAGACACAGACCCTGTGTTTTCTCTCATACGTGGCTCCTAAACTCGATCGGCTAGGATTGAGTGAAAATGGGAGTGAGCATTAGGATTATAGGTGCATAATTAGAACGAGACCAGGAAAAACACAGAAATAGGGAGGGAGGAGAGGAGGGGAGACCAGACAAGCTACTAGAGGGAAAGAATATATGGGGTCTGAGGGTCGTGTGTGGGGGTACAGGGGAACGGGATGACAGATTTCAAGCCTTGAAAGTAAACAGTTGCTAACAAAACTACTGTATCCAGAATTTATGGAGAAACAAGGGCCTTTTAAGACCAGCCCAAACCAAGACAGTTTGTGATCACCAAGCCAGCACTGCAGAAGATGCCTGATAGAGTGCCCTACGCAGAGGAGGAAGGAAGAGGGTCACGAGAACCCAGGGGAGAACAAGTTCATGAGAAGAGTAAAGAACAAAGCTGAGCCAGGAGAGACGGCACCCCAGTCAGCCAGCAAATCACAGATGTCGGGGAGAAATGTCTAACAGAGGAGAGAGAACCAGTAACATGCCAACCAACCAGAAAAGCCACCAACTATATTAAAGGAATTAGTAAACAGCTATTAATAGTACCTTTAAATGCAACTAATCAATAATGACTAGTTGACTGGATTAAAAAACACAGCCCAACTATTTGTGGTCATCAAGAAACACATTTCACTAGCAAAGATGCCAACGGGACAAGAGTCAAAAGAATGGAAGTCAATTTATCAAGCAAATGGAGGAAAAATTAGTCAAAAGAGATAAAATTGGCTACTACATGTTAATAAGGGCATAAGTTTTTGTTTTTCAAGGTAGTGTCTCACTCTAGCCCAGGCTGACCTGGAATTCACTGTGTATTCTCAGGGTGGCCTTGAACTCACGGTGATCCTCCTACCTCTGCCTCCCAAATGCTGGGATTAAAGGTGTGCGCCACCATGCCTGGCTGGTTTATCTCTTCTTGATAAATTATTCCCTGTTGGGCATGCTGGCACATGCTGTTAATCCCAGTACTTGGGAGGCAGAGGTAGGAGGATTGCTGTGAGTTCGAGGCCACCCTGAGATGACACAGTGAATTCCAGGTCAGCCTGGGCTAGAGCAAGACCCTACCTCAAAAAAACAAAAAATAGGGGCTGGAGAGATGGCTTAGCGGTTAAGCGCCTGCCTGTGAAGCCTAAGGACCCCGGTTCGAGGCTCAGTTCCCCAGGTCCCACGTTAGCCAGATGCACAAGGGGGCGCACGCATCTGGAGTTCGTTTGCAGAGGCTGGAAGCCCTGGCGCGCCCATTCTCTCTCTCTCTCTCTCCCTCTATCTGTCTTTCTCTCTGTGTCTGTCACTCTCAAATAAATAAATAAAAAATAAAAAATAAATAAAAATAAATAAAAAAACAAAAAATATGGGCTGGAGAGATGGCTTAGCGGTTAAGCGCTTGCCTGTGAAGCCTAAGGACCCCGGTTCGAGGCTCGGTTCCCCAGGTCCCACGTTAGCCAGATGCACAAGGGGGCGCACGCGTCTGGAGTTCGTTTGCAGAGGCTGGAAGCCCTGGCGCGCCCATTCTCTCTCTCTCCCTCTATCTGTCTTTCTCTCTGTGTCTGTCGCTCTCAAGTAAATAACTTAAAAAAAAAATTAAAAAAAAATAAAAATAAAAATAAAAAAATAAAAAGCATACTTCCACTGAATGTTGAGGATTTCAGTTCCATCAAACAAGCACAATAGGCATGAAAGGTGAGAGAGTTCCTAATACAGTAATGTTGGGTGACATTATTATCCCATTTTCATCTTTAGATAGATCACCCCAAAAAAAATTCAGCAAAGAAACCACAGAGTTAAACTACACCATAGAGCAAACAAACTTAAATGTATATGGAATTTTCTATTCAATATATGCAGAATACATATTCTTATCAGCAGTCTATGTGATCTTCTCAATAACAAATCACATTTAGGCCATAAAATAAATCTTAAAAATATAAAATAATTTACATTTTATAAGCATGAAAGCAGGAAAAAACTAGAAATCAATAACAGGAGAAACTACAAAAATATTTGGAAGTGAACAACATACTCTTACATAACCAGGGATTCACTGAAGAAATGAGTGAGGAAAGTTTTAAAAAAATCATAAAATCAAATTAAAATAATAAAAAAAAATTGGGCTTGAGAGATGGCTTAGTGGTTAAGGCATTTGCCTGCAAAGCCAAAGGATCCCAGTTCAATTCTCCAGGACCCATGTAAGCCAGATGCACAAGGTGGGGGGGGCGCATGCATCTGGAATTTGCTTGCAGTGGCTGGAGACCCTGGTGCACCCATTCTCTACCCTCCCCCCTGCCTCTTTCTCTCTCTCTCTCAAATAAATAAATGTGTAAAAAATAATAAAAAAAACCCCACAAAACTTATGAGAACTTTCAGGATACAGTTAAGGCAGTTTGAAGAGGAAGGTTTATAGCTATGAATACATAAATGGAGATATCAGAAATAGCGCAAATAACCTAGTGCTGTGTCTTAAGGTCTCAGAAAACCAAGAACAAGCCAAATCCAAAAGGTGTACATAGAAATAAATAGTACAGAAATTATTTTGGAGAAAAGATGGGTCTAAAACATTGAGTGATAAGCCAGGCATGGTGGTGAATGCCTGTTCTCCCCCTGCATTGGAACTAGAGGCAGGAGGATTGGAAGTTCAAGGTCAGAATTCTTAAACGACAGTCTAGCCATGTAGCTCATGCTCCGTGGTGTAAAGGCTTCATCAGACCCATGGGTAAATTAACTTTATTAATAAGAAGCAGGTTGGGGAGGAATTGAAAGGGGATGTCTCATTGATTTCTTGCACAACTTGTGTTAGAAATGAATACACGTCTGACTTCAGACAATGATAAGGGATTTTAAAAAATTTTTTTAAGGTAAGGTCTCACTCTAGCACAAGCTGACCTGGAATTCACTCTGTATTCTCAGGGTGGCCTCGAACTCATGGCGATCCTCCTACCTCTGCCTCCCGAGCGCTGGGATTAAAGGCGTGCACCACCACACCCGGCCTCGCTTTCTATTTTAACACAAGATGTTGCCCAGTCTGGTCGCGACTTTCTGAGCTTAGTCACCTCCCCCAACTTCAGCGTCCAGCGTAGCTGAGACCACAGGCACCAGCCACCGCCCCTGGATCTTAGTCAGTATTGGGTCACCTACGTTAGCGCTGGTTCTCTGAGTGCTGTTTAAAGTTGGGCCTGTCTGTAGCCCTGTGAGGCATCCTGCAGACCAAGGAACTGAGGCTGGAAGATGGTCAGGGTTTGCCAAGATAGCTCTGCCACTAGGCAGCAGGTATGGATCGGGAAACCGGATTTTCTGAGTGCCAGCCCATCCATCTGTCCTCTGGACTACAATTCGTGGCAGAGGAAGAAAAGTTGGAAAAACAAAAACGGCGAACCACTGGATGAGGACGACGGGCAAGGAGCTGATGAGTGGTTTTCAGACGATAATTTTCAACGCGTTCCGCGGCTGACCCAGCAGCCTGGCAGACGGAATCTTTATTGGCCATTTGTAAAGGGAATGTTTGATGGCTGGAATTATTCTCCTCTACGCCTAACATTATTACCTCTAAAATGAAGTGATTTAAGCTGTCATCTGGAGTAAGATGGGACCAGTGGTGACTTTCTTTCTTTCTCTTTCTTTTTTGTTTTAATTTTTATTTATGCTTAACCACTAAGCCATCTCTCCAGCCCAGTAGTGACTTTCTTAAAGCACTCTTGTCTTCTGCCTGGGCAGTACAGCACCAAAGCAGATTTAAAAAAAAAGGGGCTGGAGAGATGGCTTAGCGGTTAAGCGCTTGCCTATGAAGCCTAAGGACCCCGGTTCGAGGCTCGGTTCCCCAGGTCCCACATTAGCCAGATGCTCAAGGGGACGCACGCGTCTGGAGTTCATTTGCAGAGGCTGGAAGCCCTGGCGCGCCCATTCTCTCTCCCTCCCTCTATCTGTCTTTCTCTCTGTGTCTGTCTCTCTCAAATAAATAAATAAAAATTTAAAAAGAAAAATCTTTATTTCAAAGAGAGAGAAAGAGAGAGAGAATGGGCACACCAGGACCTCCTGCCATTGCAAATGAACTCCAGACACATGCGCCACTTTGTGCATTTACCCTTATGTGGGAACCGGGGGAACAAACCTGGGCTGTGAGGCTTTGCAAGCCCCTTTCACTGCTGAGCCATCTCTCCAGCCCCCCAAGGCCGATTCCTAATAAACCAATGGCAACTTGAGCAGCAAAGAGAGAAACGTTTATAACTAAGGCCCAAAGCCCCGTGTGGATCCCTCAGAGCAGACCTGAAAACGCTGCGTTTCCTATGTCGGCGCCTCTGCCCTGTGCTTTGCCACGACATCCAACCCCACGGGGGGCGGAGAGGGAGGCGAGGTCCCCCCTGCACTGTGACAGGCCACCACGAGGAGCACGTGGCACGACGGGACCCGAACCCTGTTACAGAGCAGCCAGACGGCGGCCGTCTACCACGAGCTCGCGGCCCGGCGACTCCGCGTCTCGGGTTATAGATGTTTAGCGTACCGCTCCCCACAACTCTACAAAGTGGGGTGTGATCTCCCCATTTTCCATGTGAGCAAATGCAAGGCGCAGGGACACACAATTTTTTTTCAGCACTGTTATCTGTCTCCCAAAACCTATGCTTTTTAATTCTTTTACAACGTGCACCTTATATCTTCAAATTTCAAGAATCATTCTAATCGCACCTAAACGAACTCTAATGACAGCTACTGGGAGAGAACGTGTGACTGGGGGGCGGTGGAACACGCCTGTGGTCCCAGCACTGAGGAGGTCGGGGCAGTAAGATCCCGAGCTCAAAGCCGCCTGGCCCTAAAATGTCACAAGACGGTCTCAAAAAGGAAGAAAGAAAGAGAAAAGGAGACGGGGGCTGGAGAGGTGACCCAGAGGTGAGGGGTGCTTCTTGCCCAAGCACAAGGGCCCGGGGCTGCCAGTGGACGAATCTCTAGATCTCCAGTAAACAGCCGGGCCTGGCCGCACGTGCCTGTAACCCCAGCGCTGTGGGGAAGCAGAGTCTTTGGCACTAGGGAGACTTTGGCTCAAAACAAGACCAGGCTGAAGAGAAACGGAGCAAGACGTTCAATGTTCCATTCAGGCCACTGCACGCGTGGGACCTCATAGCAGGTGTTCGTATGGGCACAGCGAGGGCACATACATGTGCACATGCGTGGGGGAAAAAGAACATGCAAATACGAGACCTGGCGTGAAGGAAGATACAGCTGTATAGAAAGCATTCCAGGCCCAGGAGTGGTGCTAAGTGTCTGGCGGGAATGAACATGGCATCCTTGCCAAGGGGCTTGGAGGGTGAGGGGGCACTGGCCTGGCCGCATGCGGGAGCTGTGCGCGGGAATGGAGTCACGGGCTGAGCGGGTTAAGGCTGTCTTGTTATGACTCTTTTCTTTAGAAACCACAGGAGGTCTTGGGACCATGGCACTGTCTAAATTACCTTCTACCTTCAGACATAAAATGACCTGGATGTCCATGACCTCACAGCTCCTGACACTACCTACTCAAGACCATCATAAGAGGACGAAAAGATCATGACATCAAAATAAAAGAGAGACTGATTGAGATGGGGAGGGGATGTGATGGAGAATGGAGTTTCAAAGGGGAAAGTGGGGGCAAGGAGGGTATTACCATGGGGTACATTTTATAATCATGGAAGATGTTAATAAAAATTGAGAATAAAATAAAATAAAATAAATTGCCTTCTAGACCATCCATGCTTTTGTGTGGAGAGTGGCTTACGGGAGGCTCAGAGATAATGGCACACGATCCATGTTTGGGAGGAAAAAATAAAGCAGACAGGAGCTGGAGGGTGGGACCTTGGTGATGACGCATCCCGGAGGGGTCATAGGTCCAAAAGCACAGCGGCGGGAGCCGCCTGGTGTGTGGGAGCCGGAGACCACGTGACGTGAGCGGATGGGGGGCCGGGCGCTGCGCACGGCGGAGGCTCAGTGAAGGCTGGCTGAGTAAGAGCCTCGCTGTCTCTCAGCCGGGCTTCCCTCCCATCCCATCGACATGTGCTCTTCTCTGTTCTGGGTGTGCCTCTCTTTTTTGTAAGGTCTTTGTAAGCAAAGAGAGGGAGAGAAACCTAAGTTTTCTTTCCTTGACTTCCATTTTTCACCTGAAATGGGACCATTCGTGTCACCTTCCTAAGACGATCGTGGGGCTAAAATGAGTCTAATAGCTACACCCAGCGTGTGGCCATCCTTAAAAATTAGCATCCAGTCGCTGAGAGTTTAAGGCCTCCCTGAGACTGCATAGTTAATTCCAGGTCAGCCTGGACCACAGTGAGACCCTACCTCAAAAAAAAAAAATAAAAGGTATTGACTAGATGTGGCAAAACTGAAATCCTTACACATTTGTAACGGAAAAATAAAACAGTGCAACTTCTATGAAAAAAGTTTCATGAAAAAAAAATTAGCATCCAGTCAACCTTACTGAACAGACCTATGTTCTACAATAGGTTGAAAGTCTGCAACTGAGGCTGGAGAGATGGCTTAGTGGTTAAGGCACTTGCCTGCAAAGCCGAAGGACCCAGGTTCAATTCCCCAGGACCCACATAGGCCAGATGCCCAAGGGGGTACATGCGTCTGAAGTTTGTTTGCAGTGGCTGGAGGCCCTGGCGCGCCCATTCTCTCTCTCTCTCTCTCTCTCTGTCTCTATATGTATCTGCCTCTTTCTCTCTGTCACTCTCAAATAAATAAATAAAAATGAACAAAAAATTTTTTTAAAAAAAGGGACAAGAGGGCTGGAGAGATGGCTTAGCAGTTAAGCGCTTGCCTGTGAAGCCTAAGGACCCCGGTTCGAGGCTCAGTTCCCCAGGTCCCACGTTAGCCAGATGCACAAGGGGGCGCACGCGTCTGGAGTTCGTTTGCAGAGGCTGGAAGCCCTGGCGCGCCCATTCTCTCTCTCTCCCTCTATCTGTCTTTCTCTCTGTGTCTGTTGCTCTCAAATAAATAAATAAAAAATTAAAAAAAAAAAAAAGGGACAAGAGGACTTTTTCTTGAAGTGGCTTAAGCAGAAGCCGCCTGAATGTTCTGGAACTAAAACTCTGTAGGATGCAGGCTTCAAAACCTCCCTCCCTCCATTCCCTTCAGACGCTGCAGCGGGCGGGCGGGCTGCCTCCTCTGCCCTGCACAGGTGGGCGAGGGGAGCTCGCTTCAGCTCTGCTCTCCACGGAGCACGAGTCACCGTAATTACCCAGAGTGCCACATTCAGGCGCAGGCCCTGCGGACCTTAGAAATGGGCTGGACATGTGCAGAGGCCCACGGGCCAGCTCCTCCACTGGGAAGTAGGAAACAGTCGTCCACTGCCAGGGCTTCCAGCCACTGCAAACGACCTCCAGATACGTGCGCCATGTTGTACATCTGGCTTACGCGGGTCCTGGGGAATCGAACCTGAGTCCTTTGGCTTTGCAGGCAAGCGCCTTAACCGCTAAGCTGTTTCTCCAGCCATCACCTCATTTCTTTTGCCTCGTTTCGACTAGCAGGTCAAGTTACTTAAACCCTCTGTGACTCAGTTTCCTCCTGTATGAGATGGGATAACAGATGTCTCATGGGAGCGTCACCAGTGGGATCACAAATCTAAAGCCTTTAGAAGACACTAGGAATGCTACCGTTTTCATCACTGCAAGAGTTTCCTATGCCAGCCTCTTGTTTCCTAACTAAATGTATTATTTACACAACATCGTGAGTCATCTTTGCAAAGTCCATGTCAGCTGACATCGCTCCTTGGCTTCAAAGTCTCCTGGCTTCCCAGAGTACTTAGCATACACGACAAATCCATCCCATGACTCTGAAGATTGTCCACCCCATCCCTTAGCTCACTGGACTTTACCATCATCTCCTCTGGTCTGGATTTCAAAATGTGCCAATGGGGTTTACCCAGGTTTGAGTCTCCAGGTCTCACGTAAGCCAGACGTACAAGGTTGCACGTGTGTGTCTGGAGTTTGTTTGCAGTGGCTGGAGGCCCTGGAGTGCCCATTCTCTCTCTTTCTCTAAAAAATAAAAGTAAAAATAAAAGTTAGCAAAGGTCTTGGTTCTTGGGAAGTGGAGGCATTGTCAGTGTGAGCTTAAGTCCAGCCAGAACTGCATGGCAAGACCCTGTCTCCCAAAATAAGTAAGCAAGCAAGCAGATACATAAACAACAAATTAAATAAGTAAGAAAATGGTAGACTTCTGGGCTAGAGAGATGGCTTAGCAGTTAAGGCGCTTGCCTGCAAGGCCTAAGGACCCAGGTTCAATTCTCCAGGTCCCACGTAAGCCAGAAGCACATGGTGGTGCATGCATCTGGAGTTGGTTTGCAGTGGCTGGAGGCCCTGGTGTGCCCGTTCTCCTTCTTTCTACCCATCTCCCTCTCTCTGTCTCTAATAAATAAATAAAAATAACAAAATCTACCTGCATACCTCCTCGGAGGCACCATGTACCCACATCTGCTCTACATCTGAAATAAACAGACCCTGCCCGCCCCCCAACCTTCCCTCTACAGTCCAGTCAGAAATTCCCTGAGTCAGGACTACTCTGTGGCTTTTTAATAGGAATGAATAAAAACGAGCTAACTCTGCGCAGTTACTGACAGGGAACCTGGAATTGGCTGCTGCCCTGGGGCCAGCCTGCTCTGTTCACACAAACCCACTGCGCGCCCAGGGCGGGGTGCCAGCCGGCTCGGTTCGCGTGGAAGAGTAATGGCTTGAAGTCACCTCTGGAGGGATGGGGTCACTGTGGGAAGCTGATGAGGTGGTAATATTTCAGAGACAACAAGGGCGGAGAGGCCAGGGGCTGAGGAAGCTGGAGCGTCTCTCACGGACTGTGCCCTCTGTATCTGCTTAGCACAGTTGTGAGTCCTCATCACGGCACGGCAAAGGGAATGCTATCACTGTGTACCCATTTCCCAGATGCGTACATCAGAGCTGTGAACTGTTGAGTGACTCAGCTGAGAGGCGCTGGAGGGCTTTTATCTCATCTTGACTGCAGAATGATCCTTGTTTCATTCCACAATGCGTCCTCTCTGTCTTGATGCATAATCAGCCCACCAGTGAAGGATGGCCACTGTGGGCACCCTGAGCGTGATTAAAATGTGTGTCTACACTTCAGCCAAGGCACAGCAGAAACTATAGGAACTGGTGCTGAGCCTGACAATCAGCACCAGGGTGAAGGAGACAGACCCTGAGGACACTCAACACCCACCAAAGCAGAGATCCAGAGGCTCCTAAGAGCTCATCACTGAAGGAGACTTAAAACTCACCCACCACGGCTCAGAGAATTTCGCAGAAGAGGGGGCAGAAAGATTGTAAGAGCCACAGCTGGAGACATCATGCCCAGAGGCATTCCCTGCCTCCCCCCCCCAAAAAAAAATAACTGCTGCTCCCACAACGCATAACCCACAATCCAATGGGGAAATCCCTGACACCCCACCGAGGAGCGTCCCCAACTGAATGGGGACAGGAACGAGGGAAAAGAGGGTACCCACCCATGATGTGTCCATATGAAATATGTTGTTAATAATAAAAGATTTAAAAAAGCAAAAAATAAAGCCAGATACATTTACCGTAAAAAGAAAGAATAACTATGCTATACCCAAATAAATGCTTTTGCTAAGAAAGCAAGCTACGGTACATTATTAAAGAAAATCAATTTTAAAAAGATGCGTGTCCACAAGTGCAGCTGGAACACAGGCTGCGTATCTAATGGTTGAACAGAAATACTTCACTTAGAGAAGGGCATGTCCCTGGATGCTGTAAGAACTGTCATGCAAAAGTGGGGGGCGGGAGGGTAAAGGTAATGATGTTTGCTGTGCCATAGAGCAGGACAAAGGAGGGGGCTTTGGGGGAGGAAGGTCAATATTATCACACAGCTCGACTTGAATAACTTCGACATAAGCAAGCAAATGTGTGTATATAGATGTATGTAAAAATTTTAAAATATTTACATATTGAGAGAGACAGGAAAGAGAGGCATAAAGGGAATGGGTTTAGGCATGCCAGGGTCTCTTGCCACTGCAAACAAAACCCAGAAGCATACGCCACTTTGTGCATCTGGCTTTATGTGGGTGTTGGGGAATTGAACCCGGGCCATCAGGCCTCACAAGTGCGTGCCATTAATCTCTGAGTCATCTCTCCATCCCAGCATGGAAGAAATTTTGTATACTCTCTATTTGATCAATTATTGCTGTATACAAGGGTGCTTGGCATATGGTGCATATGCAATAGATATGTGTGGAACTAAATCTGTTTCAACAAAGACAAACACGTGACTGAAGGTACTGAGTTCTCCATCAGTAGATACTCAAAAACTAGGGTTCTGTATTCTTGGTAGGAATTTATACAATAGGTAAGTATGCCACTCTTTAGATGCCAATGAACACTTTACAATCACCATTTCATTTTACTGTTTTACCAAGCTAGAAATCGGTTTCTACTTTTAAGATTTTATTTAATTATTTGTTAGAGAGAGAGAGAGAATGGGCACACCAGAGTCTCTAGCCACTGCAAGTAAACTTCAGATGCATGCTCCCCATTGTGCATCTGGCTTATGTGGGACCTAGAGAATTGAACCTGGGTCCTTAGGCTTCACTGGCATGCGCCTTAACCGCTAAGCCATCTCTCCAGCTCATGTTTCTGTTTTTGAGCTTAAGACAGTTGTGCTTGATTCAAAACCTGGGCTTTTCATCAATTTTAGGCTCCATGACCCAAGGCTATATAAGATAACTTCCAGGTCTGTGCCCCAGTCAAGATAGGACATATTCCATATCTGAGTCTAACATTTGCATTGAAAGTTCAGACCCTACACGGCAGGAATGTTCTTCCCCAGCAAGCATCAGTTTCCATGGAAATTGTATCTAAGGCTTTTGGGCAGGAAGGCAGTTGAGTGTTCAAGTGGATACATGTCCCTTCAAGACCCGAAGCTGCAATTGCCTAAGGTGCTTGTGGTGGTTTGATTCAGGCGTCCCCCATAAACTCAGGAGTTCCGAATGCTAGGTTCCCAGCATCCCTATGCTCATTGCTGGAAGATGAGGGGCAAATGGTGAGAAGCCAGAGAGTCCGATGGCCCAGCCCCGAGCCAGTGCCCGGTCAGCCAACCTCAGGCTGACGCTCAGCCACGTGATCAAGCCCAGCCAACGTCAGCGAGACTGCTCCGTCAGCGTAGCGGGGGACAGCCACTTGCTTCTCTCCCCACGTCCTGTTCCTCTCAGAGCGGGGACCACCACTGCACTGGCAAAACCTCTGACTCGTTACCCCCTTCCCGGCAGGTTTTTAAAAAGTATTTCATTTGTATTTATTTATTTGAGAGAGTCAGTTAGAAGGAGAGAGAAGGAGAGAGAGAGAGAGGGAGAATGGGCACACCAGGGCCACTGCAAACAAACTCCAGACACATGCACCATCTTGTGCATCTGATTTACGTGGGTCTTGGGGAATCGAACCTAGGTCCTTTGGCTTTGCAGGCAAGCGCCTTAACTGCTAAGGCATCTCTCCAGTTCTTCATTGCAGACTTAAAAAAAATTATTTGCTTATTTGCAAGGAGAGAGAGAGAGAGAAAGAGAAAGAGAGAGAGTATGGACATGTCAGGGCCTCTAGCCACCGCAAACCAACTCCAGATGCATGCGCCACTTTGTAGCACCACATTTTGCATCTGGCTTTATGTGAGTGCTGAGGAATCGAACCTGGGACTGGCAGGCTTTTCAAGCAGTGCCTTTAACCACTGAGCCATCTCCCTAGCCCCTTTCTTTGCAGATTTAACACACTCATCTACTATGAACATTTGATGACCAATTTGATACTGTTTTTGTTTTTGAGCTTGATTCGTCTACTTAGACTTTCTTTCTTTTCTTTCTTTCTTCTTTATTTCTTTCTTTCTTTGAGAGCAACAGACAGAGAAAGAGGCCGATAGATAGATAGAGAATGGGTACGCCAGGCCCTCTAGCCACTGCAAAGGACCCCCAGACGCGTGCACCCCCTTGTACATCTGGCTAATGTGGGTCCTGGGGAGTTGAGCCTTGAACCAGGGTCGGTAGGCTTCACAGGAAAGCGCTTAACAGCTAAGCCATCTCTCCAGCCCAACTTTCCTTACCAAGACGGAAGCGAGGCATAGTCAAAATTGTTGGTTGCGTATCTGGGTTGGAGTCATGGCTCAGCACATGCAGTATTTGATTGTCCAAGCACCTGGAGCCGTCACAAGCGAGCAGCAGTAGTCATTTTTGCAGAAACCCTGTGAAAAACTAGCCAGCTCAATACATGTCACAAGGGCTTCCGGGGTATTTGGTTGAGTGAACTGATGAGCTGGTAGTCCCTCTGCAAAGGGGGCACTGGACATAGAGCATCCTTCACCCCATTTCTACCCCTTAACACCACGCTGCCAAGGGGCATTCTTTAACCACGCGTTTGGGTTTTGTATGTGGAGGCCGAGGTTTCAACCCAGGAGCTTAAACTCAAAACAGTTCCACAGACCTAGAGGACGAGGGCAGAGGAGCAGATAAGCGCAGTGAACTTAATCTTTCCTTTCAGACAAGGCCGCTGCCCTGGGCTGTGTAAGTCTGCTCTTCCCGCAGCCCTTCTGCAAAATCCAGACACAAAGAGCTCTCCGTTTCTGCACAGGAAAAGGATGTGCACTCACCTGTCTGGAGGAAGGTGGCCTTCCGTCACTGCAGCTGTAAGAGGAAGAGACAGAGTGAAAAGGCGGAGCTGGGAGATGCCCACGTACAGAGGAGGCTGTATATGACTTGACCCGGCCCCCGGAGACCAAGTGCAAAGGCACCCCCCACCTGTGCCCCAGACTCCCCCCTCGGTCACCCTGGCATCCAGGGGACCGCCTGTCCCTGCACTGAAGCCCCCGTACTTTCTGGTGTTATCATGGGTGCAAGCTCTTGCATCAGACTTTGACCTCTTTGAGGACTGGAACCCCTGTGGGTCTATGTTTTTGTATGGATGCGTGTGCATGTGTGTACGCATGTTCGCATACGTGTGGGCATGTGCCTATGTCTGCGTGTGGGGGTCAGAGGTTGACACTGGAGCAGACGTTCGTCCTGGGTGTCGATCTGGGCCATCGACGGCCTCTGGAGAGGAAGGGCCTGCGCTCCCTCTGCTTCCAGAACTTTCCCTGGCTCCCCCTCTGCAAACCCCTCGCTCTTCTGCTCTTGCACGTAGAAGGCTTTAGTCCCACAGGGGTGCGGCTGGGCACCCCGGGCTTCTCTGCGATGAAACCTCCTCCCGGGTCCAGAGCGCGTCCCTGAGGCTGTGAGCCCCCATTCCTTCCTCCAAACGGGGTCTCTGAGCGCTGGAGTGGCTGAACCCCGTCTGCGTGTCATTGCCGTGTGCCAACTTCGCTTTCTCTGGCTCAGGAGGGTGGGTTTGCCCACCCAAGCAATAGGACAGGGGCCTACGGTGGTGGGATGGAAGCGGCTTCCTGCTGGCCGGAGTGTGAGCTGACTGTGTGCTCGCCCTGCTCCCCTGCTGGGTGCGGGCTGACTGCGTGCTCGCCCCTCTAACCTGCTGGGTGCGGGCTGACTGCGTGCTCGCCCCTCTCCCCTGCTGGGTGCGGGCTGACTGCGTGCTCGCCCCTCTCCCCTGCTGGGTGCGGGCTGACTGCGTGCTCGCCCCTCTCCCCTGCTGGGTGTGGTCTGACTGTGTGCTCTCTCTGCTCCCCTGTTGAGAAATACCAGCTGGGAACTTAGTAGGTCCTGGAAGAGGCGGTGCCTCGAACTTTTGAAACTTGGCTCGAAGTTCCTGACCCCTTCCTAAAGCAGATAGGAGAAAAAGGATCCTTATTACGCGAAGAAAGTAGCCCACGTGATGAGCTGACCTGCTGTGATGGCCGTGGTGACCAGTCACCTACCAGCTGGGCAGTGCCAGCCAAGGATGGTACTCGGTGTGGCTGAGAGGCTAGGAGACCAGCATCTCCGGTTTTAAACGCTGGCTGTGCCCAGTGTTCTCCCGCCCATGCGTGACACTCAGAGACAGAACGATTGCCCATAAGCCTCCTCATACAAGCTTGGTGGCTTGTCTCCAGGAATCAGTGCCGGGGCTGGGGAGATGATGGCTGAGCGGGGAAGGCTCTTGCCTGTGAAGCCTAAGGACCCCGGTTCGGCTCCCCCAGGACCCACATAAGCCAGACGCACTGGTGTCGCGTGCACACACGGTCGAGGACACACGCATCTAGAGTTCCGTTGCAGTGGCTGGAGGCCCTGGCATGCCAATTCTTCCTCTCGCTCTCTTATAAATAAAAATTTAAAAATCATCAGTTATAAACTACTTTGGCATGCAACAAGGTTTGTCATAATGTGGTCCCAGTTTGTGAAAAAGAAAGTGGAAGGAACATTATCTCCACCCACAGAAAGTCATGACTACACCAGGATACAGCCTGGTGTTTTAAAAAAATATTTATTTGACAGAGAGAAAAAGAGAAAGAGAGAACAGGCACACAAGGGCCTCCAGCCACTGCAAACGAACTCCAGATGCATGCGCCACCATGTGCATCTGGCTAATGTGGAATCGAACTGCAGTCCTTCGGCTTTGCAGGCAGACACCTTAACCACTAAGCCATCTCTCCAGCCCCTCTGCCCCCATTTGTCTTTGTAAGCCCATCTTGGGCCTTCTCAGGCTTAGGGCAATGCCAGCGGAGCCTTTCAAAGTAAGAGCCACGACCCTCTCCTGATCACGTTGCACTTTTTATTTCACGTGCGCACACCCCTGCCTTAGCGGTGACTTGATTTTGCCGGCCGAGGGACTGCGGGGCGACCTTGTATCACTGTGTTTGTGGTTGACTCACACCTGTGCTCTGCAGATTTGGGACGGGAGGGAAACTGGAGCACCGGGCAGGTGTCTGGGGGATGGCGGCATCCTCTCCGTGGCGAGTTTCTCCCTCTCCCACCCCGGTGCACATTCGTAGTTCCACCCACTACTGTCAAGAGTTCATTTCTCAGCCTTCAGTCAGCAGCCCAGGTTCCAGCAGCTGTCCTCTGACGTCAGACGCCTGCACTGGGCATGGAGTCAGGGGTCCTGTGTGGGACCCTCAGCTCAGCCCTTTGCCAGTCAGCCTCCTCAGGAACCTCTCTCCTGCTCCCCTCTGAACCTTATTTTCCTCACTTATTTGGGTGGCCAAGGCAAAAAGGGTAGAGTTCAAGGCCAGCCTGGGCTGCATAGTGAAACCTAGTCTCGAAAAGCAGGAGGGAGTAACAATTCATGATCAAATAAAATAACACATACACATCTCAGTGCTAAAGCTTCTCTTCACATAAAATAGCCATTTAAGGGCTGGAGAGATGGCCCAGCGGTTAAGGTGCTCGCCTGTAAAGTCTAATGACCTGGGTTCGATTCCCCAGTACACACATAAAGCCAGATGCACAAAGTGGTGCATTCATCTGGAGTTCGTTTGCAGATGCTGGAGGCCCTGGCACATACACTCTCTTCTCTCTCTTTCTCTCTGCTTGGAAATGAATAGAATACTTTAAAAAATATTCTTAAATTAAAAGCATTTTGAGAGCTGGGCATGGTGGTGCATGCCTTTAATCCCAGCACTCGGGAGGCACAGGTAGGAGGATTGTCATGAGTTCGAGGCCACCCTGACCCAACATAGTGAATTCCAGGTCAGCTTGGGATAGACTGAGACCCTACCTTGAAAAACAAAACAAAACAAAACAAAACAAAACAAATATATATATGTATATATATGTACACATACATATATATATTTGTATATTTATATGACATATAAATATATTACTTAGATATTTATAAATATAGATACATATAAATTAAAAATATTTTTTAGAATATGCAGGAGTATTAAGTATATGGGCAATGCTGACTGGTGTTGCCCTGATTTTCTGAGGGATTGTGCTAGAATCATCCTCCGTCCTCCGTCATGGGTCTGGGTGTTCCTCCAAGCCTTACAACACTAATGTCTGCATTTCCTTCTTGCTATGTATGTGTGGTGTTGCGGTCAGGTTCACATTGGAAAAAGGGGTTTATTTCGGCTTACAGACTCAATGGGAAGCTCCGTGATGGCAGGGGAAAGTGATGGCCTGTGCAGAGGGTGGACATCACCCCCTGGCCCACATCAGGTGGACAACAGCAACAGGAGAGTGTGCCAAACACTGGCAAGCGGACACTGGCTATGACACCCATAAGCCCGCCCCCAACAATACACCGCCTCCAGGGGGTGTTACTTCCCAAATCTCCATCAGCTGGGAACCCGGCATTCAGAGCACCTGAGCGTATGGGGGACACGTGACTCAAACCAGCACATGTGGGAACTAGGTGCGATGTGTTTTGGTTTCCTTACTGCTGAGAGTTGAGGGCACGAGGTCAGGTGCGCGGCGGTGGGCTGGGAGGCGGTCGCGGGGCCCCTGGCTAAGACCCTTCTCCAGGCTGTGTGGCTCCTGCAGTGGGAGAGCCAGGCTCCCAGGCCCGAGAGCGGCCCTTCTTCACGCCTGTGGCTCCAAGCCTGCCTCGGCTTTTGCTTGGAACGACTTCTTTATGGCCTCTTCGCTGTAACTCTGAGCCCTCTGATCCTATGCTTACCGAGCCGTTAGACAAAGCTGGTTAAAAACACAAATCTCATCTCCTAAATCCCTTACATGCTTAAAATCCGGCAATTCAGCTGCCCAAAGCTTTCCAATCAGCTCAAAGGCTTTTGCTCAGCACCTAAGACCCATTTTTTTAAAACTTTTTTTTTTACTATTTATTTGAGAGCGACAGACACAGAGAGAAAGACAGGTAGAGGGAGAGAGAGAGAATGGGCGCGCCAGGGCTTCCAGCCTCTGCAAACGAACTCCAGACGCGTGCGCCCCCTTGTGCATGTGGCTAACGTGGGACCTGGGGAACCGAGCCTCGAACCGGGGTCCTTAGGTTTCACAGGCAAGCGCTTAACCGCTAAGCCATCTCTCCAGCCCCCTAAGACCCATTTTAATCTCCACCCTGCTTGTTTTCTGACATTACTGTGACCCTCCACATCAGGCTCTCTCTGTTCTTGTTTTATGAGGGAGAGAGAGAGGGAGGGAGGGAGGAAGGGAGAGAGAGAATCGGCACACCAGGGCTCAGCCACTGCAATCGAACTCCAGACGCTGGCGCCACCTAGTGGGCACGTGCGACCTTGCGTGCTTGCGTCACCTTGTGTGTCTGGCTTACGTGGGACCTGGAGAGTTGAATATGGGTCCTGAGGCTTCGCAGGCAAGCACCTTAACCACTAGGCCATCTCTCCAGCCCAGCTCTCTTCCCACCTCATGGCATTGCTTACATTTCCCCAATCCTATGTTCTTTTTTTGGCATATGTTCAAATGCGCTTTTCCCTTGGCCTGGAGTGGCCATCTGTCTCCCAATTTCTTGGACTGGCAAATGTCAACTCACATCACTTTAAAATATCTCATGGTTGCCCACTAGGCTGCTGGGCACTGAAGTAGCAAGGCACTTCCTTTCAGGGCTTGTGAAATGGGGAGGGGGCGGGTAGACACCTGTGGATCTCTGCAGCGTAACGTAGGAAATCACTGCGCACGTGACGCTGGATCTGCTACAAGGAACCGAGACCAAGGAGCGTGTTGTAGGCAGAGGCACAAAGGTGGTTTCCTGGAGGTGACTCCTCGGCGACAATGCCACCATGAAAGAACCGGGGGAAGGTGGCCCAGGGTGATGGCAGCGTGAGGCGGGCAGCGGCGAGAGTCCCGATGGGTGAACAGATGGTCCCGAGCACTGCCGCCCGGGTCAGAGCGCTCGGCTGCGGAAGCCAGAGGCCACGTCTTCCAAACGCGGATGGCCTGACGGTGGGGACGGTGGCGAGGCACCTGCGACTTCGCCACTGCGTGGCCGGGTGCCGTCATCACGCAAGGAAAAGGCACGCCAGCCTCACTCTCTGCCAGCCTTCGCCAGCCCCGGCCGTGAGCCTGCCCGCCTGCAGAAGTGGGTGAAGCCAGAGCTTCTCTCCATCACATCTTCCTGAGCCCCCGGGAGAGAGAGGAGCCCGAGAACCGGCCCCAGGGGAGCAAGGCCCGGCTGAACTTGTCCTCCATGCCGCGGTGACAACAGCCACTGTTTCGTGAGCCATCCCGCGTGTGGCTCGTGTGGTCCACCTCAGAGATTCCCCAAATACTCCACGGCCAGTCGCCTTGTGTACAGGCCAGCGACACACCTCTGGTCAGCTGCAGAGGCAAGCGCTGGCCACCGCACCCCGGTTTATTGATCCCCACCTCCGCTCTGAGCCCCTGGCACAGCCCCACCCTGTAGTCAGATCGCAGGCTCCACGTGGCCAGGCCCGAGTGTGTGTCCAGCGTGGTCTGCCGCAGTGCCAAGGCCTGGGGGTCTGCATGCTGCTCTGCAGGGGCTCAGGAAGAAGTGATTCCTCTCTGGCAAGGTGCAAGTCAGCCAGCACCCATTGGTGACAAGGACAGCATTGTATCCATGTTGCCCATGAACCCAGCTCCGGTTGGGTGGCCCACAGGAGCCTCACAGAAGTGAGTCTTGATGGATGTTTAGAGAAGTTGACGGGTTTGTATGGTGCGTGAACAGTCTCTGCGCAGAGCTGCCAACTTGTCTGGAGGCAGAGACTGTCCGCAGAGAGCAATCATCCCCGGTCATGTCAGAAGACAGCCCTGAACCTCACCTTGGAAAGCAGCTGGGCACTCGTGATCTGGACTGGGTGAGCCTGAAAACCCGCGTGTGGGACGCTCGGGCCTCAACACCTCCTTGTAAATTAAACTGCAATTTATATTCTTTTGCTATCACATAGAAATTTCGTAACCAATTTTGTACATGTCACATTTCCATTAGCATTTATATAATAACTACTTTATGGAAACAATTTAAAATGATAGAAAAACCGGTATGCATTTTGTTTGGGTTATTTACCGTGACACGAGCAAAACATTGTTCCTAAGACAACTGGCGTATTTGTCAAGTTGGTTATAAATGACATAGCCACTGTGACCATGCTTGGATTTGCAGGGTGGGTCCGATGTGATGTCATTTAAAATATGTGAGAATGAGCCGGGTGTGGTGGCACACGCCTTTGATCCCACCACTCGGGTGGCAGAGGTAGGAGGATCGCCATGAGTTCGAGGCCACCCTGAGAATACATAGTGAATTCCAGGTCAGCCCGGGTTAGAGCAAGACTTTATCTTGAAAAATCAAAATAAAATAATAATTAAATAATAAAATAAAATACTTGAAAATGCAAACCCAAAGAACAAAATGTAAGACCCTATTGCTGAAGACTCCATATACTTGGGCTGCAAAGCCACTGAGAAATCCTGCTGGAACTGAGCTGATAACCTCCCCCATGTAGACCAGCTGACAGAAAGCTAGAAGAAGCCATTCTACATGCAGTTCAATGGGAGAAAGAGATACCACCAGTGAAGATACTCAACAGTGGACACTGCAAGCCTTATAATTGGCCAGCCAGCCCAAATGAGCCAACGGGGGCAATAGTGGCACGTCTGTCATGGTGGAAACCAACTGCCCTCCAATTGGACTGGAGGCCTGCTCCATGGGAGGGAATACATCCCTGATACCGAAAACTTAAATACGGGTAGTCATGAGCCCTAGGGGTGTAACGTCTGCTGCTGTCTGGCTAAATGTATATACTATGCTTATCAAACTGCCCTGTAAGCACTTCTCTTAATATTCACACCCTTATATTAATGCTACTCTCACTTTGGGTAGAGAATCTTCTCTTTTCAGATGGCAGTGACCTTGGGACGACTCAGAAGGTATCATAGTGCTGGAAAGAAGTGACTGGAGTACTGAGTAACATCTTGATCACACCTTCCAAGGCTCAGGGTCTAATGTGGAAGAGGTGGTAGAAAGAATGTAAGAGCCAAAGGAAGGTTACAACTCCTTACAATGTGCTCCCTCCAGACATCAAATGGCCTGGATCTCCATGACCACATAGTGCCTGACACTCCCTACACAAGACCATCATCATAAGCGGAGGAAAAGATCATGACATCAAAATAAAAGAGAGACTGATTGAGATGGGGAGGGGATATGATGGAGAATGGAATTTCAAAGGGGAAAGTGAGGGGAGGGAGGGTATTATCATGGGATATTTTTTATAATCATGGAAAATGTTAATAAAAATTGAGAAAAAAATTGTCAAAAACTATTAAAAGTTTCTTATAATTAGGCATTAAAAAATATAACCATTCTAAAAAAAAGGACCCAGGTTCAATTCCCGTTTCCACGTAAGCCAGAGGCACATAGCAGTGCGTGTGTCTGGAGTTCGTTTGTAGTGGCTGGAGGCCCTGGTGCGCCCATTCTCACTCTCTTTCTCTCTCTCCCTCCTTTCTCTGTCTCCAACAAATAAATAAATTTTTTAAAAATTGGCAAAATAGGGCTGGAGAGATGGCTTAGTAGTTAGGCGCTTGCCTGTGAAGCCTAAGGACCCCGGTTCGAGGCTCGGTTCCCCAGGTCCCACGTTAGCCAGATGCACAAGGGGGCGCACGCGTCTGGAGTTCATTTGCAGAGGCTGGAAGCCCTGGCGCGCCCATTCCCTCTCTCTCCCTCTATCTGTCTTTCTCTCTGTGTCTGCCGCTCTCAAATAAAAAAAAAAAAATTAAAAAAAATTGGCAAAATAATTAAAAAAAAAACGTATATTAAAAAGAAGCCCAAAACAAAACCTAGGAGCAGAGTTTCCTGAAGTTTGCTTGGGTCATGAAACCAAAGCGTGCCACTCTGCCCCGGGCGGCAGCACGGAGGCCTGTGATGTTCTGAAGGAGCTCTCCACCGCCCACACCTTCTCCTCAATGACACAGCTTCTCCCCTCTTTTCCCAGACCCACCCGTGGCTTTTTGTGCCGTGCCTACTGTGGATGACAAAAGTAATGTAGACTCGAGCTGGAGGGATGGCTCAGTGGACCCTGAGTCTTGGAGGGTGTGACATGTTTCAGTGCTGGACACTCCTCCGTCCCTTCTTCTCAGCACTGTGTTGCCTTTTGGGTCATCCCAGTGGTCATCGCCATCTGGAAAGGGAAGCTCCTCTAACCAGAAGTGAGAGTAGCATTAATATATGAGTATGAACATTAAGTGTCGTGCTTTCAGGGCGATTTGGTGAGAGTAACATATGCATTTATCCTGACAAGAGCAGGCTTTACACCCCTAAATCTCATGACCTCTCCTGCCATAGGCTTTTGATTAGGTTTTCAGTACCCAGGCACGTATTCCCTCCCGTAGAGTGGGTCTTCAGTCCAATTAAAGAGCAGTTGGGGGACTAACATTTTTAAATTGGCCCTCCCCCCTTTAAAAGTCTTCCCAACCCGTGGTCAGATTGGATGGTAATATTTGGGGCATAGAGATTTCACCAGTGGAAACCCATGACCCTCGGTGTTTCTAATTGACATATACTTGGTGTACTGACTTGAAACGAATCTCTCCGAGTCCTTAAGCATGTGGCCAATGCCACAGCAGATGACAACTTAAACAGTGATTCAAAGGCTGCAGGTGACAGAGGGGGCCGAGGGGCAGCTGGGTCTCACCCCAGGTATGTGTGTGCCTGTTATCACGCCATCGTCTCCTCACGCCCGTGTCCTTCCACCGCGACAACTCCCGCTCTTCACGACCGTCTACGAGCGGGCAAGCGATCTGTTATCAGCTCCGTCTGACAGACGGGCAGCTCAGCCTCTACACCCCGCAGCCTGATCGCGCCGGGGGGACTGGGCCAGACTTCCCGCTTCACTCTGGCCTTTTCCATCACAAAGTTCCCTTCCCATTTCCACTTCCTCCTCCCACAGCCAGGATGCCATTTCCAGCCATTCCTCCGAGACCCTTCACGCGCACAGATTCCATTATGTCACGATTCAGAAAATTTAGAGAGTACATGCGTTTTATCATAGCAGCTGGCACCGAAGGGAAGCCACATGCCAGATAATATGCTAAGAGATTCTTTTTTATCTAAAACTCATTTATCCCTTACAGAAACCAAACTATGAGACAAACCTCATTGTTATTTTCACTTTGCAGATGGAGCAACTGAAGCAGAGAGAGACAGACAGAAGGGGAGAGAGAGAGAGAGAGGAGAGAGAGAGAGAGAGAGAGAGAGAGAGAGAGAGAAGCAATGTTTCCAATACACAGTCAGGATGGGATTTGTACCCAGCTAGTTAAGCCTTAGAGTCTGTGTTCTTATAAACATTTTCTTTTCTTTGTATTTTTATTTATTTATTAGAGAGAGAGAGACAGAAACAGAGAGAGAGGGAGAATGGGCACGCCAGGGCCTCCAGCCATTGCAAACAAATTGCAGACACATGCGTCACCTTGTGTGTCTGTCTTATGTGGGTCCTGGGGAATCGAACTTGGGTCCTCAGGCTTCATAGGCAAGCACCTTAACCCCTAAGCCATCTCTCCAGCTCTGAGTCTATGTTCTTAAAAGTGACTCTTCCCCCTCCCTTTCTCCTTCTCTTTCATGGTACTGGGAACTGAGCCCAGGGCCTTGCATATGTTAAGCAAGCGTTTTGCCTCTGTTCCCCCATCCCCATCCCACACTGAAGTATTCTTTTTTAAAAAATATTTTATTTATTTATTGGAGAGAGAGAGAGAAAAAAAATGGGCATGCCAGGACTTCCAACTGCAGCAACCCAGGCGCTGCCTTGTGCGTCTGGCTTACGTGGGGCCTGGGGAATCAGACCTGGGTCCTTTGGCATTGCAGGCAGGCGCTGTGACCGCTAAGCCATGCCTGCAGCCCACGCTTCAGTGTTCTGAGCAGTGTGTCCGCTAGGATCTGTCATGCTGTCCTCCAGCTTCTCCTCTCCATGTCCTGGCCCTGTTTGGAACACGTTCTCCTTTTCCATGATGCGCAATACCCTGTGTATGTCTGTGAGTTACCGCACTGCGTCATGGATTGTGCTAAGGGACCGCGAGTGTCTTCACCGGCAGCGGCAACAGCTAACTCCCCGAGCACTCATCATCCCAAGGGTCCTCCGGGTGCCCACCTAGGCGGCCAAGGATGGGCACCGTCTGCACCGGGGCAGGGAAGGGTTCATTACAGAAATGTTTTAATGATTTACATGAAATGCCTTCCCTAGGGCAAGTACTCCAATCCAGATAGGTAGGAAAAGCTTTAAGAAATAGTTTGGGGGCTGGAGAGCTGGCTCAGCGGTTAAGGCGTTTGCCTGTGAAGCCCAAGGACCCATGTTCAACTCTCCAGATCCCGCGTGAGCCAGACACTCAAAGGGGAGGCAAGTGCAAGGTCACACATGCCCACTAGGTGGCACAAGCGTCTGGAATTCGATTTCAGTGGCTACGGCCCTAGAAAGCCAGCTCAGCTCTCTCTCTATCTCTCCCCCATCTTGTCTTCTCTAAAATAAAAATAAATAAATAAATACAAAAGAAATAGTTCTGATCCTGGCAAAGTTTTCAGAATTTTCATTTGTTAAAGGATGTACTGAACCAGAGTCTTCAGTGGCCACTTGGAATGCCGACCTTCCAAGACTTCATCCCAGCTCACAGAGAAGTCATGGGGCTGGAGAGGTGGCCCAGTGTTGAAAGACACTTGCTTGCAAAGTCTAATAGCGTGGGTTTGATTCCCCAGTGCCCACGTAAAGCCAGATGCGCAAAGTCCATTCATCGGCAGCTCATTTTCAGTGGCCCTGTCGTACCAATTTCTTCCCATCCTCCTGCTTGTAAATAAATGAAAAGGACATTTTTAAAAGAAGTTAGGACTCAAGGAGGAATCAAGAAAATTAGTGATGACTACTTTACATCTGAGTTAACGCACTGTTTCACTCTAAACGAAATTTCAAGCCACAGCTTTCGAGGGAATGCCCCTGAGTCTGTTTCTCCAGATGATGGACACGGACATCAGTGTGGTGGTCAACGGGACCATTTCAGAGCCTCAACTGGATCATCTGCTTCAATTGATGACTCCCTGGCTCTCAAGCCGTGAGACCCTGAACAGGATTGAACAACCCCAAGGGTTTCTGGTGAGATGGCGCATCTTCCTGAAAGGACTTAAAAGTGGCCTGCCAATGTTAACTTCCTGTCTGCCTTTCCTCCCTCCTTCCTTCCCTGCAAGAACATTAATTCCATAAAATACTCACTCAGCCAAGAACTATGGTGGGTGCGGTGGGGGGGAGGAGAAGTAAGGGCACAGAGCTGGTTACCATATCTGCTGAGAATCTGTGTATAAGCTGTGCCGAGCAGCGCCTTATGGTCCCTGGTCTATGATCAGAAAAGAACCACACGTTGTGCATCCATTGTTCAAAATGCATGACACCAGATGTGTTTGGATCTCCGGTTTCTTTGGATTTGGGAATACCTGCATCTATGCAAGGTGCTGCGTTGGGGAATGGGGCTGAGTCATGTCTGAATATCATATTCTTTTGTCTCATATCTACTTAAGACACATAGCCTGGAAGCAATTTTATTGATATTCTAAATAGTTTTGTGCATGAAATAAAATGCGCTGGTGTGGAATTCTCCACTGGGGTCCGGTCGATGCTCTGAGAAAGCTTCAGAACTGAGCACATTCCAACCTCACTCAATTATTCCAAGTGTCCACCACATCTACCCCTCGTCAGTCCAAGAAAGCACACGTATTTCTGCTTCCAGGTGGCTTTAGACACCTCATCTCATTATTTATGTTTCCCAGGTTCATTTGCTATCTTTTTTTGGCGGGGGAGGTTAGGTAGGGTCTCACTCTAGCCCAGGCTGACCTGGAATTCACTTTGTAGTCTCAGGCTGGCCTCGAACTCACAGCGATCCTCCTACCTCTGCCTCCCGAGTGCTGGGATTAAAGGCGTGCGCCACCACGCCCGGCTTGAACAGGGAGTTTTGACAATGTCAGCACCTATGAGTGTTAGTGCCGTCCTTTGCTTTCGGTAGCGTAATAAGATATTTTACCCAATGTAATCCTTACAGACAGAATCCAAAGGCATTATTGCACATGTCCAGAGATAAAGAAAAATCCCAGTCAGAGAAGATAAGCGACTTGTTCAGGGCCAACAGCAGTAGCAAGCCAGTGACAGATGCCACCTCACGTGCAGGTTTTCTTTTGATTTTATTTATTTACTTATTTTTTTTTAATTTTTATTAGCATTTTCCATGATTATAAAAAAATATCCCATGGTAATTCCCTCCCCCCCCCACTTTCCCCTTTGAAATTCCATTCTTCATCATATTACCTCCCCATCTCAATCATTGTACTTACATATATACAATATCAACTTATTAAGTATCCTCCTCCCTTCCTTTCTCTTCCCTTTATATCTCCTTTTTACCTTACTGGCCTCTGCTACTAAGTATTTTCCTTCTCACGCAGAAGCCCAATCATCTGTAGCTAGGATCCACATAGGAGGGAGAACATGCGGCGCTTGGCTTTCTGGGCCTGGGTTACCTGACTTAGTATAATCCTTTCCAGGTCCATCCATTAGGTTTTCTATCTTAATATGTAGCCCTGTGTCCCCTACACCACCCAGGGTTATCACCATGAAGACACCAAACCAGTGGCTAAGAATGGCCACTCGAATGAAACACGGAGTTTGCATAAAAGAAGGGGTGGCAGAGGCAATGGTGGTGAAAGGCTACTGTGAGTTCAAGGCCAGCCTGGGCTAGAGTGAGACCCCACCTCAAAGCTTCCGTTTCCACTTTCTGGGCCTCACACTTGCTACAGTGGACTCTCTCTGACTTGCTCCGAACTCATCCCGTTTCACTTCTCTTGCTTTGTACGGGCCAAATTCTATTTAGATGATTGGTTGATTGATTAAAAAAAAAAAAAGTTTCGCCGGACGTGGTGGCGCAGGCCTTTAATCCCAGCACTCAGGAGGCTGAGGTAGGAGGATCACCGTGAGTTCGAGGCCAGCCTGAGACTCCATAGTGAATTCCAGGTCAGCCTGGGCTATAGTGAGACCCCACCTTGACAAACAAACAAACAAACAAAAAAAAAAAAAGGGGGGGGGCTGAAGAGATGGCTTAGAGGTTAAAGGTGCTTCCTGAGGAATCTCCAGGTCCCATGTAAGCCAGACACAGAGTGTGTGAGAGGGCAATGTTACACATATGTTACACATATGCCCGGGGGGGGGGAGGCGCACGTGTCTGGAGTTCTTTCATAGCGGCTGAAGGCCCTGGTGTGCCCATTCTCTCTCTCTCTCTCTCTGAAAATAAATTAAAAAAGAAAAAAGTTTTTTCCTATGGGAGTCAGTTCATTGACTTAGCATATCTTTCTCAGAGCATTAACCATTTTAAAACACAAGTGTGTTGTTTTTCTTTGTTGTTGTTTTGTTTTTGGTTTTTTGAGGTAGGGTCTCACTGTAGCCCAGGCTGATCTGGAATTGACTAGGGAGTCTCAGGGTGGCCTCGAACTCACGGCGATCCTCCTACCTCTGCCTCCCAAGTGCTGTGATTAAAAGCGTGCGCCACCACACCCGGCCGTTTGGTGCTTTTCTAACTCTCTTCTGGCTTCTCCCTTCGGTAGACTTCAAAGTTGTTCAAGTGTTCAAAGTTGTTCAAAATCCCTTTCTTCTTTAGTCTAAACCCTCCTCCACTTTATTTATTTTTAGGTTTTATTTTTTTTTGAGGTAGGGTCTCACTCTGGCCCAGGCTGACCTGGAATTCACTAAGGAGTCTCAGGGTGGCCTCGAACTCATGGCGATCCTCCTACCTCTGCCTCCTGAGTGCTGGGATTAAAGGCGTGCGCCAACACGCCTGGCTTAGTATTAGTTTTTTGTGGTAAGGTCTCTGCCTAGCTTAGGCTTGAGAGACCAAGAAGTAACGTGCTGCATCTGGCTTCTGTGACCTCGCTTAGTGCTGGACAGTGGTGCCGCCATTTAAAATCAGACAGCCATTGTGACTCAGATGAGGAACGAGCTGACTAATGTGCTATTTTTGCTTCTGTATCCGTGCTTGCTTAGCTATAGCCCACCCCCCACCCCCCGATTCCTGGGAAGCCTCCACTTCAAGGACATTCCAGAGATACCTAGCCACGGAGGCTCCAGCCTCTTGCAAAAGATAAGTTCTGCAAACAGCTCTTGCAATAGGTTCTGCAAACAAGTTACTACCTAAGATAAGTAGGCTGGAGTTCCCACATGCACCCTTCTGAAATTCCCGTGCACACCCTCTTAGAACCAATCATTTTAGAAGTCACAATATGATGTAAGCTTTCCTTTACAAACCCCTTTCCTCTGAGGGTCAGGGCTCTCTCCCTCACTACTGCTGTGCCGGGCTGTGGGGACGGAGCCCAGGCCTAGGCTTGCAATAAAGAAACCTGCTGCTTTTACATTCGAGTGTCTCGGCTTCTGTGGCGGTTCTCTGGGTGACTCCTGGGTGACCAGGGGTCTTGGCTCCTGGTCAGAGGTCTTGGCACAACAAGGCTGACCTACAATTCACTATGTAGTTTCAGGGTGGCCTTGAACTCACGGTGATCCACCTACCTCTGCCTCTCAAGTGCTGGGATTAAAGACATGTGCCACCAAGCCTGCCTGTTTTAATTAAGAAAAAAAAAAAACCTATTAAGGCTGGAGAGATGGCTTAGCAGTTAAGGTGCTTGCCTGTAAAGCCTAAGAACCCCAGGTTCAATTCTCCAGATCCTATGTAAGCCAGACGCACAAGGCGGCACACGCGTCTGGAGTTTGTTTGCAGCGGCTGAAATCAAGTGAGGGGAGGAAGCTCTACGCCCCAACCCCAGGGGCCGCTGGGCCATCCACTCCTCCTTGCTCAGACACAGGGCTCCCCATAGCGGCCTTGGGCCCCCCAGCAATGGCTGAGGAGGAGACCCAGGGCTGCAAGGCCCCCAAGGACGCAGATCCAGGCGCCTGGAGGTCGGCCTGGGTGTGACGTTGACAAGTTAGGCGAGAGGTGCCAGCGTGTAGCAGGCACCAGGGCCGGCAGCTACTGAGGGTGGGGGCAGCGTTTCCAACAGGCGTCAGAATTAGGCTTGGAAGCGCGTACTGTCCTGTTAGCAATCTCCCCGCGAAGGTGCTGAACTCAGGTGACCCCTAGCTGCTGGCCTTGGGGGTCGACAAGTCCTTCTGAGATACTTTTGTTTGTATTTGAAGCCAGATCCAAAGGCTGACAGTGTCGGCTGACAGACTATCGGCCATATGACAACCCTTTATATTTTATTTATTTGACAGGGAGGAGAGAGAGAGAGAATGGTGCACCAGCTCCTCCAGCCACTGCAAATGAATTCCAGACACATGCACCTCCTTGTGCATCTGGCTAATGTGGGTCCTGGGGAATCGAACCTGGGTCTTTTGGCTTTGTAGGCAAATGCCTTAGCCACTAAGCCATCCCTCCAGCCCTATTTATTTATTTGAGATTGAGAGGGAGAGAGAGAGAGAAAGAGAGAGAGAGAGAATGGTGTACCAGGCCCTCCAGGCACTGCAAACTCCAGACATACGTGCCATCTTGTGCATCTGACTTTACGTGGGTACTAGGGTATCGAACCTGTAGGCTTCAAATGAAAGTACCTTAACCACTAAGCCACCTCTCTAGCCCTCTTTTTTATTTTTGTTCTTTTATTTGAGAAAGAGTCAGAGAGAGAGAGAGTGTATGGGAGTACCACGGCCTCTTGCCAGTGTAAGTGAATTCCAGATGCATGTGCCACTTTGTGTATCTGGCTTTCCATGGGCACTGGGGAATTGAGCCTTTCTTTTTAGCTGAGCAGACTGAGGCCCGTACAGGTTAACTTACCTCCTCGGGATACCAGCAAGTGGAGGAGAATTTCTAATCCAGATAGCCTGGCTCCAAAGCCCATCCTCATATCCAGTCTGTTTGCTTCTCTTTAAATCTCCAAGAAATACCAAAGAATAAACTCACAGGGTCTGAGATCTTGAAGTTTCTTTGAGGCACTCCTTCCCCCCACCAATTAATTTCTTTAAAAAATTTTAGTATTTATTTATTTGAGAGAGAGAATGGGTGCATCAGGGCCTCCAGCCACTGCAAATGAACTCCAGACGCATGTGCCACCTTGTGCACCTGGCTCATGTGGGTCTTGGGGAATCGAACCTGGGCCCTTTGGCTTTGCAGGCAAGCGCCTTAACCGCTAAGCCATCCCTCCAGCCCCACCAATTAATTTCTGAAAGTATAGGCTGTTAGAAAGTTTGGCAGGCACTTAGGGCAAAGTTAGGCTTGAAATCGTCTGGCTATTTCTGGTGGTTTTCCTGGTAGAGGGGGTGACGTGCCACCCCACAGAAGTGCCGTCCATTCCCCAGGGGAAGTGTTGTGGGCCTCTGAAGAAAACAGCCGTCGCCATTTTAATCAGAGCAGCTGTGACGACTCACAAGTGACCCGTGGTCACAAGATTGAGCTGTGGAGGTCCCGTCACCGAAGGAGGTGGCGAGGAGAGCTCAGACGCTCACCTAAGATCCCAGCCAGCGCCTCCTTCCATCGCCATGAAACTCCATCTCCGCTGCGAGGTGTCTTGGGCTGTGAAGCCCTCTAAGGCAGAGGTGGCCGGAAGGCAGCCCTCCACCCGTGTCGCGCCAGACGCCAGCATCACTCAGGCCGGCTGAGACTTGCCAGTGATGAGGTTGTCTTGGCATCAGCCATGCTCCCTCCAGGGACCCTTCAGCGGGGCTCCTATATGTAGGGCCCCCAAGCCCTGGCTCACCAAGCTAGACTTGGGTGAGATCATTTCTGTGCTCTGTGCTTGGTGCCCTATCTGGGGTAGACAAATATCTACTAGTGTATTCCCCCCAAAATTAACTCAGGGCTGGAGAGATGGCTCAGCTGTTAAGGCGCTTGCCTGAGAAGCCTAAGGACCCATGTTCCACTCTCCAGATCCCACGTAAGCCAGACGCACAAAGGTGAGGAAGACGCAAGGTCTCAAGTGACCACTAGGTGGCGCAAGCGTCTGGAGTTCAACTGCAGTGGCTGAGGCCCTGGTGCGCCAATTCTCTCTCTCTCTCTCTCTGTCTTTCTAAAAGTAAAACTAAAAAAATAAAATAAAAAAGTTAACCCAGAAGGTGTCAGTATTTCCAACACAGTCTTGATGTTTACGAGCCTTACTTTCAGCCTCAGAAATTGCTTAAAGCTTCTTGGTGTTTTTGATCATGTCATCGCCTTTCCTTTCTTGACAGATGTATGGCTTACACCTTCTGCTGTAAGTAGTGGTCGATGGCAGAACACCCTAATGCAAAAAAGAAGAAGAAGATTAAAAAGGGAGCATTTAAAAACTGCGGAACGGGAGCTCGTGAGCAGTCACCGCTTCCTGGGGTGGACTTTGAGCACTGTCTGTCACGCGATGACAAAACTCAAGCGCAGATTGATTGTCGGAGTCGGGAGACTGCTGCCCGAGCAACCAGCGATTAATATCAGCGTCATTATTGGTTACATTAATCACCTCTGAGGACTTGCAGCATAACGCGTCCTTCGGCTCATGTATAATTTATATCCCGACTGCTTTCAGAGAGAGAGAGAAGCAGAGGGAAGGAAGATAAGTTTATTGAAAGTCCATTGTGTAACAAGTGACACCACGGCTACTTTATTCTCTTGCTCAGGACACGCCGTGAGCAAGGCACGTTTGTCCCACCGAGGCAGAGGAGGTGCCAGCGTGAACAGGTACCGCTGGCTTGACTCTCCCGTTGCGCCCTGGCGGGCCACGCTCTCTGCTCTTTCCTTCTACCCCATGTTGGCCCCAGAAGGGTTTGAGTCAAATAAAATAGTATGGCTAACCATGAAAAGCAAGTAGACAGGGGAAAATAATCAACATAGAAACAGACGATGTATTACGGTGAGGTATGAGGCCATTTAAATACAATACATTTAAAGATCACACGCCCATAATTATCCTGGAGACCCATGGGTCCAAAAAAAGCATCTTGCTTGCTTTTTGTCCGTTTGGGAAAGTGGTATCAGCCAGATGGTTCTCTTTTGTTTTGAAGGACACACATAGCTCTGTTTTCTTCTCATCTAAGTCAACATTTTAATGTTTATAATTTGGCAAGAAGTTTTTTTTTTTTTAATTTTTTATTTATTTATTTGAGAGCGACAGACACAGAGAGAAAGACAGATAGAGGGAGAGAGAGAGAATGGGCACTCCAGGGCTACCAGCCTCTGCAAACGAACTCCAGACGCGTGCGCCCCCTTGTGCATCTGCCTAACATGGGACCTGGGGAACCGAGCCTCGAACCGGGGTCCTTAGGCTTCACAGGCAAGCGCTTAACCGCTAAGTCATCTCTCCAGCCCAGAAGTTTTTTTAAGTATAAAAAATTTAAGGAACTTTATTTATTTGAGAGAGAGGGGGGCGGGCAGATAGAGGGAGAGAGAATGGGGCACACCAGGGCCTCCAGCCACTGCAAATGAACTCCAGACACGTGTGCCACCTTGTGTATTTGGCTTATGTGGGTCCTGGTGAATCAAACCTGGGTCCTTTGGCTTTGCAGGCAAGCGCCTTAACCACTAAGCCATCTCTCCAGTGCCAAGAGCTTTTTTTTTAAAGAATACTAAGCAAACAAGACCAAGGCAAGTTGCTTTCCTTTTAATGCATTTTGTTGTTGTTGTTGCTTTTTGTTTTTTCAAGGTAGGATTTCACTCTAGCTCAGGCTGACCTGGAATTTACTATGTAGTCTCAGGGTGGTCTCGAACTCACGCCAGTCCTCCTACCTCTGTCTCCCAAGCGCTGGGATTAAAGGTGTGCAGTACGCCATCACACCCAGCGTTTTTAATGCACATTTAAGACCTACTTTACACCAGTTGATCTGCTTGGAGCTAGGAATGAGTCCCTTTGGGTGCTTGCAGAGAAGGAGCCTTCCTCCACTAATGCCAGTTACATTATGCATGCATCACTGAGATGAATTACTGAGATGTTTTCTGATATGCTTGTCTTGTGGAGATCAAAGGAGGAGCATTCCCCTGTGGCTAGGAGATGGTGCTTGCCTAGGAGTGGGAAGTCATTACAAACATCAATCACTGCCACGTTCCATCACCCAGAAAAGTGGGTCCTTCGTTTAAAAAAAAAAAAAAAAAAAAAACCTCAAGCAGGGAATTCCCATATCCCTTTGGGGCTTGCTTACTTGCATGTAGACTTCAAGGTCTAGCCACACCGTGTGACTGTAATTTAAAAGGCCCACAGCATGCATGGTGGGTCTTGTTCTGTAGAAACCCACACGCTCTTCCTGGTGGAGGGGATGCGCAGCTCCAGCCACACGTGTGTTGCTATAACAAAATGTCTTAGATTGGCTAATTTGCAAACGGGGTAACGTTACTGCTCAGAGCAGTGGAGGAGGGGAAATCCAAGGTGAAGACACATGCAGGGGTCTCGGACGTCTTTTTCCTTCAAGCAGCGTGTACCCCACCTCCGCAGGGCACTGGGTGCAGCTGGGTCCTCACACAGCGGGAGACAGACGGACGGAAAGGCCCAGCCACACTTCCTGCCCGATGTTCCGGGTGCTCCTGAAACCGTACCGTGCACTCTTGTACTGGAGATGGAATGTCAACAGGGATTTGGGGACAACACAAATATTCAAGTGGTATGTGACTTAAGAATCTTATTTTATTTCTTTTTTTTTAAATATTTTTTGTTCATTTTTTATTTATTTATTTGAGAGTGACAGACAGAGAGAAAGACAGATAGAGGGAGAGAGAGAGAATGGGCGCACCAGGGCCTCCAGCCACTGCAAACGAACTCCAGACGCGTGCGCCCCCTTGTGCATCTGGCTAACGTGGGACCTGGGGAACCGAGCCTCGAGCCGGGGTCCTTAGGCTTCACAGGCAAGCGCTTAACCGCTAAGCCATCTCTCCAGCCCTTATTTTATTTCTTAGAGAGAGAATTGGAACGCCAGGGCCTCAGCCACTACAATCGAACTCCAGATGCTTGCGCCACCTAGTGGGCATGTGTGACCTTGCGCCTGCCTCACCTTTGTGCAGCTTGCTTAGGTGGGATCTGGAGAGTCGAACACAAGTCCTTAGGCTTTGCAGGCAAGTGCCTTAACCGCTGAGCCATCTTTCCATCCCTCCAGTCTCTCTTGATCCTTGCTTTGGTAAGCTCTTCCCCTTCCCACCCTGGCTGGAGAAGCTCTTTTTGGCTTGGGACTTTCTGCTAGCCGCAAACAAACTCCAGATGCATGCACCACTCTGCGCATCTGGCTTTATGTGGGTCCTGGGGAATCGAACCCGGGCCACGAGGCTTTGCAGGCAAGCGCCTTTAACCGCTGAGCCATCTCCTCAGCCCAGCTTTTTCATCTCAACCTCGACTCTGCCGTAGAGAAAAAAGAAAGTTCCTTTGGTCCGTCTTTGGGATGGAGCGTGACACGAAGGGACGTCGAGGTCGGTGTCCTCTGAGGCTCAGTGGCCACAGTGACTGGTCCGGGAGTGAGTCCCCAGTGCCGATGGCTCTGGAGGCAGGGTTAGAGCCCAGACGCCACCAGCCTCCCCCATGTCGGGGCTGTGGAGACTGATCTATGGAGGAAAGTGTGGAGGGAAGGTAATGTACATTGTGTTCATCAAATCCAGTTTTCATTTTCTTGTCCTGGGTATGTGAAAAGACTAATCCCAACCTTCCTTGCAATTAGAACTGAGGATGTGACTAAGTTCTTGTCAATAAAATGTGGTAAAAAAATATATATATATAAGAAATGTGACTGTGAAAGTATCCACTTTCCTCTCGTTTACTTTTTATTTTTATTTTTATTTTACATAAACCATCTGCTTAAGACAGAAGGGTCACAGACGCAACGGGCCTGCATCCTTGGGCCTTACTTCTAAGACAGCCGGTAACACATCTGTGCACAAGTCACCAGACAGTGATGAAAATTAACTTTTGTGTTTAGTTTCTAAGAATTTGGGAGTCATTTATTACTGTGGTAGAGTTTATCTTTCTCTGACCGACCCAGCTTTCTTAGACTGCATTACTGAAATATTGTAAAACTTTGGAATGAGGGGGGTTTGGGTGGGGAGATAAGGAAAATTCTCCTGATATGGGTTGAGCCAGCTCCTTGTGGAGTGAATCATTGAGCTGCACTCCTGAGAATAGCACTGGTCTAATGACCATTTATCTGTGGCCATCACACCCCAGTCACTTTCTCCGGCAAGCACCTTGACCGCCGAGCCACCCCTCCACACCTGCCAGGCCGCTGTCTCAGTTTTGGGGGGCAGGCTCTCTCCATCCCACTCTACAAGCAAAGTTCAGGCAGGAAGAGCTCCCCGGGACACTTGGCCCACGAGACGTGTAATCAAATTCAGATCTGTTTACGGTCACTTCAAGTTGTCAGCCACAGCGGTGTGGCTCACAGTTGACCGTGCTGGTCCCACACGGGTGGCATCATTGTGATTTCAGGGAGGCAGAGTGTCGGTGACTCGGAAATACTGGCAACATCTCAGAAATGAGATTTCCTTTCCTTTCCTTTCCTTTCCTTTCCTTTCCTTTCCTTTCCTTTCCTTTCCTTTCCTTTCCTTTCCTTTCCTTTCCTTTCCTTTCCTTTTTTCCTTCCTTCTTTCTTTCTTTCTTTCTTTCTTTCTTTCTTTCTTTCTTTCTTTCTTTCTTTCTTTCTTTCTTTCTTTCTTTCCTTTTTTGAAGGGATGGGGTTTTGAGATAGGGTCTCGCTCTAGCCCAGGCCGACCTGGAATTCACTATGTAGTCTCAGGGTGGCGTCAAACTCACAGCAATCCCCCTACCTCTGCCTCCCTAGGTCTGGGATTAAAAGCGTGCATCACCACGCCCAGCTTTTGTCTCCCCTATTTTGATGTCATCATTTGTATCCTCCTATTGTGATGGTCTTGTGTAGGTAGTGCCAGGAACTGTGAGGTAATGGATATCCAGGCCATTTTGTGTCTGGAAGATTGCATTGTAAGGGGTCCTACCCTTCCTTTGGCTCTTACATTCTTTCCGCCACCTCTTCTGCAATGGACCCTGAGGCTTGGAAGGTGCAATTGAGATGTCTCAGTGCTGAGCACTCCAGTCACTTCTTTCCAGCACCATGATGCCTCTGAGTGACCCAAGGTCACTGCCATCTGAAAAGAGAAGATTCTCTACCAAAAGTGAGAGTAGCATGTCCTTGCTCCGCTCCCTCTGGACACGTGGCCCAGCCTCCCTGACAGCCAGGCTTGGGATGAGCAACGTGATTTGAGCCACGCGGGGGCCACCAAGGTGGGCTGCTGCCTTCCTTCCACGTGGCCCAAGTGCTACCTGCCAGCCGTCCCCAGATCCATTCCCAAGGCCTGGCTGGCTACGACTCACTTGGCCTGAAGACCGTGGAACTGTCATAACGCTCTGGGCAGCTTCAAGGTAACCATGCGGCCGTGTGCCCGCCTCATGCACCAGGGAGCATTTCAGCAGCCGGTCCAGTGCCCAGATCTGCCACGTTGGCCGCAAACTTGCAGCTTCTCTTCATCTGCAAATTACACTGGGCTCTGGAGCAATTGTAAATTGGCCCCATTCTGGCTGAAGTCACATATCAGGCCCCAAGCGCAGAAGGGTACAGAGCCCTTCACCGCCGCGCTAAGGCCCAGCCAGACGCCGCCACCCCGGGCACTGGGCACAGTCATGCCTGCGACCCCACTCTGCCCGGGGTCTGCGCCATCTGTCAGGGGGGCACTTGCCACGCAGCAGGGGTTCACTTGAGGCTCTGAGGCTAGGACATCAGGCTCTGGACGAGGGGTGGAGTTCTAGAAAAAAAAGCTACTTTTAGAATTGCCATAAAGGGTCTTGGAAAGTGGGGCATATAAAATTGATCTGTGCATAAACATGACTGTTGTGTTGATCAGGGATTTTCCAGTGGGACGTCACCAAGAAAGGTGACCGAGAAAGGCTCAGAGGACACAGGCTGGACAGTCAAACAGTGGTGGCCGGCTGGAGAGCCGGAGAACCCGCGAGGCCGGATGCCTCCGCAGTCCTGATCTGGCAGCGAGGGCCCGGAGGGTCCGTCCATGTCGGGAAGCTGATGCCCCGGGTCCTGATGTCCATCACTGGATGCACCGGCCAGCAAATAGCAAGGACGGCCAGGCAGAAGGAACTCCTGTCTTTCCTGGAACCTACATGCATCTAAGCCACCAGAAGGGCTGCCCATCGCGGGGGAAGCTCTTCCTCCCTCCTGAGTCCTTTCTGGAAGGGTCTGCCCAGAAACCACCCAAGAGGCACGTCTCTTACTTGATTCCTGATCTGATCAAGTTGATCAGAGAGAAATTAACCGCCGCACGTGTCATTTGCTCAGTCACTGGTTTATTATGGAATCAGTCTTTCTTAGGTCCTGCTGGATGGAGAGGCAAGCTGCTCTGTCCATCTGGGTCCACGTAGGAGAACTGAAAGTGCCTCTGCACTGGGCAGAGGGAATTCCATCCGGAGAACTGGTCACGCCACGGGGCCGCGAGAAGACTCAGGTCAGCGGTACCGCCGGGAGGGAAGCACCCAGGGGTGTCAGTGAGGAAGGTGGACCCCCGTGGCTGCTGCATGTGCCCCGTCTGAGGGTGACAGAGAAAAGAAGCACCCCACCTTCCCCCTTCTCCCCTCCCCCAGTCCCTTGGCAGTGCCTCCCCCTGGACCCAGGAGCCTGTGACCTGTGCAGGAGTCAGGCGTCCTGCGGGACAGAGGGCAGCAGAACTGAGGGTTGTGAGAGTGACCAGGCCCGGGCGACAAGGGGCCCTGCGAGAGGACACGGGCTGACCTTCAACCCCGCAGGGTGAGGCAGCGCGGCGCCCTTGCTGCGGGGTAGAAGGCTCGGGAAAGCCCGGGAGGGGAGAGCCGCCAGGTGACCCAGGCTGCAACGACGGCCGGGAAGGGGTCTGCAAAGTGGCCGTATCATGAGCCGATCCCACCTTCTGGAAAGGGCCTGGCCTCCCCAGGGGCAGAGAGACCTTCAGTCTCTCTCTCTGTGTGTGTGTGTGTGTGTGTGCAAAAGAAGACTCCATAGCGGACTGAAAAAATCCATGCACTTTCTTGGGTGTTCACGCTACCATTTACTCTGCATGTCAGGACCAAAATATTTGTTTTTTATTTTGTTTTTCCGAAGTATGGTCTCACTCTAGCCCAGGCTGACCTGGAATTCACTCTGTAGTCTCAGGCTGGCCTTGAACTCACGGCGATCCTCCTACCTCTGCTTCCCGAGTCCTGGGATTAAAGGTGTGCGCCACCATGCCCAGCCTCAAATATAACTCTCTACAGGCGGTGGCCTTCACATCCTAAGACATGTTATGAAAAAGACAAATGGGGGCTGGAGAGATGGCTCAGCAGTTAAGGCACTTACCTGCAAAGCCAAAGGACCCAGGTTCGATTCCCCAGGACCCACGTAAGCCAGATGCACAAGGTGGCGCATGCATCTGGAGTTTGCAGTGGCTGGAGGCCCTGGCGTGTCCATTCTCTCTCTCCAGTCTCTGTCTCTTTCTATCCCTCTTTCTCAAATAAATTAAATCAATAAACATTTTTAAAAAGATAAATGTTTGTTTGGGGAGGTAGATTAAATTTTTGAAAAAAGCAGATCAGAAACATAGTGTCTTCTATCAAACTGCTATATTCTTTTGGCTGAAATTAAGGTGTAATTGGTTAAAAAAAAGAAGAAGAAGAAACTGATCTGGGGCTCAAATATTCTCTGGTGGTATCTGTCTGTCTAGGAGGCAGCTTAGAACAGTTCGTTGGTAGAATCACTCTAACTGCCTTTGGCTAATTATCCTTTGATTTACTCTGGCCACGAAGAACAGGATCCTGTTATACACCGCACCTTACGCTTTTGACAACGCACACAGAGGGAGAGGCATCTCAGAGCAATGGAGGGCAAGGGGGTGGGAGGGAAGAATTTATTCTTATGCAACATTTACAAAAAAATAAAAACAACCCTGCACTGTCAAGAGAGACAGGAAGTCAATATCTGGGTATATTTCAGGAAGTCGATACCTGAGGGTATTTTAGGCAACTCGTGGTCAGAGAATAGGAAGTTGTCAACCACAATATCCTGGCAACTAAAAGACTTCTGAAAGGCTATTTTGAGTGATTGCAAACTAATGTTGGCCATTTGGCACCCCGCCCCCCACCCTGGGCAGCTTGTTCCTTGCTTTAAGGCAAGCTCACATGCCAATTGTGGGGGACATTTTTGTAGCTTATTTACTATCCCCTTTCTCTCTCTCATCCTGTCATCCATCTCAAAAATCATCCCTTCCAGACATTTCCCTGGTCTGGAGAGATGGCTCAGTGGTTAAGGCACTTGGCTGCAAGGCCTGATGACCTGGATTTGTCTCCCCAGGACCCACGTCAGCCAGATGCACAAAGTGGCACATGCGTCTGGGGCTCCTTTACGGCGGCTGGAGGCCCTGGCACGCACATCCTCGCTGTCTGCCTCTCGCCTCTTATCTCTCTGCTTGCAAATAAATAAATAAATAAATAAAATGCAAATAAATAAATAAAATGTTACAAAAATAAAGAAGAGAAGAGAAGGGAGGGAAAACAGAAACAAACAAACCCCAAACAGAACAAAACAATTTTAAAAAGTTCCTCTGTTTGGGGCTGGAGAGATGGCTTAGCGGTTAAGCGCTTGCCTGTGAAGCCTAAGGACCCCGGTTCGAGGCTCGGTTCCCCAGGTCCCACGTTAGCCAGATGCACAAGGGGGCGCACGCGTCTGGAGTTCGTTTGCAGTGGCTGGAAGCCCTGGCGCGCCCATTCTCTTTCTCTCCCTCTATCTGCCTTTCTCTCTGTGTCTGTCGCTCTCAAATAAATAAATAAATTTTAAAAAAAAGTTCCTCTGTTTGAAACACGTCATTCTTTTTCCCAAGTCTGTGTGATTTAAGGATATTTGGCCCCACCGCTGGCTTCCTGTGTGAGTTCTGATTGACATCTCATCAGCACATACTCTCCATCGCATCACCTGGTCACCTTGTCACCGGAGCCATCCATTGGGAGGGAGTGATCATAGAATTCGTTGGAGTGTGTGTGTGTGTGGGCGGCGGGGGGGGGGGGGGGGCGGTTCTTTTGCCCTTAAAACAGCTAGGACCTTGTAGCAGCAGGAGTTGCTGATCTCTATCAAGGGGGCAGAATTAGAAAGAAGTTTACTAGGTAAAAGAAAGTTGGATGGATTAACCAGTACATGGAGTTTCTGACTTTAAGAACCAATAAGAAAATCTCTTTTTGATGGAGGAAAAACTTTACTCTGAAACATAATTTTAAACAAGTAATTAAGGCAGCTTAATATCTAAGAGAATAGTCACAGTAAACCTATACTAAAGGAAAGCCCATCAAAGAAATACATGCTGAATAATATACCTGAAAAAAATGTCTTAAAAACAACGTAATGAATACTTAAATTAGGCATTGTAGATATAAACTGATGTATAATAGTGCCTTCCCACTTTTTGAATGAGAAGCTAAACTCTGGTCCTTTCATTAGCATGAATGTAAATTAGATTTGTTGCATAGTGAAATTGCAGACTTATGTTACATAACACTGTTAAGCTCTCCATCAGAGTGCATATCTTGTTGTCTTCCAGACTTGTAACTTGTGCATATCTAAAAAGACTAACAGTGAAACTTTTTGAAATTATTTGTGGTGGTTTGATTCAGGTGTCCCCCATAAACATAGGTGTTCTGAATGCTAGGTTCCCAGCTGATGGAGATTTGGGAATTAATGCCTCCTGGAGGGAGTGTATTGCAGGGGGCGGGCTTATGGGTGTCATAGCCAGTGTCCCCTTGCCAGTGTTTGGCACACTCTCCTGTTGCTATGGTCCACCTTATGTTGGCCAGAGGGTGATGTCCACCCTCTGTTCATGCCATCATCTTCCCCTGCCACCATGGAGCTTCCCCTGGAGCCTGTAAGCCAAAATAAACCTCTTTCTCCCACAAGCTGCTCTTGTTTGGGTGATTTCTACCAGCAACGCGAACCTGCCTGCAACATCTCCCACACATGGTCACTTCACTGCGTTTTCCTATGGTGATGCTGGCTGTCTATGAGAACACTGTGGGTCAGGGCGAGGGAACGACTACGTTTGTTTCAAAGGTCCGGGGAACCGGCCCTGGCTGCTTGCACACCTCAGAACGTCTGCACCCGCGCCTGCCTGCTTGCTCCCCTGGGTGACTCACTCCTACAGGGATCCTGGCACTGTGCACTCACTTCCCCGGGGGCGGAAGGAGGGAGGGCGTGGAGGGGTGCCAGGGGACCCTGGAGGGGCGAGCCCCGAAACGCCCTCTCCTCTTGGTGGGAGGCTCACAGTCCCAATCCGGCTGCAGGGACGAGTTGGAACATGGCCTGCTGTGCACTGGGGGTGACGAGCGTGTGTCTGCCAGCGCGGCCCAGGGCACCGGGTCCTGCCTCCCGCTGCTTGTACTGGATGCAAGACGCCCAGTCCCTCATTCCCCAGCCTTTATTTCTCCACAACCCCCTCCCCACTTCTAACTCCTCCTGCCACCCACCTTCCTATCTCCACTGTGGCCCTACTGAGAGCGCATTTGTGCTCCTTTCCTTGGTATTCTTTCTTTCTTTTTGTTTGTTTCGTTTTTTGAGGTAGGGTCTTACTCTAGCCCAGGCTGTCCTGGAATTCACTATGTAGTCTCAGAATGGCCTCGAACTCATGACGATCCTCCTACCTCTGCCTCCAGAGTGCTGGGATAATAGTTGTGTGCCACCACGCCCGGCTTCCTTGGTGTTATTTTTCTTTCTGTCTTTATTTCAGAGAGAGAGAGAGAGAAACACAGAGCGCCAGGGCCTCCAGCCACTGCAAATCAACTCCAGATGCATGCACCCCCTTGTGCATCTGGCTTACATGGGTCCTGGGAAATCGAACCTGGATCCTTTGGCTTTGCAGGCGCTTAACAGCTAAGCCATCCCTCCAGCCCTTCCTTGGAATTCTTTAATGCCAAGGAGAAACCCCCGGTTTCCCTGCCGGTGAACCAATGGAGCCTATCGCAATGGTAGAGAAATGTTCACCACATGACAAGATGCATGAGGAATAGGTCATTTACTTATCCTGCAAGCGCCGTGGACTTTCTGAGGAGAAGTGCTCTGTGACGCAGATATGACCAGAGAGAATAAATCAAATTGCTCTGCGTGCTTAGGGGAGAAAGTGACTCAGGCCGGCTCCCGGCTTCAGCATTCACTGGTCCTGCAATCACGCGCGGCCGCCACCAGGGGGAGAGCTAAGCCCATCTCCGCCTGGGCAGCCCGGCCAAGAGACCACTTTGCCTCAAGGAAGAAGTCAAAGAAATGACTATGAGACCTAAAAAATAAAAATAAATAAATAACTAAAATAAAACGGACCAACTTATAAATTATTTGTGAGTCCAATAAAAAGGCAATTATCAACATTTCCTACTATTTCAAGAGTAATATATTCCATGTTAGAAAAAGATTCAGTTTGTTCCTGGGCTATGATTCAGACAATGGAAAATTGGAGGCAACTAAAAAAAAAAAAAAATTGTTATCCTGTATAAATCTGCCTTTAACCCCCCAAATCAGAAGACGTGAATTCTGGCCCTGGTGGACGTGGGATACTTGCCCCGAGGCATTGGATTTGATGAGCCTGGAGATGGGGCAGGGAGGCAGAGACTGGAGGGTGTGTGTGTGTGTGTGTGTGTGTGTGTGTGTGTGTGCACGCGTGTGGTGTCTAACCAGCCTTTATTTTCCACACAGCACAAGGGAGGCAGCTCAGAATAATCTTGCCCAAACAACTGGATCTTGAGCATTGTGTAGGATAATTTTAGGCAGTACACTTGTATGATTTCCATCGCTATAGGAATGTGATATAATGAGGCCCAGAAGAGGCCCTGCTGGAATATATGAAATCACTGTCTTCAAAGACGCCCTCCTGCCCTTGCAGTCACTGACGGGAGCAGAGCCCTTGTGCTGAGCAGCCAGCCGCGTGGTGTGACGGGGCAAGCATGGCCCTCGCCTTCAGGAAAATCGCTTGGGCCTGGCCCTGGTGAGGCAGTTAAAGTGAGACTTTGGGTAAATTGTCCTCCGAAATCTTCAGTATCTGTAAGGCCCACTGCACAGAATGAACGTCAATGTGAGATGAGACAGTGCATGTGAGTTCCTAGCTTCTCCTCCAAGTTCAATAAACACCAGCTTTCTCCTTTTATAAACTTTTCTTATTTTAGAGAGAGTGAGAGACAGAGAGAAAGACTGAGAGATAGAGATAGAGAGAGTGAGAGAGAGAATTGGCGCACCAGGGCCTCAGCCACTGCAATCAAACTCCAGACACTGGCGCCACCTAGTGGGCATGTGCAACCTTGCACGTGCCTCACCTTGGTGCGTCTGGTTTACACTGGATCTGGAGAGTGGAGCATGGGTCCTTACGCTTCATAGGCAAGCACCTTAACCACTAAGCATTCTCAAGCCCAACACCAGCTTTCTTGGCAAAGTCTTGCATTTCCTTCAATATAGTAAAAGTAAATAAATAAAGGCATTTGAACTGAGCTGGACTCTGTATTTTCACAAATCCAGAGTCTGTCAGTCCAGGGTGGATAGGATTGGTGTTGGACCCATGGCACGAGTGACTGGCCGTGGCTGCTCTCTTCCTAAATCCCTGGCTCCAAGAGAAGGCCGTGGTGTGAGCCGTGTTCTCCAGAGAGCCTGGACACTGAGCTGACCGAGCCACGGCTGCCCCGGAGGACAGGGAACCAGCTCCCCGTGGGGATGAGGCTCCACGCCCACTCCAGCCCACGCCCAGCCACGAGATCCTTCTGGGCGCAGGAAGCGGGCAACGCGAGCTGGTGAAGCTGGCCACGTCCTCCAGGTAGCAGACGGGATGAGCAGCCGCTGTACCTCCGTGCGTGAAGGCGCACAGCGCAGTGCGATGGGCTCGGAGAGGTGCTGGGTCACGAGGCGGGGAAGCCTGGCGACGCGGTCAGCACGCTTGGGAAGCAAGCCCCGCACGACTCACTCCCCTCCCTGTCCGTGGGAACGATGAGAAGACAGCCACCTGTGAGTCCTTGGGCTGGGGAGATGGCTCAGTGGTTAAGGCCCTGGCCTGCAAAGCCAAAGGACCTAGGTTTGATTCCCCAGGACCCACGTAAGCCAGATGCACAAGGTGGCACACGTTTCTGGAGTTCCTGTGCAGCAGCTGGAGGCCCTGGTGTGCCCATTCTTTCTCTCTATCCTGCTTCTCTCTTTCTCCCCTCTCTCTCAAATAAAAATAAATAAATAAATAAATAAATAAATAAATAAATAAATAAGTAAATAAATATTAAAAAGAAAGTGTGGGGAGGTAATATGATGGAGAATGGAATTTCAAATGGGAAAGTGTGGGGGTGGGAAGGGAGGGAATTACCATGGGATATATTTTATAATCATGGAAAATGTTAATAAAAATTAAAAAAAAAAAGAAAAAAAAAGAAAGTGATCCCTCATCCAACACCCATCTGCCACTTCCTTGACTTTGGACCCTGGCACTCTGAGAAAGACATGCTTACTGTTTAGGTCATCCAGTCTGTGTGGGTCCTGGGGTTACAGAAGCCCAAACGGACGCACCCAGGTTCTCCCTGCGGACTAGGAAGTGAAGACCCTGGGGCATCGAAGGAGGATGGGCTTCAGGCATATTGCAAACTTCCAGGGCCGGGGCGGTCAGGTGGGACTCAAGGAAAAGCTGAGATCCAAGGAGGAAAGCCCTGCATGCGGCCAGGGTTTGCCAGGAAGCCGCGCGGGAAGGCGGCGGCCATTCTCAGGACGGGCTTGAGCTCTCAGCCCTGTCCGCTCACGGCCACTCCCAGGGAGGCCGGGCACCGCGCAGGACGGCACACTCCAGCAAGAGGCCCCGAGGGGAGGGAGGAAAGACCAGCGCGCCTGGCCGGCCCTGTCACCTGCTGTCGTGTGGGTCTCAGGCAGCGCCCGGGGCTGCCAGCCCTCTCCCTCTGCCCTCCCCGGCTCTGGGGGAGGCATTTCTCCCTCTTGATGCCTTCAGCCTTCTGCACATGGCTCCTGCCCGTCTTGATGCCCTCACCCTCCCTTGCCAGTGACTTCGACCGTCCCCATATCTGCACGAGGGGCCCTGTCATTAACATCTCTCCTTTGGGATTTTCTGGGTGGATTGTTCTGCTGCTTTGCCGCTTTGCAACTATTTATTGTATTGCAGAACGGAACGTGGCGCAATATGTGAGGTGCAAGCTCACCGTTAGAAGAGTTAGAAAGCGCAAAGGCGGCTTGCCGAACCAGCCTGCCCCCCTCTCCATCAGCGGCTCATCACGCAGCCCTTGTTTTCAATATGGTCACAGCACAGCAAGGCTAAGAGCCTGTGAACGGTCACAGAGCGAACTGCCTGGTGCCCATCCAAGCGTGCAGAGACGGGAGCCTGGCAGCGGTCTCCCTGTGGCGATGGACGGTCTGCCACGCACAGCGCCAGGAAGGGAAGGCGCACTTGAGGGGTTGCCACGACGGGACCCTGGACAACGTGCCAGGGCAGCGCTCCGCCCAGCCCGCCCTCCCTTCCAGACAAACGGCCACGGTCCTCCGGTGGCATTAGCTGCAGGGCTCGGCGGACCTCCACCCTGCTATCATCGGTGGCTTAGCAGTTAAGGCATTTGCCTGAGAAGCCAAAGGATCCAAGTTCAATTCCCTGGACCCATGAAAGTCAGATGTCTAAGATGGCCCAGGAATCTGGAGTTCATTACCCCCCCCGCAAATAAATAAAATAATTATAATTAATCCCAGCACCCCAGAGGTCAAGGTAAGAGGATCACCATGAGTTCGAGGCCAGCCTGAGACTGCTTAGTGAATTCCAGGTCAGCCTGGGCTAGAGTGAGACCCTACCTCGAAAAGCCAAAAACAAAACAAAGAAACCCCCGCTCAGAAAGCTTTGTTTATAGAATGTCTTTACCACGTGGCGAGGCGTTCACCGTTCCTTTCCTATCTGGTGTGAGAGGAGAACACTGATTTCGCTCCTGAAGCCGCAGGTTGGTGAGGCTCAGCCGTGTCCCTTCTTCTGAGCTCTGTGAGGAGGCACTGGCTCGTGTCTCCCCCCGGGGACCCTCTTTGGAACTGGGCTGGCCCGTGTGTGGCCAGCAAAGCTGCCTGCCAATTCCATGGCTCCCACATCCTGCGATGGCTGGGGTGGTGGATCAAGCACCCCAAAGATAGGAAGATCAGGCCGTTGGATTTATTAAAGCTCCTCAAACAAGCGACACCACCTCCTTCTGCCTGACTTATTGGCCTAGAAGTCCCAGAACCCAGGGGGACCATTTTTGGGAGGACTACACATGTTTCAAATGCACCGTGCTGCCTGCCCTCGGGCCGCAGGCTAAGTGCATTCATTCCACAGGCCCAGCATACCCACTGCCTCCCAGTGATCGAGATGCTTCATCCCAGGACGGGGCTAGGCTCAGGTTCAAGGTGAGGGCCTCATCACCTGGCAGGTCAAGCTGTCAATGAGGCTGCTGGAGTGCAGTTTCTGTGACCCTAAGCTCTATGAACTAAAGGACAAATTTGTACCTGTGTCCCGTGGCCAGGAGACAGCTCGTTTGTACCCACGTCCATGGCCGGGAGATCCAAGGTTGCAGAACCATGCTAGACTCTGGGAGGAGGAGAGGATTTCTGTATTTCTTCCTTCTTTTCTTTTCTCTTTCCCTTCCTTCCTTCCCTCCTTCCTTCTTTCCTTCCTTCCTTCCTTCCTTCCTTCCTTCCTTCCTTCCTTCCTTCCTTCCTTCTTTCCTTCCTTCCCTCTTTCCTTCCTTCCTTCCTTCTTTCCTTCCTTCCCTCTTTCCTTCCTTCCTTCCTTTCTTCCTTCCTCCTTCCGTCCCTCCTTCCTTCCTTCCCTTCTTTCTTTCTCTCCTTCCTTCATTTCTCTCTTTTTCTTTCTTTCATACTTTCTTCTTTCTCCTTCCTTTCTCTTTCTTCCTTCATCTCCTTCCCTCTCCCTCACTTTTTCTCTTTCTTTCTTTCTTTCTTTCTTTCTTTCTTTCTTTCTTTCTTTCTTTTCTTTTCTTTTCTTTCTTTCCTTTTTATTTTTTTCTTGCAAGGCAGGCAGGGTCTCGCTCCAGCCCAGGCTGCCCTAGAACTCACTCTGTAGCTCACACTGGCCTTGAACTCAAAGCGGCCCTCCTCCCTCAGCCTCCCCACTGCTTAGGACCGAAGGCATGAGCTGCCGCTTACAGCAGCCAAGCGCAGCTCCGCCTTTGGCGGCGACGGACAGGCGATTCCGACCCTCCATCCCCTTCTCTTTAAGATGAAATTGTAGTTTCTGATTTGCAGGACTGTCGTTGCTAAGTGCAATAGTGTATTTGAATCTGTCCTGCAAAGTGCAGGGCCTAGCCACCCCCTCAAGTATAGGAGTGAATTGAACATGGTATTTGTTTCGCAGAGCCAGTGCAAGCTCCAAATATGTGAAAGGGAGATTGATGCACTGTAAAGTTTGGACGAACAATAATGCGTGTATTTGTTCCTTTGGTTACCATCCATTGGCCACCTTAGTCAGGCACCAGTATGAGCAAAGTGGAGTCTCATCTGTCCCGGGGCTGAGGATAGCTAGTGGTCAGAGCTGGGGAAAGGGCTACTTACTGGATTTTAGGAGCCCTCAGGCTTCCCCTTGGCTGCCGTGTTGGCTCTGCGCAGAAGTCACCAGTTTCGGGCTAGAGGGATGGTTTAGCGGTTAAGGCGTTTGCCTGCAAAGACAAAGGACCCAGGTTCGATTCCCCGGGACCTACGTTAGCCAGATGCACAAGGGGGCTCAAGCATCTGGAGTTCGTTTGCAGCGGCTGGAGGTGCCTGCGTGCCCATTCTCTCTCTGTCTCTTTCTCTCTCTCACACAATACTCTTTCTCTCTGCCTCTTTCTCTGTCAAACAAACAAATAAAAATAATAATAAATAATAATAAAAAGAAGTCACCAGGTTCCAGGCACACGAGCTTGCCCATTGAATGTGATGATGCTTGGTGCTGGGTGGTGGTGGTGGGTGCTTCTGAGAGGAGGGTCAGGCCGGCCAAGGGCAGAGCAGCGTGGGGGGCCTGGAGAATCCATGGGAGTTGAGACAAACTAGACTGAGCATGCTCAGAAGTGCAAGGACCAGAGTTCCACCTCTGCATTGTTATCGGGAGAGCATAGGACCCACCACCCACCTCTGCCTTGTTATTGGGAGAGCATAGGACCCAACACCCACCTCCGCATTGTTATTGGGAGAGCACAGGACCCAACACCCACCTCTTCAGTTGATGTGAGGACTGGGCAAATGACATCCTGGCATCTCCAATGGCACCAGGTAAATAGAAAGTGTTCAGAAAATGGTGGTTGTTGTTGCTACTGCAATTAATAATTTTAATTTTAGCAATAATAGAGCTAATTTCACTAACAATGACTGACTACTCTTGAAGGTTTCTATCAGCTCAGGAACAAACTAGGTGAAGTTTTGTCTACAAATACTGCTGGAATATACCTCTTAAAAGAGCCAGGTCCATGAAGAATATATATATGGAGAGAGAGAGAGAGAGAAATAATGGGCACACCAGGGCCTCCAGCCACCTCAAATGCACTCAAGACGCATGCATCCCCTTCTGTATCTGGCTTACATGGGTGCTGGGGAATGAAATCTGGGTCCTTTGGCTTTGTAGGCAAGTGCCTGAACTTCTAAGCCATCTCTCTAGCCCCTCCTTTATTATTTTTAATGTAGGGTCTCACTCTAGCACAGGCTGACCTGGGATTCACTGTGCATAGGCTCAGGGTGGCCTCGAACTCACAGTGATCCTTCTACTTCTACCTCCCAAGTTCTGGGATTAAAGGCGTGCGCCACCATGCCCGGCTCCTCCTTTATTTATTTATTTTTAAATTAAAAATGTGTCATTAGGGCTGGAGAGATGGCTTAGCCTTTAAGCGCTTGCCTGTGAAACCTGAGGACCCCGGTTCAAGGCTCGATTCCCCAGGACCCACGTTAGCCAGATGCACAAGGGGGCGCACGTGTCTGGAGTTCATTTGCAGTGGCTGGACGCCCTGGCGCGCCCATTCTCTCTCTCTCTCTCTCTCTCTCTCTCTCTCTCTGCCTCTTTCTCTCTCTGTCTGCCGCTCTCAAATAAATAAAAATGAACAACAAAAAAATTTTTTTTAATGTGTTATTAGACTACAAAGAATTAGGTTTCATTATGGTATTTTCCACACAGGTCTTCGGTTTCCCTTCCTTTCCCTTTTTGCCCTCCTTCTCCAACTTAGCGTTCCCTCTTTCATCCTCCATGTTTCCTCCCATCCTCCCCCTCCCACTGCTTCCAGTTCCCCTCTCATGGTCGCCTGGCACTTTTAGGACAGAGCAGGCAGTGGAGCAGGTGAGCTCAGCAGCTCGAACTTAGGTTACAAGCCACATAGGGCTTCATGTATTTCTGAGTACCCATGTAAATCCACTCTCCCAGTTTTTTATGATTTTTCCTTCATATTTTGTGGCTTAGTCTGCTACCCACATATAATTGCATAGTTCTGTGATGTGCTCAGAGCTGGGTGTGGGGCTGCCTCCACGAAAATAAAAGCAGTTGCATTAAGAGACTTCATAATAATTATGATGATGGTATGCTATAATTAGATATTGGTAATTAGCTATTACTAATCCATAAGTGGTTACCAACTAAGTGCCAGGCTCCTTCCTCCTAAGTGCTTTATACGTATTAACTCATTGTTACATGTTACCCGTGAAGACGGATGCATCCCGATTTTTATATCGATGCCTTCGTATAGTCCTTTCTCACACTGCTCCTGGGCTCGGCCAAGCAATTTGCTTTGGCCTCTGGGACACTGGAGTGTGATGACAAACAGAAATTCTCTTTCTGGAGTCGGCCACTGTGTAATGAAAAAGCCCAGGCCTGATGCCTGGATTAACAGTCCGCGTGAAGGGACCCCAGGGAAGGTGGGGGGACTTTGGGGCACATTTCAGCCCCACCTAAGTCCTCAAGTAAATGGAGCCCGGGAAGAGCCAAGCCCTGAGAAAGAGTAGGTCAGTGTCCCCGGCCACAGAGTTCCGGGGTGATCTGTTTTTTAGCAGTAGAAATAAGAATAGTTGTCTTACAGCCGAATCCACAGAGGATTTGGGGGAACGAGCAAGATTGCTGCTTCCATGGTGAAACTGATAATCAGCGTCAGGGTGAAGGAGTCAGACCCTGGGGACACTCCACACCCACCAAAGCAGAGATCCAGAGGCTCCCAAGAACTCATCACTGAAGAAGACTGAAAACTCACCCACCACGGTTCAGGGGATTTTGCAGAAGAGGGGGCGGAAAGATTGTAAGAGCCACAGGTTGGGACATCATGCCCAGAGGTATTCCCTCCCCCCCAAAATAACTGACTGTTGCTCCCACAACACATCAACTACAACCCCATGGGGATCCCTGCCACCCCACTGAGGAGCGTCCTCAATGGCATGGGGGCAGGGACAAGGGAAAAGAGGGTATGCACACATGATGTATCCATATGAAATATGTTCTTAATAATAATACACATAATAAAATGAAAGAATAGTTGTGGCCAGGTGTGGTGGCGCACGCCTTGAATCCCAGTACTTGGGAGGCAGAGGTAGGTGGATCGCCGTGAGTTCGAGGCCACCCTGAGATTACATAGTGAATTCCAGGTCAGCCTGAACTAAAGTGAGACCCTACCTCAAAAAAAAAAAAAAAAAAAAAAAAAAAAAAGGATAGTTGTAATAACAAATAACAAATGGGCATAAATTCCTTGGGCAGTTTTTTGTGAAGGATTTTCCTACCTTTCTTATTCTCTGTTACCAAGGATAATAGCTGAGGTCTGCCAATGAACCCTGCGAATGTGACTCATTCACCTAATGGCTATTTATGTACAGGATGCCCGCTCTGTCCCAGGTGAGGTTGGTGCTGGGGACACTCTATGAAGTGAGCCACATGTTTTTAAATTTATGACAGAAGTTCATCTCTGAAGCTATGCTAAAAAGATCGGTAATAAGTCCGAAGTACCATTTGCTTTTTTTTTTTTTGGTTTTTCGAGGTAGGGTCTCACTCTGGTCCAGGCTGACCTGGAATTAACTCTGTAGTCTCAGGGTGGCCTTGAACTCACGGCGATCCTCCTACCTCTGCCTCCCGAGTGCTGGGATTAAAGGCGTGCGCCACCACGCCCGGCCCATTTGCTTTTTTTAATAACCTGCTAAGTGCCCGTTCCTATCTCATCCTGTTGTTACGCCTCTCCAGTGGCAAAGACAGGGCCCCTAGGCAGACTCGCTTAACCTCAGATCACCCCTCCCTGCCCACTTCTTCCTTGGGCCTCAGTTTCTTCCCCTTTGGAATGGCTACAAGAATTCTCATCTAGGGTGCTGAGGAAGATGGTTCAGGGAGTTAAGTGCTTGCTGTGCAAGCAGGACCCCGAGTCTGATTCCCCCCAACTCCTGGGTAATGCTACAAGAGTGTGGTGGGCAACCGCGATCTCGGTGCTCGGGAGGCAGGGGCCCGGATTCCCCCAGCAAAGCTGGTTATCTCCACTAACTGAATTTGCAAGCTTTGGGCTCAACTGAAAAGCTCTGCCTTGGTAAAACAAAAAGGAGGCTGACGGAGCAAGGTGCCTGACGTCAACCTCTGGTCTTCACACGTACTTGCACACATTGCAACCCCCCTAACACACACGCACCCACATATATACACATTCCCAACACACACACACACACACACAATATCACATCTAAAGTTACCAAAATGAGGACTGGAGAATTGGATTAGAAGTTAAGGCCCTTGCCAGCAAAGCCAAAGGACCTAGGTTCCATTCTCCAGGACCCACGTAAACCAGATGTACAGGGTGGCGCACGCGTCTGGAGTTCGTTGGCAGTGGCTGGAGGCCCCGGTGCACCAATTCTCTATCTGCCTCTCTCTCTCTCTGTCTCTCAAAAATAAATAAAAAAAATAAATAAAAACAAAACAAATTAAAGTTACCAAATGAACAAAAACTAAAAAACTAAAATAAAATAAAAGCCGGGCTTGGTGGTGCCACTTAATCCCAGCACTCAGGAAGCAGAAGTAGGTGATCAATGTGAGTTCAAGGTCACCTTGAGACTACATAGTGAATTCCAGGTCAGCCTGGACCCTACCTTGTAAAACAAAACAAAGTATTGCTGAAGACTCCACATGCTTGGGCTGCAAGGCCACTGAGAAACCCTGCTGGACCTGAATTGATAACCTCCTCCTTGTAGACCAGCTGACAGAAAACTGGAAGAAGCCATTCTACATGCAGTTCAATGGGAGAAAGAGATACCACCAGTGAAGATACTCAACAGTGGACACTGCAAGCCTTATATTTGGCCAGCCAGGCCAAATGAGCCAACGGGTGCAATAGTGGCACGTCTATCGTGGTGGAAACCAACTGCCCTCCAATTTGACTGGAGGCCCACTCCATGGGGGGAAACACATCCCTGACACTGAAAACCTAAAACAGGGGTAGTCATGAGCCCTAGGGGTGTAACGTCTGCTGCTGTCTGAATAAATGTATATACTATGCTTATCAAACTACCCAGTAAGCACTTCTCTTAATATTCATACCCTTACATTAACGCTACTCTCACTTTGGGTAGAGAATCTTCCCTTTTCAGATGGAAGTGACCTTGGGACGACTCAGAAGGTATCATAATGCTGGAAAGAAGTGACTGGAGTACTGAGTAACATCTCAATCACACCTTCCAAGGCTCAGGGTCTAATGCGGAAGAGGTGGTGGAAAGAATGTAAGAGCCAAAGGAAGGGTAGGACTCCTTACAATGTGCTCCTCCAGACACAAAATGGCCTGGATATCCATGACCTCACAGTGCCTGACACTACCTACACAAGACCCTCATAAAAGAAGGAAAAGACCATGACATCAAAATAAAAGAGAGACTGACTGAGATGGGGAGGGGATAGGATGGAGAATGGAATTTCAAAGGGGAAAGTGGGGGAAGAGAGGGTATTACCATGGGATATTTTTAAAATGATGGAAAGCATTAATAAAAATTGAGAAAAGAAAAAGAAAACAAAGCTACCAAAATGATGCTAAGAAGATGGCTGTAGAAATGGCTTTGTGTACAATGAAGGGCTGAGGAACCGTGAGAGACCACTTGAATTCCCAGATGACCAGTTGGGCACACGTCTGTCTTCCCCATCCTGTGGAGAGCAGATAGATCAGAGAATGACCAGGGCATGCACACGCACGCACGCACGCACACACAAAAAGACAAGCTCTGGGATCAGTTAGAGATTCTGGCTCAAAGAAGAAAGAGCAGAAGAGCAACGGAACAGAACATCTCCAGGAGGTTGAGCGGGGCCTCACTGATGCAACGTGCACATGCTTACACGTGCACACACGCGCGCGTGCACACACACATACATAAGAGGGTAAGAGAGCACAAACATTCAGTCATGTCTGCACTTTTTCCTGCCCTCATCGGTTGAACACCTATATCCAGTTTCATAGCAATATTCCTCAGAGGTCGGGTCCCGGGCACCTGCTCTGTAACCCTTCCTGTTTCCCGGGTCTCTGGCATGGATGACACTTTGGAACCCGGCTGTACCGAAGTGCCAGTGTCTCCCCCGGCTCCCTAACCCTTTACTGGGTGTTGCAGTCCGGTTCGCGTTGCTGGTAGAAATCACCCAACCAAGAGCAGCTTCTGGGAAAAAGAGGTTTATTTTGGCTTACAGGCTCGAGGGGAAGCTCCACAATGGCAGGGAAAACGATGGCATGAGCAGAGGGTGGACATCACCCCCTGGCCAACGTAAGGTGGACCACAGCAACAGGAGGGTGTGCCAAACACTGGCAAGGGGAAACTGGCTATAAAGCCCATAAGCCCGCCCCCAACAATACACTCCCTCCAGGAGGCATTAATTCCCAAATCTCCATCAGCTGGGAACCTAGCATTCAGAACAGCTGAGTTTATGGGGGACACCTGAATCAAACCACCACACTGGGGAAACTGAGCTATGATGATTCCTGGTCCTGGGGCCCTCGCGCTACAGAGCTTTGCCAAAGATCATGCGTATTCCCTCTGCTACTTAAAAAAAAATATTATTATTATTTATTTTTAAAAAAGTGAGAGAGAGAAAGAGGCAGACAAAGAGAGAGAAAGAGAGAGAGAATGGGCACACCAGGGCCTCCAGCCACAGCAAGCAAACTCCAGATACATGTGCCACCTTGTGCATCTGGCTTATGTGGGTCCTGGGGAATTGAACCCCGGTCCTTTGGCTTTGCAGGCAAACACCTTACCCGCTAAGCCATCTCTCCAGCCCCCTCACCCCCACCCTGGGCTACCTTTACCAGTAGCCTGTGAGGCAGGTGTCCTTAACCTCAATTTACAGTCAAATACCCAGGGCTCAGATTGCTGAGGGACTTTTACAAGGTGACAGAGAAAAATCAGTGGCTGGGCTAACCTTGCCCAACCAAGGGCTGTGCCCGCTGTCTTGAGCCCTTTCCAGTTTCTGTGCAGTCTTCCCTGCTGTGTGTGTGTGTGTGTGTGTGTGTGTGTTTCTCTCTCTTGCAATCATATTCGTCGGAGGCATTAACATTCACCCAGGAGCATCTGAAATCCGCTCAACTGGAACTGTGACTGGCGAGAAAGGGGGACTGACCAAATGTGTTTATAGCGGGCTAATCCGGTGCTGACTCTGGCTCCCACACAGCTCAGCTTCAGGAGTGGAGAGAGAGTCTAATTACAGAGTGACAGCCCAAGTGCCTCATGAGAAGACAGGTCTTGAATAAAAGTATTAAAAGAGACTTGGATGGCTTGGAAATATATGCATATATCCTGTGTGTGTGTGTGTGTGTGTGTGTGTGTGTGTGTGTGCGTGTGCGTGTGTGTGCATGAAGGTCTTTCCCTTCCCCTAACCTAGTACTTCTGAGAGGGAGCTCCTAGGACAGGAATATAGAAGTCTGAGATGTCACACTGAAGGACTCAGGAACCAGAGGGACACCATGACAGGCTTCAGAGTCACCAGTAGGCCCAGGTTTCTGTTTCCTGGCAAGGATTAAGTAAGACTTTAACAGTTACTGAAAAAAACAAACAAACAAACCATAAACCGCTTATGCCATACATTTCCATGATCATAAGTTGCTTAAAGTGTCACTTAAGTTCCTCAAACCCACATAGCCAATCACAATAAAGGTTATCTAATCTACCTGGCATTCCCATAGCCCCTGCCCGTCAATTTTGCCCGCCAGTATCCTAAGCCAATCAGGAGAATACAAGTGCAGTTACTGTTTAAAACCACCGATCATGTAACCACCGCCTACTTCTATGTTCAAATCCCAATAAAAAATCTGGCCCCCTGCCATTTGGGGCTCTTGTACGGATGGATCCACTGCGTTGGTGAAGTCAAGAGTCTGAGCTTAAGGCTGAAATAAAGCTCTTTGCCCTTGCGTGCGTGTTTGGTTCTCCTTGGTGGTCACTGCGGGTGCCGAGAACCGGGCACAGCCAGACCTGGAGAGAGTAAAGATGAGGCAGCCCTCAAGAGTGGACGTCACCCCGGACAAGTTAATGCGACTGTTCCCAGTCACCCAGTGTGCTCCTGGCAAGGCTGTCATAATGAAATGCTAGGGGTTCAGGTAAGTCCTTGAACCCCAAACTCTGGGTTTGTCTATTTTTTTTTTTTTTCGAGGTAGGGTCTCACTCTGGCTCAGGCTGACCTGGAATTCACTGTGTAGTCTCCGGGTGGCCTTGAACTCACGGCGATCCACCTACCTCTGCCTCCCGTGTGCTGGGATTAAAGGCGTGCGCCACCACGCCCGGCTCATCTTAGAATATTTTGATTGAGACAGATGACTATCTCACCCCCACCCCAGTGCACACACATAACCACCCCCACGAACCACATGCACACTCTCATACAGGCGTAACATAATTCCATTTGACTCGGTCCCTTTTCCCAGTAATGCAAAAAAAAAAAATTCTTTATGTAGCCCAGGATAGCCACCAACTTTGTCTTTCCTCAGGATTCTGAGCAATGGGATTCCAGGGGTGCCTCAACACATACCTTGGGTGATTGTAGAAAAACATCTTTCCCAGTCAGAATCTCAGTAACTTCCTCTTCAAAACTACAGTGAAGGGCTGGAGAGATGGCTTAGTGGTTAAGGCTCTTGCCTGAGAAGCCTAAGGACCCATCCACGTTCAACCCTCCAGATCCCACATACGCCAGATGCACAAAGGTGAGGCAAGCGCAAAGCCGCACATGCCCACTAGGTGGCGCAAGCGTCTGCTGTTTGATTTCAGTGGCTGAGGCCCTGGAGCACCAATTCTCTCTCTCTCTCAAAAATAAATAATAAGCCGGGCGTGGTGGCGCACGCCTTTAATCCCAGCACTCGGGAGGCAGAGGTAGGAGGATCACCGAGAGTTCGAGGCCACCCTGAGACTACATAGTGAATTCCAGGTCAGCCTGAGCCAGAGTGAGACCCTACCTCGAAAAATCAAAAAAAAAAATAAAATAAATAAATAATAATACTAATAATAAACTACAGCGGGCTGATTGGCCTGGTCAGATTACTGGGTGGATTAAGCAGTCCTGTCTCATCCTATAGTTCCTGATTGTGCTTCCCTCCTTGTCTCTGATCCAAGTAGTCCTTGTCAGAATGCTGAGATTTGTCTCTCAAGATCACTTTGATGATTAAATGAGAGAAAGCTATAAGAGGGTATTATGAAATACTAATTTATTTTTAATTGAGTCACTTGATTATTCCTTCAATCGGAACTTCTTTTGTTCTTTAATGTTTATTATTATTATTAACAAGATGTTTCATGTGGATACATCATGGGTTGGTACCCTCTCTTCCCTCGTTGCTGCATTTCACTCTCCTCAGTGGGATGTCAGGGATTCCCCACAGGGTTGTGGTTTATGTGTTGTGGGAGCAGCAGTCAGTTACTTTGGGGGGAATGCCTCTGGGTGTGACGTCTCAGCCTGTGGCTCTTACAAGCTCTCCGTCCCCTCTTCCACAAAATTCCCTGAGCCGTGGTGGGTGATTTTTTTTTTTTGAGGTAGGGTCTCACTCTAGCACAGGCTCACCTGGAATTCACTATGTAGTCTCAGGGTGGCCTCGAACTCACGGCGATCCTCCTACCTCTGCCGCCCAAGTGCTGGGATTAAAGGCATGCGCCACCACGCCCAGCTTGTGGTGGGTGATTTTTTTTAATTAATTTGTTTTATTTGAGAGCAACAGACACAGAGAGAAAGACAGAGGGAGAGAGAGAGAATGGGCGTGCCAGGGCTTCCAGCCTCTGCAAACGAGCTCCAGACGCGTGCGCCCCCTTGTGCATCTTGCTAACGTGGGACCTGGGGAACCGAGCCTCGAACCGGGGTCCTTAGGCTTCACAGGCAAGCGCTTAACTGCTAAGCCATCTCTCCAGCCCTTGTGGTGGGTGATTTTTAAGTCCACTTCAGTGACGAGCTCTTAGGAGCCTCTGGATCTCTGCTTTGGTAGGCGTTGAGTGTCCTCAGGGTCTGTCTCCTTCACCCTGGTGCTGTAAATCAGTATTTCTAGTTGAAGATTCAGTGTCAAGAGACCTGTGAGATAATAAGGAGACAGGTAGAGAACTGATTGTAGAGTTCTTTTTTGGGGGTATCCCCCTCCCCCCCACACCAACCAACTCTAGGAAAATTAGTGAGAGGCAAAAATTCAAAGCGCTGCTGTGGGGTCTGGGTAACAAGAAGAAAACTTGTGTCATCTGCCACAGGGCCGCAGTGGACTACCTCTGGGAATAAATGTGGCAATAAGGTAGGGTTCTGGCTGGGGGGTGCCCAAGAGGAAGGCCAGAATGACCCAAGTCACGAGGGGTGAGGAAGGTTGACAGAGGCCCAGGCTGTCCAGCTGGGAGGGTTGAGGTGGGTGGAGATGCAAAGTAGAGTGGGAACCCAGTTTTGGAGAAATTTGGACTTCTAATTTATGAGCGGTGAAAGTCACTGGAATCTCCACACAGGGAAGCGAGGGAAGATTCCATTTTCTGAAAGCCCAGTCCAGCAGTCCAGTGGGAGGGCCTTTGGAGGGAGGAGAAATGGAGGCCAGCTTGGGGTCAGTTATGAGTTTAGAGAGGGAGAGATAGACAATAGATAGATGCTAGATAGATAGTTGATAGAAACATAAGTAGATGATAGATACATTGATAGATGATTGATAGATAGATGGTAGATAGATGATAGGTAGGTAGGTAGATAGATAGATAGATAGATAGATAGATAGATAGATAGATAGGTAGGTAGATAGATAGATAGATAGATAGATAGATAGATAGATAGATGATAGATTGGTAGATAGATGACAGATAGATAGATAGATAGATAGATAGATGATAGATTGGTAGATAGATGATAGGTAGGTGATAGATAGATAGATAGATAGATAGATAGATAGATAGATAGATAGAATCTGAGTGACTATGTTGGGGGTTAGGCTGGGATGGAAGAGCTGACTAAAGACTAGGTTGGAGTTTGGGTGCCACTGAGGTTTGGGGTAAGGAGAAAGGTCACCAGGTAAATTTCAAGAGGGAGATGGTCGAAGAAAAACATTTCATCATCTTCTGTGTTCAAGAAGGTGATGGATCAGCCTGGATCCCCTGGGCAGAGAGCTCAGACCAGCCTTTCCGTAGGCAATGTTTCCCAGTTTCAGGTGCCATGGGCACTTGCAGGCCAGATGGCTTTCTGTTGGGGAGCCGTCCCGAGCTGTGTACGGTGTTTAGGCCCAGCCCCGGCCTCTACCCGTTAGGCACCAGTAGTACAATCTCCAGTCCTGTGACAATCAAAGATATCTCTGGCTATCGCCAAGTCTCCCCTGAGAGGGAATGTCGCCCTCCCCAACCCCAGCCGAGAATCTGCTGCAAGGGAAGTCTGTTCCCCCATGAGGAAAGTTATGAAAGTGATGGGGGGCCCTAGACCCCCTCAGGGCATCTGAGTCAGGAAGCTTGACAAACACGGGATGGGAGGGAGGTGAGGAGCAGCGGGGGCTGGATGCCCCGTCCTGTGCTAAAGGGGTCTGATGCAGCATGTCTCCAGCCAGAACAAAGGGGACGCCACTCACAACTGGCTTACCTGTGGGAAGGGTCAAAGACTAGTTTCCAGAACGAGTCGTAAGAACTGAGACCACAGGCATCCAGGAGTCACAAGGACGGGAAGTGGGAGAAAGACAGACGCGCACCCGAGGCACTTTCAGGGTTCAGAACGGGCAGTCATGCCCATCAGCTGCCTCCAAGGCCTCTCTGGGGAAAGAGGTCCTTGTGGGTTGCCTGGGCAAAGTCTCCCCTTCAGACACACATTTCATGGCAGACAAGTTATTCGTGGTATTTCCCCATAACTGTAGTTGAGACCAGCAGTGAAGCAAGCCACTAATGATGCCACCAGGGCAAGACGCGACCTCTCCCCAGGGAGACCAGGAGCCCCGTGTGCCCTGGGGCAAGTGAATTCACTACTTGGAGCGCCCCCCCCCCCGTTCCTTCAAGTGCAAGATGGAGTTGGTCATTTTCATGTCATAGACTCCCTGATGTAGGATTAAATAAAATAAGGCATATGAAAATGCCTGTACCATACAGTAGGTATTTATTTTTAATCTACTGGCTTGTCTGTGACCTGTCCATCTCCACCCCCTTAATGTTGTCTGTTTGGAGAGTGGGATATTATGCACAGGTGGGCACAGATATGTGGCCGTCTCCAATGGTATTTTCTAGGAGTGCTTCTCAAGGTGTGTACTTAAGACTTCTGCTTTTCTCGAGACACAAATAGCCTGCATCTTTTAAAAAAAAATGTTTATTTTTATTTATTTATTTGAGAGTGAGCGAGCAAGCGAGAGAGAGAGAGACAGAGAGAGAGAGAATGGGCACTCCAGGGTCTCCAGCCACTGCAAATGAATTCCAGATGCATGCACCTCCTTGTGCATCTGGCTAACGTGGGTCCTGGGGAACCGAGCCTTGAACCGGGATCCTTAGGCTTCACAGGCAAGTACTTAACCACTAAACCATCGCTCCAGCCCAATAGCCTGCATCTTAGTGATGCCCAACGTATGTATAAAAAAATGAATAGAGCTGGAGGGATGGCTTAGCTGTTAAGGCATTTGCCTGAAAAGCCAAAGGACCCAGGTTAGATTCCCCAGGACCCACGTAAGCCAGATAAACAAGGTGGTGCACGCGTCTGGAGTTCGTTGGCAGTGGCTGGAAGCCTTGGCATGCCCATTCTCTCTCTTTTTTTTTCTCTCTCTCTCTCTGCATCTTTCCCTGTCTCAAATAAATAAGTAAAAATAAAATATTCTTTTTTTAAAAAAAAAAAAGGAAAGAACAATGAATAGGCTAATGATCGCCCAAACTTCTCGGATTCCAGATGTTTGTGAGCACATAGCGTAGACATTGCCTGCGCTTTTCCTGCTGCGCATGTCTGAGCTGATATCCCAGAGGCAGCCACGTTTCAGTCTTTCCAAAAAGATTGACTTCAGAACTTTCAAAAGCCAAAAGCCACTCTGAAACATCAAGGCATTCGGAAATGACATCTCAGTTTGGCCTTTATACCTCTCTCTCTCTCTCTCTGGAAATACAAATCTCTTTGCTAAGCTGATATTGGTTAAACATCAACTTTTCTTAGCCACATAGATATTGTTAATTCAAAAGGGCTCTGAGCCATTTTTTTTAAGGGGTTTGGCTAATCAATGTTTTAGTTAGTAGTTAACCACACTTGGAAGGGGACGGGAGTGACCGCTGATACTTTTGCACATCCGACGGATGCTTTCCTATTCTAGCCTGGAGACATCTGGAACTCCCTGGACAGAAAGTCCCTTCAAGTTTGTACAAGGTGGTGGCTTCGATGAGATGCTTGCTTTTGTCCTCTTTGGCTTGTGTTTGGTGACTTGGCAGCATGGGACAACGGCCCAAGAGAAGGTCAGCCGGTAAGTGGGTTGTAGGTGTATGAAAAATCAGAATCCTGGGCTGGGAGAGATCTAAGACAGCTTGGTGATTGTTGTGGACTGTGTTGGCTTGGAACGTACCAATGTCCACGCTTACGCTAACCCGGGGAAGAGGTTGAGACAGGGGAAAGGCCGAGTACGAGGGAGGAGTTGGAACCCCCAGGTGTGAGTTACCCCCTAATGCTAACAGTTGGACCACCCAGAATGAGTCACTTTGATTCCCAGTATCTCCCTGTCTGTGAACCGGGGCTGGTGATGCCTTGGCAAAAGCAAACAGATGCGTGAAGATCCTGGACTTAAGCTTACCCAGCGCACAGGCAGCGAGTGGCCATTCCCCTGCGATGGTGGTGGACGGTTAACAGGTGCTTTGTGAAAATCACCAGAATGCCATCTGACGCCGGGGAAGATGACATTAGATAACACGTGTAAATTTATTTTGGGAAATCAGGAGACTGCAGACATGTTAAGTCACGCTGTTCTAAAGACGACCCTACCTTTACTGCATTTTGCTCATTCTGTTTCCTTGGGGTTTCTAACCTGCCTCGTATTTCTTGTATCTTACCATCACGTTTTATAGTGCTTACACAGTGACTTATTTCGCCTTTTAAATAGCCACTGTCTCTCAAACATTTTTTTTAAGTAGAGTTATTTCATTCAAATCTTATTAGCAGATTCAATTTTGAGTCATTATTGCTTTTAAATGCCAGAGTAAGAGATTTCCTTTAAGTAACAGCACAGAAGGGAGAAAAGCATTTGACGAGCAGCTCATTTGTAACTTGCATTTAAAGCAAATATAATTTGGAAAAAAACCAGAAAATCCATGTCTAATAATTAGAAGATACAGGCAAGAGAGCTATGGTAAGGGAACTGTTCACCGAGAGGTTCTTAATTATGACGGCTTAGCTCTGTAATCCTTTCTGAAAACGAACGAAGAGTCCTGATGTTTGATGAACTTATCAGACACGACAGACCAGCGGAGAGGCAAATTCCAAGTGAAGGCAGGAGACAGCCAAATTAAATGCAAAGTGCAGAAGGGGGCGGTTACACAGCCCGTGTGTGGGGAACGCCAGTGTGTCTGACGATGGATCTGGAAACAAAAGACACATGGCAAAATCGTGTGCCTTGGGTTCAAGTCCTGGCACTGACAGTGACTTGGTTGTGGGATCCCCAGGCAAACCACATTTTCTCTGTGAGCTCCATTTTCATCCCTTGTGAAATGGGAGGGAGGAGCGAGCAAGAATGAATGGCGTGGAGGTTCTCAGCATGAGAAGCGCTCTGCAAGCCTCCAGGGAAAGCGGTTGCCCGCGGTGGTGTGGGAACGAGGTTGTTCTTTTCCAGCTTTTCTGTTCTCTTGGATGGCTGACAATAATCAGACAGAAGAAATTTCTGATGTTCCAACTGGCATGGGTCTTCCAGATCCATCCAGATCAATTACAGAATCAAACGTTTTTATTTTTAGCAATAGAATGATTTCTTTTTCTCAAAATAAAATTCTATGTGAACCCTAGCATATAGTACAACTCTATCTGGTTTTTATTGATGGACATTTCTATTAAGCTCATGTTAAACATTTGCTTGTTAGAAAGATTTAATACAAATGTGGGTTATTTCAAAAAGCATCTTGAAGCAATGGCAATGGGAGGAAGTTATAATTGTTAGCTGAAAATTCAATGAATCTCTACGCTATATCTTATTCAAATAATACCCTTGGAGGCATTCATTCAAAAGTGTTTTTTTAAATATATTTTATTTTTATTTATTTATTTGACAGAAAGAAAGAAGAAGAAGAAGAGAGAGAGGGAGAAGTACTCCAGGGCCTCCAGCTGCTACAAATAAACTCCAGATGCGTGCATCACTTTGTGCATCTGGCTTATGTGGGTCCTGGGGAATCGAACCTGGGTCCTTTGGCTTTGCAGGCAAACACCTTAACCACTAAGCCCCCTCCAGCCCTCAAAGATTTTTAACTTGCCAAACTTTTATTGATATTTGTTTTAGGACTAAGAACGGGGCATTGAGCTGGGCATGGTGGCGCACGCTTTTAATCCCAGCACTCAGGAGGCAGAGGTAGGAGGATCGCCGTGAGTTCAAGGCCACCCTGAGACTACATAGTGAATTCCAGGTCAGCCTAGACCAGAGTGAGACCCTGACTTTAAAAAACAAAACAAAAACAAACAAAAAATCCCAAAAGAACGGGGCATTAGTAGGTCTCCCATGCTGTCCAGTGCACACAGTCTAAGCCAGTCGGGTCAGGTTACAGCTAAGTGTTGCTTAAATCTTCACCTCCTTGTTTGGAACATCAGTTACTGCAGGAGAAATAGTGCCTTACACAAGTATGCATGTAGCTTTTCCTGTTGCTGTGCTTCAGTTCTAACACACACACACACATACACACACGCGCATGCACACACACGCACATACACGCACACTCTCTGTAGGGTCAGCGAAGCTCTGACAAAATGCTCAGATTTAACGTAAAGGAGTAGTTGCTTGGCTTGTGGTTTCAGAGTACGCAGTTGCTCGCAGCAGGGGCAGCGGTGTTTGGAAGAGAGATGAGAGGTTCGAACCACGGTAGAAGCCGTGCACAGGAAAGGGCGTGCCATCTCTTGGCTGATTTGCTTATTTCCCTCCTTCCATTGTGTTCAGGCCTCTGGCCCCATGGTATGACGCTGCCCACATTCAGGGCAGACCTTATTTTATTTTATTTGAGATGCACCCACACTTTGGCCTCAACATCTCAGTAATCCTAAACTCAGGCAAGGATTAAGAGCGGTGTTAAGGAGCACATGGGGTACATCTTCTTAGCCATCCATTGTCTCGGTTCTTCCACCCGCATTCTATGTTGCTCATTAGGAATGCAGCTATTCTTGCTTTTTAATTGTGTGTGCATGGCAAATCTCCACCTAATCTGTGATGTTTTCTTTCAAAATTTATTTGAGAGAGCAAGAGAGGAAAAGAGGCAAACATACACACACACACACACACACACACACACACACACAGAGAGAGAGAGAGAGAGAGAGAGAGAGAGAGAGAGAGAGAGAGAGAGAGGGAGAGAGAGAGAGAGAGAGAGAGAGAGAGAGAGAAAGAAAGAGGTAGAGAGAGAATGGGCACATCAGGGCCTCCAGCCACTGCAAATGAACTCCAGATGCATGCGCCACCTTGTGCATCTGGCTAACGTGGGTCCTGGGGAATCGAGCCTCAAACCGGGGTCCTTAGGCTTCATAGGTAAGGGCTTAACTGCTAAGCCATCTCTCCAGCCCTAATCTTCTAATTTTTATAACCATATTCTACAATGTGTTTCATGTAGACACATAAAGGTGAATTTGGGGGGCTGGAGAGATGGCTCAGCAGTTAAAACATGTGCCTACAAAGACTAATGATTCAGGTTCAATTCCCCAGAACTCATGTAAGCCAGGTACATATGGTGGCACATGCATCTGGAATTTGATTGCAGTGGCTGGAGGCCCTGGTATTTTTATTTACTTATTTGACAGAGAGAAAGAGGGAGAGAGAGAGCGAGGGTGCGCCAGGGCCTCCAGCCACTATAAACAAACTCCAGATGAGTACGCCCCCTTGTGCATCTGGCTAACGTGGGTCCTGGAGAATAGAACTTGGGTCCTTTGGCTTTGAAGGCAAATACCTTAACCACTAAGCCATGCCTCTAGCCCTCTTCTGGCTTTATTTTAAAAACTTTATTTCATTTTATTTACTCAAGAGGGAGAAATAGAAAGAGGGAGTGAGAGAGAAAGAGAATGGGCGTGCCAGGGCTTTTTGCCAGTGAAACAAACTCCAGATACATGTGCCACCTTGTGCATCTGTCTTATGTGGATCCTGGAGAATCAATTCTGGGTCCTTTGGCTTTGCAGACAAATGTCTTAACTGCTAAGCCATCTCTCTAGTCCCCTCCTAGCATTTCCTCATAGAAATGATAGGATGAAAAAAAAAATTATTTTTTTGGTTTTTCTAGGCAAGGTCTCACTCTAGACCAGGCTGACCTGGAATTCACTATGTAGTCTCAGTGTGGCCTTGAACTCATGGTGATCCTCCTACCTCTGCCTCCCTAATATTGGGATTAAAGGTGTGTGTCACCACACCCATCTTTGAAAAAAATTTTTGAACATTCTCACAGAGATTTATTTATTTATTTAAGAGATAGAGACAGAAAGAAGCATAGGAGGAGGTGGAGAATGGGCACACCAGGGCATCCAGCCACTGCAAACGAACTGCAGAAGCATGCACCACCTTGTGCATCTGGGTTACATGGGTCCTGGGGAATCTAACTTAGGTACCTAGGTTTTGCAGGCAAGCGCCTTTACTGCTAAGCCATCTCTCCAGCCCCAAAATATTTGATTAACTGACACTAAGCACCTTTCTTCTCCCTGTTTTGCTAATCCGTAGAATGGGTATAATAAGTCTTACCCACAGTTAATTGTGAAATTTTAATGAAATATACATTGGTTTTTTTTTTGATTTATAATTACTTGCCAGGTTCTGTGCTTAGAGCTGAGGTTCAATGGTGAATAATATAGTCATGAGTTTCCTTCCAGAACTATTCATTATGGGCAAGAATAAAAAGTGAGACGCTCTACATAGGGCAAGCAAGTTCAGGAGAGCTTTCTGAAGGCTGCGGGTATATCTCAGTGGGTAGAGTACCTCCAAACATGCGTAAGTTTCTAGGTTGGATCATAACACAGAGAAAAAGACAGATGAAGGAAAACTACATGGAGGAAATGAACGAGAGTGAGAAGGCGCAGCCAAGTGAATCAGGTGATACTGGCGCTCTTCATGAAGGAAATCGGTTAAGCAAGTACCCCAGGGGATACTTACTGGCACAGCCTTGCAACTAAAAGTCTGCAAGGAATTCCACGGGACTAACGGATATGTCTCTGTATTCATGCACTTGCTCTTTATTTAATCAGTAGACATTCTAGGTATACTCGGCACTGTAATAAGCAAATAATATCTCTACGCCTTGTGCAATGTACAGGGTCAGCCAGAACACAGGTAGGGACAAAATTTAATTGCATTAAAACCATGATGAGAGCCGGGCATGGTGGCGCACACCTTTGATCCCAGCACTTTGCGAGGCAGAGGTAGGAGGATTGCCAATGAGTTCAAGGCCACCCTGAGATTACATAGCGAATACTGGTCAGCCTGGGCTAGAGTGAGACCCTACCTTGAAAAAAGAAAGAAAAAATAAAAAATAAAATAAAATAAAATAGTAATGAATGGCATGACAGATGTGCCACTATTGCACCCGTTGGCTCATTTGGCCTGGCTGGCCAATTATAAGGCTTGCAGTGTCCACTGTTGAGTATCTTCACTGATGGTATCTCTTTCTCCCATTGAACTGCATGCAGAATGGCTTCTTCCAGCTTTCTGTCAGCTGGTCTACATGGAGGAGGTTATCAGCTCAGTTCCAGCAGGATTTCTCAGTGGCCTTGCAGCCCAAGCGTGTGGAGTCTTCAGCAATAGGGTCTTACCATCTATTCCTGGTGGGAAACCAAGGGCCTCGGCAATGGCCTATAATTTTTGGGGGGCATCAGGGACCTCCCTGGCCAACAACTCACTGGAAGGTATCCCATCCTTGGCACTGAAAATTTTCTAGCAACAATCTATGGCTCCTGAGTGTTCCATTGTCCAAAATAAGTAGGTTTCCATATGATTGATTTATATCCCCTTAGATTTTGATTGTTTTTAAAAATTAAGTGCCTTCATTTCATAATGTAATGTCCATGTAGCCAGACAAGCTCAAGATCATATCACTAGTGACAATCAGCTCTGAATAAAGGTTGAGTTGATTTATTATGTTGACCCCCGTCCTCACCGGTAATGACCAGAGAGGCTTCCTTAACTTCTGACCTGGGGTTGGTAGCTAATTAATTATTTTGTTTCCTAAATTGCAGAGGTGGCCACGTTCTAGGGTCAAGCATTTGACGTGCAGGTTTCCGCACATTCAACTCTGCATAATAGGCCCTTTGCCCAATACGCCAACCTGCTTAAGAAGTCAAGGGTGAGCGTCTCAGCTGTCCACAGCCCGGGTGGACATGGAAAGGTTTGACGTCACTGTGGGGTTAAGAGGACCAGGAAGAGAAGTTGGCATCCACCCTGGGCTTTGGTTCAGGCTTTGCACATGGCGTCTCACTCCATACTCTCAATTTTCTCCCAAGCTATGACCTATTTTCAACAACGAGCAAACTAAGCTTAGTGATGGCCCATGTGGTGGATTCCAAACTCTGTATTCTCATTGTTTCTTTGGCTGTGTTCAATGGTCTTACAGCTTTGTGCTCAAAGAACTGATGAAATAAGCCGGGCGTGGTGGCGCACGCCTTTAATCCCAGCACTCGGGAGGCAGAGGTAGGAGGATTGCCGTGAGTTCAAGGCCACCCTGAGACTACACAGTGAATTCCAGGTCTGGACTAGAGTGAAACCTTACCTCAGGGGAAAAAAAAAAAAAAAAAACAAAAAACTGATGAAATAATGGGGTAACCAAGTTAAATGCATGACCTCTCAGACCTTTGGGAACATTATCAGGCATTTTAAGCCCAAACGAATGGTATGCCATAGGAAGTGTATTTAAACAAATCTGACCATAGAACTCTTCTAATTGAGTAGACTCTTGCCAGCTGAGGATGCTTTATTTTTTTTTTTTAATCAGGATTCACTTAACACAGAATTATTAGTATCTCTTGAATTGTATCAGTACATTTTGCATTGCTATAGTCAAATACTTGGGGCTGGTACTTTATAAAGAGCTCTATTTTTTAAACCCCTATATTTTTTTTTTTTCTGGTTGACAAGGTAGGGTCTCACTCTAGCTCAGGCTGACCTGGAACTCACTATGTAGTCTCAGGGTGGCTTCGAACTCACGGCGATCCTCCTACCTCTGCCTCTCGAGTGCTGGGATTAAAGGCATGTGCCACCACGCCCAGCTCTATTTCTTCAACACTTTTTAAATTTTATTTTTAATTACTTAGAGAGAGAGAGAGAGAGAATGGGTGTACCTGGGCTCACAGTCACTGCAAATGAACTCCAGATGCGTGTACCACCTTGTGCATCTGTCTTACGTGGGTCCTGGGGGAGTCGAACCTGGGTCCTTAGGCTTCCCAGGCAAGCGCCTTCATCTCTCAGCCATCTCTCCAGCTCCAAAGAGCTTTATTAGATTTACAGTTTGGGAGGTTCTGGAACATCTGCTGGCATGTTTGGTTCTGGGGTTGCCTCTTGTGCAATCTCAACGTGACAGATGGCTTCATGGTAGAAACATATGTCCGGGAGAACGCATGAAAACCAAGATGTCAGAGGGGGCGTGGGCTCATCCTTTGTCTAACACCCTATTTTCACAGGAAGTAACTCCTAGAGCACCCAGCCCATGACAGGAGACCAAGAGCAAACTCTTCTGGGTGTGGTATCTCCATGTTGTCTCGCCTTCCAGTAGGCTCTGTCTGTTAAAGGTTCAAACACCCAGCATGCTACATACCAGGCCTTAAGCTTTTGGAATGAACTATACCCACCATAAAGTCATGTAGTTTTATTTCTACTTATTAATTTTCTTTTTAGAGACAGAGGGAGCGAGAGACAGAGGGTGAGAACGGGCACACCAGGGCCGGTAGCCACTGCAAACGAACTCCAGATGCAGGTGCCACCATGTGCCTCTGGCTTACGTGGAATCTGGAGAATCGAACCTGGGTCCTTAGGCTTTGCAGGCACACGCCTTAACCGCTAAGCCATCTCTCCAGCCCTTTTATTATTTTGTTTTTATTTAAGGTTATGTAACTTTTTGGATACAATGGACTTGGAAAGCCAGTTTGGTCATGGAGTCATGAGCTGTAAAGTAGCCGCCTTGTTCCATAGGTAATTTCTTCAGTAAATAACCTAGAATATGGACAGGGCCTTAAAAATCAGTTTGTTACAGGGGACTGGAACCATGTGTAGCCATCGAAAATAGTTTAAACCTCTGCTCTACTATTAAGTAGGAACAATATCAAGGTATGAAAAATTTTACACTCAGTATGAGTATCACTTAACCAACTTATGAAAACAAAGAGTGGAAAGTCAATATAAGCAAATATCGATGATAATAGGGTTTGAGTTCATTTTTCTTTCGTAGTCATTGTTGCGTTTTTAATGAGAATGCATTGCTTTTATAATCATCGACAGTGAACTACGTTGAAAACTTCGTGGGAATGATAAGATAAAGAGGCGGGTCACGGGCTGGAGAGACGGCTTAGCGGTTAAGCGCTTGCCTGTGAAGCCTAAGGACCCCGGTTCGAGGCTCGGTTCCCCAGGTCCCACGTTAGCCAGATGCACAAGGGGGCGCACGCGTCTGGAGTTCGTTTGCAGAGGCTGGAAGCCCTGGCGCGCCCATTCTCTCTCTCCCTCTATCTGTCTTTCTCTCTGTGTGTCTGTCACTCTCAAATAAATAAATAAATAATTAAATAATTTAAAAAAAAAAAAGAGGTGGGTCACGTTGCTGCTTGTCTGAGGCCTGCAGTCTGGTCATCATAATTCAGTGAAGGGTACTGACACAGCCTCCAGGCTGGCCTCCATGGCAATGTCGTGCTGTAGACTTTTGTCACAAAGCTTTTAAAACCGCAGCAACCTGCCCTGTTTCCTCTAAGCTTTTGCTTCTGCCCACTCGTAAGTTTCCTTCTATGTTGACATCGTGATGGAGTCTGTGGGCTTACACTGACATGACCCTGATAATTGCACCATGGTATCCAGAACTAGTGAAGAGAGCTCTTTCTTCCACACCTCTACCAGGTAACTTCTCTTGTTCTATGACTTTTTAAATTTTTTTAAAAAAATATTTTATTGCCGGGCATGGTGGCGCACGCCTTTAATCCCAGCACTCGGGAGGCAGAGGTAGGAGGATCGCCGTGAGTTCGAGGCCACCCTGAGACTACATAGTGAATTCCAGTTCAGCCTAGGCTAGAGGGAGACCTTATATTGAAAAAAAAAAAATTATAGGCTTACTTGAAAGATAATGAGATTACATTTTGACAACATTTTTCTTTTTCTATAATTTAATTGTGTGGTCCCAGTGTGAACTTTGCAGATGACAACAGGAGATTACCATGTCAAAAAGGCTGGAAAGGGGCTGGAGAGATAGCTTAGTGGTTAAGCGCTTGCCTGTGAAGCCTAAGGACCCTGGTTCGAGGCTCGGTTCCCCAGGTCCCATGTTAGCCAGATGCACAAGGGGGCGCACGTGTCTGGAGTTTGTTTGCAGAGGCTGGAAGCCCTGGCGCGCCCATTCTCTCTCTCTCCCTCTATCTGTCTTTCTCTCTGTGTCTGTCACTCTCAAATAAATAAATTAAAAAAATTTTTAAAAAAAAGGCTGGAAAGGTTTACAGGGGTGATGGTTGGCTTTAGTAAAAGCAATTGCTTGAGTTGTAAGTCGAAGAAGCTACTTAATTATTTATTTGTTTATTAGAGACAGAGAGAGAGTTTGAGAGTGAGAATGGACACGCCAGGGTCTCTAGCCACTTCACAGGAACTCCAGACGCATGTGCCACCATGTGCATCTGGCTTACGTGGGACCTGGGGAATTGAACCTGGGTCCTTACGCTCCACAGGCATGTGCGTTAACCATTAAGCCTTCCCTCCAGCCCGAAGAAGCCACTTTCTTTAGTCACTATGAGCTTCTCTAACAGATGATCATGACTGGGTATGGGGAGGTCAAAGCCAGGGCCCATACACATGAGAGGCAAACACTCCACCACTGAGACACGCCTCATCCAGGCCTGCTGAGTGCTATAACCAAACGCGTTTTGGTTCGCATCGTTCGGGAGGCTGCGAAGTTCAAGCTGGAGGCACCGTAGGTTGTGCGTCCGGCATAGGCTCACCTCCTGGATTTCAGAGATAGGTGGATCACTGTGAGATCACTGAGTTCGAGGCCACCCTGAGACTGCATAGTTAATTCCAGGTCAGCCTGGGCCAGGGTGAGACGTTACCTCGAAAAAAAAAAAAAAAAATCAACTACAGGCATTTCACCCATTCAAAATGTATACAAAATAACAGATTTTAGTGCAACAAAGTACAAACTGTCCAGTGGGACCCTCTCAGATTCCACTTTCCAGCCAACACATAGCAAGTCACCCCTTGACAAATTTTGGTGCAGCAGTGAAGGGGAACATCTGGCTATCTGAAGAGACTCTTCCTTTCAGCTGCATCACTGTGGAAGGCTGAGAATTTGCAAAGACCACGTTGCAGTCAGGCTCGCATTGCTGGCAGAAATCATCCGCCCAAGAGCAGCTTGTGGAGAAAATAAAAAAGGGTGGGGGGGGGTTGATTTTGGTTTACAGGCTTGAGGAGAAGCTCCACGATGGCAGGGGAAAACGATGTCATGAGCAGAGGGTGGACATCACCCCCTGGCCCACATCAAGTGGACCATAGCAACAGCAGAGTGTGCCAAACACTGGCAAGGGGACACTGGCTATGACACCCATAAGCCCCCAACAATCCACCGCCTCTAGGGGGCAGTAATCCCCAAATCTCCATCAGCTGGGGACCCAGCATTCAGAACACCTGAGTTTATGGGGGACACCTGAATCAAACCACCAGAGACCGGAAACAGCAGCAGATGCAATAAAGAAACAGGAATGAAAATCGAGTGGCTTCCCAGCAAATAGGTCATTAGAGAGATTTGTAAACACGTAAAGCAATGACATCCTTCTCACCAGTTATTTTTCATGACAACATATTTTTAAACAAAAGTTGGTTATTTGAGTTGGAGAGAGGGCTTAGCAGTTAAGGCATTTGCCTGCAAAGCATAAGGACCCCGGTTCGATTCCCCAGGACCCACGTAAGCCCAGATGCACAAGGTGACGCATGCGTCTGGAGTTCGTTTGCAGTGGCTGGAGGCCGTGGTACACCCATTTTCTCTTTCTGCCTCTTCCTCTCTCTCTCAAATAAATAAGCAAAATATATTTTTTTAAGTTGGTTATTTTAGAGTAGTATATTTATTGCAATGCTGAGTAAATTAGTTTTGTTTTGGTTTGGTTTGGTTTGGATTTTCAAGATAGGGTCTCACTCTGGCCCAGGCTGACGTGGAATTCACTTTGGAGCCTCAGGGTGGCCTCGAACTCACGGCGATCCTCCTACCTCTGCCTCCCGAGTGCTGGGATGAAAGGCGTGCGCCGCCACGCCCGGCTAAGTAAATTATTAAAACCTATTTTGGAAATAAAAGTCATTGATTTTGAAGGCTGTGAATATAAGTGGCTGGGTCTGAACTCAAAAGCTCTTCAATAATTTGCAAAGAGTGTGAAGGGACTCTGAGACCCAAAAAGAAGTTGAGAATGGGTATTAAAGATAAGCAAAATTTTTCCCAGCTGCCCTTGGCCCTCGGCCTAGGGCTTGTGCCTGGGCATCATCGTTTATCATGAGTCACCACTACAGGCATTTCTGGCAAGGGATTTGAAGCACTTTCTCTGTATGCTGCCCCGTGTCCCCCCCCCCCCCCCCCGCGGCTGGCTCCCAGAGGCTGTGACGATTCTGATGGTAAGGGACAGCCTTCCTCCTTTCTCTGGCTTTTTTCACCTAGCCTAGACTCACAAGCCTTTGACCTTGTGAAATGTCAGCCAGGGCAGGGGACAATCGCAAGCTCAGAGGCACAGTGTGTCTCTCCTGCTTGTTCCCCTCCACCACAGTTCTTACCCTCCTGCTGCCTGGTTTGTACAATGAGGCGACCGTGTGGTTTGGAATCAGAAGGGGACTTTGCCCATTATCCCTGGGCTATGAGTGTGGGGCCTACATGTTTTCATATCTCATTTTTTTTTACATGTTTAGGAAGGAGCAGATGATATTTACCGCCCAGGGTTTGTTTTAGAGATTAAATAAGAGGGTTTAGGTCATGTAATCCAGTCAACTGTCACTAAACACTTCATGATCATTTTGACATACTTGCAGTATTGCTCTTAGGCACTGTTTGTTTTGTTTTCGATTTTTCATGGTAGGGTCTCACTCTAGCACAA